>NC_085014.1:30686457-31016457 GCF_963854185.1 Sardina pilchardus | reverse complement strand
GACGGTCTGATTATAATTTCATCAAAGATAATTCTGTACAGAAATTACCGAATACGTAAATGTACGGTCTATGAGACAGTAGCCTGTAGTGTAGACATTATGAGAAAGCTGCGCACGCAAAGCCAATGGAGCAGCGCGCGCGCACCAGCCTACTGTTTACTGTATTGCATTCGCACTGAAAGGGATATTTTACACACGCCTTACGCATGTCCACTGCTTGGCATATGGATAAGGTTCGTTCATCATGCACACCACTCGATGGCTTATAGAAGCTGGCTCTGCTGACATCATCAATAAAATCAAGATTATAGTCAGATCAATCGGCTCGTTATGTCTCTCGCAACATGTCCAAAAATAGCCTTGTCTTAAAAGTGTCGGAAAGAGTACACATGTGTCTGCTGTGTGGAGCATAACAGAAGTTTCAATGACTAGCCTACTTTGCCCATTATGGCAAGACAATTACGTGAGTAAAGTTAATTTCAAGTAATGTTCTGTTGTTTATGTAGTTGTATAGGAAATTATGGCAGTAGCTGTCAGCACCGTTTTCATTGTAGTTAGCAACGTGGCTAATCGCAATTATCATAATTTTGGTTTAGCCTTTATACTTTTTTTGCATTTGGATTACCAACCAACTAGAATAGATCCTATTATTATTGGCCTTCTATGTTTGGATTAGATGTAGCTGGCAGTGCAGCAACTTGCCTTGACAAAAAACTTGTAGGAATCTATTAGGCAATAGTAGGCCTACTTGCCAGAAGTGCTACATGTAAATTAATTGAACCAATATATTAATAGTAATAATGATAGAAAAAAAACACATCATACCATCATACATGTAGCCTAGTAGCTTAAAATATAGGCCTACACAAATAATGTGTTGACATGAGCTGTCGTCTTATATAAGAGCTAGTTGGACATAATAAATTGCCTATATTTAAAAATGGTGTAAGCTGGTAATCTTCCATCCGGGAACTATCTCTAAAGTTCAGGACGGGGGAGACGACCTCACAGCTAGACTCCTTTGTGTCCAGGTGATCTATTTGCATTTGAACTGTCCCCATTGTGTGTGTGGCCGGCCATTTGGTCAAAGGCCCGGACACACCTACATTTTCCCTCTCCACACATCTCAGAACTAATGCTGAAAACTGAAATGTATCGGTAACACTTTAGAATAACGGTCGCTTATAAAGCATTAGTAACACTTAGTAAATAATGAACTAATCATGAACAAAACATTTACAAATATTTGTAAATGAGTAAGAAATACTATGTTAATGCTATGTATGTATGTTATTACTCATTTGAAAAACATTAGTAAACGGCTGAACAAAACATTTACAAATATTTGTAAATGAGTAAGAAATACTATGTTAATGCTATATATGTATGTTATTACTAATTTGAAAAACATTTATGTAGTTTTTATAAATTATTAGGACATGCCTTAACAATGTGCAGGCAATACTTCCAAGAAGAAGTACAGAAGATATTAAACATTTATTGATAACTTGTTCATATGTTACTAAGCTTTCGTTTATCATTTATATACAAGCCTTATGAGGAAGACTTCAAATGAACTGGGCAGCCCAGATTCACTTCTCTTGTTACTAATTATTTGCTAAGATTTTATCAATGATGTGCAACGCATCTACAAAGTTAATTGCATCCACTAATCTGAATTTGGATACTACCTCAATATCTGTAACTCACTATAAGCTATTATAAACAATTAGTTCCTGTTTAGATGTCATTTACAAAACTTTTTGCACCCCTTAATCTAAAGTGGAAGCATGTTCACATATTGAAACATTACTTCACAGTGTGTCACTCAGCAACATGTTTTACAAATGATCTATTACTTTACAAATTATTTCGAAGCTTTTTGAACCCGTTAATCTAAAGTGAAAACATATTCTCATATACAAAAAATTACCTTAATATGTGTAACTCACTACTACCTTCTACAAATGATCTATTATACTTTACAAATTATTTACGAAGCTTTTTGAACCCGTTAATCTAAAGTGAAAACATATTCTCATATACAAAAACTTAACTTGATCTGTGTAACTCACTAGTACCTTTTACAAATGATCTGTTAATGTTTACAGATTATTTACAAAGCTTTTTGAACCCATTTATCTAAAGTGAAAACATATTCTCATATACAATAACTTAACTTAATATGTGTAACTCACTACTACCTTTTACAAATGATCTTTTATTGTTTACAAATTATTTACAAAGCTTTTTGAACCCGTTAATCTAAAGTGAAAACATATTCTCATACACAAAAACTTAACTTAATATGTGTAACTCACTACTACCTTTTACAAATGATCTGTTAAAGTTTACATATTATTAACGAAGCTTTTTGAACCTGTTAATCTAAAGTGAAAACATTTTCTCATGAACAAAAACTTAACTTAATATGCGTCACTAGGCTACTGCCTTTTACAAATGATCTGTTAATGTTTACAAATTATTTACAAAGCTTTTTGAACCCGTTAATCTAAAGTGAAAACATATTCTCATGAACAAAAACTTAACTTAATATGTGTCACTAGGCTACTGCCTTTTACAAATGATCTGTTAATGTTTACAAATTATTTACGAAGCTTTTTGAACCCGTTAATCTAAAGTGAAAACATATTCTCATATTCTTCAATATGTATAACTACAGTAGGCCTATTACCTTTTAGCCTACAAAGTCTATGACCTGTTAATGCTTACAAATCCACGTCCTGTACCAGAAACAATTAGTCCTTCAACAGTTGAATCTTTTAGGCTAAGTGGCATCAACCGGGTACTGTACACATTGTTGTTCTGTACACTAATATTGTGATTTTGTTCACAAGTTGTAATGGATGGACAGACGTCTTCGGCGAGGCTCCTGGAGGTTCGGAGCAGTTCGGAGAGAGGAGGAGAAGTGTCTGTGCAGTCAATCCATAGACACGCAAACGCATTGTGCTAGCTAGGTCTTGCTGACTAGCTGAAGGTTAAATGCTACTCGCGGAAAACTCTCGGTCGGAGTTCTCGAAGTTTTCACTTCCAACACAACTTCACCGTCTAGCAGTAATGTTTAAGCGAGTGTTCTACACACTAAACACAGAGGCTGTACTTCTGTTTGGCTGCGGTAAACTTCTCCCGCTTAGCAGTCGTTCTCCCTTCTTCTCCCGCTTCTCCCTGGTGTCGTTTGTTTCTTTCTCCCACTTCCTGATCAACCTTGACCTCTAGCTCAATTCTCATTGGATCAAATAATGCAAACGTAAAAGAAAATACACATTTCCATTATTTTCACTTTTAGAATATCTTGACAACATTTCAGTAACTAGGAAATTATAAACAAAATATATTCATCTATAGCCTACCTGGAAACGTTGACTCTTGTAGGCTAGGCATGCAAGTCATGTTTATTAAATGTCATGGTTATGCATTCGTTTTGAATATATTTTGTTTATCATTTCCTAGTTACTAATGTTGTCAAGATATTATGTTTTGATTCTAAACGTGAAAATAATGGAAATGTGTATTTTCTTTTACATTTGTATTATTTGAGCCAATGAGAATTGAGCTAGAGGTCAAGTGTGATCAGGAAGTGGGAGAAACAAACAAACGAGAAGCGGGAGAACAAGGGAGAACAAGGGAGAACGACTGCTTAGCGGGAGAAGTTTACCGCAGCCAAACAGTACAGCCTTTGTGTTTAGTGTGTAAAACACTCGCTTTTAACATTACTGCTAGACGGTGAAGTTGTGTTGGAAGTGAACACGTCGAGAACTCCGACCGAGAGTTTTCCGCGAGTAGCATAAAACCTTCAGCTAGTCAGCAAGACCTAGATATAGCACAATGCGTTTGCGTGTCTATGGATTGACTGCACGGACACTTCTCCTCCTCTCTCCGAACTGCTCCGAACCTCCGGGAGCCTCGCCGAAGACGTCTGTCCATCCATTACAACTTGTGAACAAAATCACAATATTAGTGTACAGAACAACAATGTGTAGGCTACAGTACCCGGTTGATACCACTTAGCCTAAAAGATTCAACTGTTGAAGGACTAATTGACCCTTCCAGAGCCACGCCCTAAAACCGCCACAGGCCAATCGTGGCTTAGCAACCCGTAACTACGCAATCAAGGCCTGGCAAGCTTTCGAGTTTTTGCCATGTTAACCTATGGAGACTGCATAGCCTGTGGGCCATTAAGGGCATTTATTTGGATGTGTGGTGCCCCCAAACACGTGAAATCACGGTGAAATAACATGTTGAACTATAAAGACATGGTATAGTTTGAAATACGTATTTTTCTAACTTTAAATTTTGCATATTGCGTGATATTTCCATAACCGCGAGATACGTTTCACGATGGCGGCAAAAAGTTCTTAACAGACATTCAACGAGACGTAGGCCCTATGTATAGCCCGTCAGCAATTCTGTCTAAAATAATACCTAGTTGAAGTACCAATCATGTTATGTTGTCAAATATTGACGTTATGGAAGTATAGCTTAAAACGTTATGCTAGTTTTGTCCCCCGCTCGTTTCATTCGTACTAGCCTGGAGGAACCATCGAAAACAACGAGTACCTTCGACTTTTGCTTAAATAACTCATGAACGGTTTTGTTCAGAGCTGAAAATGCAACTGTAGTTGACAAAGGACAGATGTAGCTCGCTAGTGACCAAATATGAGCTTTCATTGTGGTGCGATGTCTTTGTAAATTACATTTGTTTAAAAAATCCTGTGTCTCCTCCATTGTAATAGACGGGCAAGGTGCGAAAGTTTGACAGGCGTAGCAACAGTAACTATGGAGGGCGGGACTTCTGGAAGGGTCAATTGTTTCTGGTACAGGACGTGGATTTGTAAGCATTAACAGGTCATAGACTATGTAGGCTAAAAGTAGTACAGGCCTACTGTAGTTATACATGTTGAAGAAAGCTTTTGTATATGAGGATGTGTTTTCACCTCAAATTAGCGCATGCAAAAAGCTTTGTAAATAATTTGTAAACATTAACAGATCATTTGTAAAAGGTAGTAGACTATTGAGTTACACATATTAGCCTAAATTACGTTTTTGTATATGAGAATATGTTTTCACTTTAGATTAACGGGTTCAAAAAGCTTTGTAAATAATTTGTAAACATTAACAGATCATTTGTAAAAGGCAGTAGCCTAGTGACACATATTAAGTTAAGTTTTTGTTCATGAGAATATGTTTTCACTTTAGATTAACGTGTTCAAAAAGCTTTGTAAATAATCTGTAAACATTAACAGATCATTTGGAAAAGGCAGTAGCCTAGTGACACATTAAGTTAAGTTTTTGTTCATGAGAATATGTTTTCACTTTAGATTAACGGGTTCAAAAAGCTTTGTAAATAATTTGTAAACATTAACAGATCATTTGTAAAAGGTAGTAGTGAGTTACACATATTAAGTTAAGTTTTTGTGTATGAGAATATGTTTTCACTTTAGATTAACGGGTTCAAAAAGCTTTGTAAATAATTTGTAAACAATAAAAGATCATTTGTAAAAGGTAGTAGTGAGTTACACATATTAAGTTAAGTTTTTGTGTATGAGAATATGTTTTCACTTTAGATTAACGGGTTCAAAAAGCTTCGTAAATAATTTGTAAACATTAACAGATCATTTGTAAAAGGTAGTAGTGAGTTACACATATTAAGTTAAATTTTTGTTCATGAGAATATGTTTTCACTTTAGATTAACGGGTTCAAAAAGCTTTGTAAATAATTTGTAAACATTAACGGATCATTTGTAAAAGGTAGTAGTGAGTTACACATATTAAGTTAAGTTTTTGTGTATGAGAATATGTTTTCACTTTAGATTAACGGGTTCAAAAAGCTTTGTAAATAATTTGTAAACAATAAAAGATCATTTGTAAAAGGTAGTAGTGAGTTACACATATTAAGTTAAGTTTTTGTGTATGAGAATATGTTTTCACTTTAGATTAACGGGTTCAAAAAGCTTCGTAAATAATTTGTTAACATTAACAGATCATTTGTAAAATATGTGGCTGAGTGACACACAGACAGTGAAGTAGCCTAATGTTTCAATATGAGAACATGCTTCCACTTTAGATTAAGGGGTGCAAAACGTTTTGTAAATGACATCTAAGCAGGAAGTAATTGTTTATAATAGCTAATAGTGAGTTACAGATATTGAGGTAAGTGTTTGTATCCAAATTCAGATTAGTTGACGCAACTAACTTTGTAGATGCGTTGCACATCATTGATAAAATCTTAACAAATAATTAGTAACAAGAGAAGTGAATCTGGGCTACTCAGTTCATTTGAAGTCTTCCTCATAGGGCTTGTATATAAATGATAAACGAAAGCTTAGTAACATATGAACAAGTTATCGATAAATGTTGAATGTCTTCTGTACTTCTTCTTGGAAGTATTGCCTGCACATTGTCAGGGCATGTCCTAATAATTTATAAAAACTACGTACATGTTTTGTTCATAATTAGTATATTGTCTAATACTCCTGGATACAATGGATATAGATATTCAACCAAATTTAATACCTTTAACATTTAAATATGTATGTATGCGCATATCTTAATTAATGTTTCAATGTCTTTTATTTCAATCGCACTAAATGATTTACAATCTAATCTTAATGCAATAACAACATAGCTATGAACTACATAAAAAATAGCATACAAACTATTTACAAATAATATTTCGAAGATTTTGCAAAGTCTACAAATAATGCACAGTTCATTTGGAGAGACTGAAGTTGTTTATTTTGTTTTTGCTGAAAGACTTAACTGTTTATAAATGTTTACTTCTTATCTATTTCATCATTACATAGCCCTTTACTAATGTTCTTCAAATGAGTAATAACATACATATATAACATTAACATAGTATTTCTTACTCATTTACAAATATTTGTACATGTTTTGTTCATGATTAGTTCATTATTTACTAAGTGTTACTAATGCTTTATAAGCGACCGTTATTCTAAAGTGTTACCCTTCAATTAATACTTGTAATGTGGACAACTGCCTGATCATGTTTTCATTGCAATCTAATGTATGTATACATAATTGTGGAGTAAGAACTGCACGGGAGAACTTCAGGTGGTAGACACACCCACACCAAACCCACAGAGTTGGGGGTGACCTGCATGACAGTTAAAGTTGAGATGTTTCTCACCTCTGCCCCTCTTCCTTCTCTCTCAGCTCTGGGCAAGGAGGTCACTCTGATCTCTGGTTCCTCTCTCTAGCCCCTTTCACATTCAGAAACGATACATTAGCGTTTAAGAAATAGCGGGTTCAGGGGATATCGCAATGTGAAAGGTAGACGTGTTGTGAAGCCGGTTTCAGAGGCGAGTTATGGGAGGCGTTGCCTAGCAGCACGTCACACGCAATTTGGGAGTGAACAATGACGTTAAGCATGCCTTGGACCTCGGAGATAAACTGATAAACACAACTGTCATGCTAGTTCTACGTGGTTTAGCTTCCAAATGATGGCGGGCCACTTGTTATGTTATTTGAATGCCAAATGAGGTCCTTTTGTCTGTCGAAGTCATATTTCAGTGTGCTGAGTCCGCTGAACAACTTCTGCTCTGACAGTTAGCTCGTTGGCTAGTTAGCTATCATTAGGCAAACTTTCTAAAAAGACGTGCTGCTGCTGGCAGCAGACGGTTTTGGTAACCTAGCAACAATAAACACTTGACCGAAGTGCTGAGAAAAGGAGGTTCAGGGCACTCTCAGCATAAAAAACGTGATTGTTGGACACACATATATATCTATGGACACAGCAGCTAAAGTTATCCTAGTCTCTTGTGTGTTTCCTGTATTTTAACCTCCTGCCTGGCCAAATACGTCATCAGTCACACACCCCTAATAGCGGGGTTGACCTCTGTCCCTTTCATATTCAACACGGCTCGGCTCTGATACTACCCCCCGAGATGGGTTGGATTGCCGAGGCGGGTTGACTCCCCACCCCGTGTCGTCATGTGAAAGGAACAGCCTTAACGTTAAATTCGGCTGATTTAGCGTTAAATTCGGTGAATGTGAAAGGGGCTTCTCTCTCTCTCTCTTTCTCTCCCTATCTTTTGATTTCCTTATGGTTTGTTATTTTCATTATTTGATATATTGTTTTATCTGGTGCATTGTAACTTGGTAACTTGTTAAGGTTTAAGTCCAAGTGTATTGTTTGTTTTGAGGTTAAGTTACTTTCTCATTTTAGTCCAGGGCTCTATGTTCAGACCAATTCATTCGTTAAATTTTTTTGGGGATTATGAAAACTATATATTTTTGCAATCCTTAGAACCTGAAGAATCAGGAAATCTTTGTTTGACAATTTTCAGAAGTCAATAGGGTAACATTTTAAACTTTTATGTATCACCACAAAACTTTCCCAGTTATTCACTTACATTAAGACAAGATTTTTTTGTATTACAAGTTTTCTGAAATGTAATGTTTAAATATGCAAATGAATATGCAAATGAGGCTTATACTGAAATAGGCGTTAATTTGCCAAACTTCCAAACCTGACATGTACATGGAGGTGGAGACCGTTTTTATCGCGTTTAACCCCTTCCTTCAGTTGCAGTGTTCCCCTTTGCTAACACTGGTTCTGAGCTAACGCATTTCAACGGTAACATCCAAAACTTACCAAAACCGTCTTACTCACTCCACAGCACACCCGAGACAAGTCAATGAAAACATCAGACTATCGATATACATGTCCGTGTTGATAGTTTTATTTCTAAAATTATTCTAACCTTGCAACTCAATGATTTATTACATTTTGAGGGACAAGTTTCTCAATATTAATCCGCCACTGCCATACAGGGAACAAAGTAGGCTATTGCAATGCGATGCAAGGTTAGTTTTATTTCTAACATTGTTCTATCAACACAGGCATGTGCATCGATAGTCTGACGTTATAATTTATTTGTTTCGGGTGTTCTGAGGAGTGTTTTTAGTGGCAGGCTGGATGTTACCATTGACTTGCGTTATCTCAGCACCAGGTTAGCACGAGATGAAGGCTGCAACTCAAGGAAGGGCAGAAATTCACTGAAAATGGTCTTCACCGACCTATATCACCCCGACTAAGTTGGAAATGAGGTCCTATGTCCAAAATTCCGAACTATTCCTTTAACCCTCTAACCGCCCAAGGCGCCGTACGGCGACAAGCAACATCACTGATTAAAACAGACGGTAGATCCGAGTAGGGTGACAAATCGCCTTTGTACTCTCCACCACTAGTTGGCAGACATCCAGAGCTTCGATTCAAGCCCAAATTCGAGTAAGAAAGTTTTCAGGAAGTGCCTGTATTACTCGCGAGAAACAAAAAAAAAAGACGCATTTCCTGTTTATAACGCGGAAGTGAAATGCGCGATCGCTATGCACAAATTGAAGCAGAAAAACGGCAAATGTTAAAAAACAAAGTCGTGTGTTATGAAGTCTTGGGTCTGCCATTCACCTACTCTGATTCTGAAGGAGAATATCTGCCTTTTGGAGATTATGATCGGTCGTTCATTGGCAGTGACAGTCAAGATGCGTCTGTGAATGGAGGTGGGTCTTTGCGTGTGTACGTCAATGTTTACCTGCAGCAATGTTGACCAAAGGGTTCAAATAAGCATGGTGTGCTTGGTGCCAGTGATAATCATGATGATAGTGTCTGTAATTGACATGGTACAGACAGCAGGTCTAGTAAAAATAGGGCTCTGAAGAACTACAAAGTCATCCGCGATAGGAACTGATTTGACCAGGCTACTTTATTATATAGTAACATAGGGATTGTGGTAATACTAATAGTTTACTATTGTTGGTTTACATGTGGCTGTGGTCCTGTTTGTTTGTTATGTCGGAGAAATTACAAAAATCAAAGTAAAACTGCTCAAATGTGTTCAACAATCAGTATTTACTGAAATGTGCATAATTTGACGCTATTGCCAATCTGTGACGTCATAATATGCAAATTAGATGAGTAAATTTACTCCCTTTATAAACTTTAGTTCATACTCAATGATTTTCACATTTACAGTAGGACTTTATCTCTGACCACTTTTAAGCCATGGCCTTTTGAATTTTTTATGCAAAAATCCAAAAAAACCCGGGCGGTTAGAGGGTTAAGATATCATTTTTTACAAATAGTCAGATAATTTAAATTCTGAGTCCATCTTACAAATGGAAATGAAAAGAAGGTTAAAAAAAAACCTATTGTGCAGCCACATGCTGCTAATGATATTCAGTTCAGCTCATGTATTGTTCTGAACCACTCTGCAATGTGACAAATGGACCGAATAGAGTCTACCCGATCCTTACAGGTAGGTGTAGATAATAACTGTCCAAATCTCGGTAGTTGAATTCACTTCTTATACCCTTACACACCAGAGATGGGGGACTCGAGTCTAGTGGCTTGACTGGAGTCAGACTTAAATCGCCAGATTGAGGACTTGTGACTTGCTTGATCAACAGTGAGAAAAGACTTTACTTGGACTTGCTACTCATGACTTGAGACTTGACTTGCATGCAATGACTCGACAAGTCATTGCTGTCTTGGTTAATTGGTGAATAATAATAATAAAAAATATTTTCGATTGGATGTTTCCTGTTGCATGTTATTTTACACACACACACACACACACACACACTCCAACACTACTCTTCTAATCTCATACACTAATGCTGACAGACTTGGTTGTCTATCAGCCATTTTTATTATTATTATTTTAAATGAACTATAAGAACTGGACTCTCTTATGTTTTGTGGGATTGCATTCCACTCACCAGCTGCTTTATAAGGAAAAACTGACTGTCCAAAGGTTGTTTTCTTGTAAGGCACTGCACAATCACCTCTAGCAGCCCCTCTAGTAACACTGGTTACAGAAGATCTAAATTGCAGTAGATGGTGTGGTGGTGGAGCTAAGCTGTTTCAGATTTTATATACAGTGTAAGACAACAATTTCTAAACATAACATTCCAACTTAGAAGCCTATATTTGTTAAGTATTAGACAGTGATGAAAAGATCTTGTTTTTTTATCTAAAATCTTGACAGCTTGTTTATATAAGGATTTTAACAGCTTTAATGTCATGAAGTTTGCAGTGGCCCCTGTTTGTAGACAGTAGTTGATATGTGACATTATGAGAGAGACCATGTATGTTTTTGCAGCCTCTGTTGACATATAATTTCTAAGATGCCTACAATTTTGAAGTGTAAAGTTTGTGATCCTTCTCAACATGTTGCTTGGAAGTCAGGTTACTGCATTTCCAAAATAATTCCTAAATATTTATATTTATTTACAATTTGGAATTATCTGCCCTGAAATAAAAACATCAGGCTCTGTATATTTTTTTTTTTTGTTTTAGCAAAGAACATGGCAACAGTTTTAGAAGTGTTAAGTTGTAAATGACAGTTATTCAACCAATTTGAAACATTAATCATAACTTCCAAGCTGTACTGCAACCTCAGAATGATTTTTACCTTTAATAAAAATGACAGTATCATCTGCATATATAAGGATCTCACTGCCTTGGCACACAGATGGAAGGTCATTTATATAAAGACTGAAAAGAATTGGGCCCAAAATTGAACCTTGGGGTACTCATGTTACAAGATCTTTAAAGGAGGATCTTGTATTTTGTATTTTAACACATTGAGAGTGGTTAAGTAAGATATTTAAACCAGTTAGATGTATACTGAGAAAAATCAAGTTGAACAAATTTTGACTGAAGAATATTATGATTAACTGTATCAAATGCTTTTCTTAAATCCAGAAATATCGCCCCAACTACACTCCCTGTGTCTAATAAAGACTTAACTCTTTCAATAAAAGAAACAGTTGTCCAACGACAGCTGCAGGCTTCCAATATTGGGGGAGGCTCCCTCGACCTTGAGTCAGAGATATTTACAATATACGTGATTGGTTTAATCAATGAGCCTGCACACTCCCTGATCATAGCAGAGTCCATTTCATAAACATCTTTTGAAGATTTAGGTTTGAGTGAATCAATCACTTTTAATACTTGCGCTTCAGAGACTCTTTCAAAATTAAAAATGGATCCTGGTAAAGGTTCTTTGATATCATATTGCTGGAGCAAGGAAAAACTGTTGGCAATAGTAGCTACCGAATCTACAGAATAATGATTTAATGCTTCAGCTATCTATTGCCTCATTTGTTAGTGTGTCATTAATCCTCAGTTCGATCTGTTTTCTAGCATTGTTTTGTCCAGATAGTTTCTTTATTTGCTGCCATGTCATTTTAGAGTTTCCCTTATTACTTACTATTATTTCAAGGAAGTAATTTGCCTTGGCTTTTCTAAGTTCTTTTGCAACCTTATTCATTATGGATGTAAATTTAAGCCTGCCAGTTGTCAATTTAGACTTCAGTGATGCTCTTAGGATATGATCTCGTTCTTTCATCATTTGAAGTACTTTCATTTATCCACGGGAGGGAAGCCCTTTTGTTTTTATTTCTAGACATTTTTTTTAAAGTCTTTGATAAGTTTGCAGTTTATCCACAAAATACTGGGTAGTCCAGATTATCTGATTTCATAATTTTTAAAATCTTCCTTTTTATTCTTTGGCATTTTCATATAATCCATGCTCTGCGCAGAAACAGAGCCTTTCTTTCCATTTACTTTCTAGCCATTAGTATAAGATTATGATCAGAGTCCAGTCAAAGTTATACGATTTTATTATTCTTTCAGGTTTATTTAAAAAGTAGATCAATCTGTGTACTAGAGGAATTGGTCATTCTGGTTGCTCCGCTTGATAAATACACTTAAGGGTGCCTTCCTCAGCTACCTTAGCAGGTAGCTATCACCTCTCTATTGAAGTCACACTATTGCAACATTTCTCTAAATTGGTCATAGAAACCGACATTTGATGAGGGCGGACGGTAGATTACAATTAAGGTTAATGACATTTCTGGCGAGAGTACAATATTTAAACCCAGACATTCTAGTTCACATGCCATGTCTTTGATTACATTACATCTAATTGTGTCCTTTACGTAACACATAACTCCCCCACCTTTTCCATGTTTACTATCATTCCTAAAAAATGTAAAACCAGGCACATTTATAGCCGTATGTGGCGAGTTTGCATTTAACCATGTTTCTGACATTGCTAGGAAATCCACATTTTATTCTTGTAAAATATGTTGTACTTGTTCACATTTAGAAAGAGAATGCACCTTTTCCCGCGGAACTCCCGAAGAGATCCCGCAGGCTGTCAAGCCGATTTTTTTCGAGGCTAAGGCAATGTACCCAAACAACCACCAGGTGGCAGAAAGTTTCAACCCGCATTTCAACTGCATTTAATGATGAAGACCGCATATCCGTCAATTGTCGACTCCTTAATCTCATTTAATCATTAAAATGAAGGTGATGACTGGCGAAATTAATCAAACGACGTTTCAATAAACCATTGTTGAAATGAATAAAAATGGTTACAGAAAATCGCCTGCCTAAAGCCGACACAGCTGATTCTTTGATTGATTCTAAGCTGTTTTGATGTAGGGGATGGATAAACTGGCGCGATACAAACATGCTACCAATCAAATGTAATATTAGTAGGACTAGCCTACTTATACACTTTAGTCATAGGCAACGTTGCCATGTTAATTTGGGCTAGAAGTGCTTGCTTGTGGTGGCGCTCCTGTCCGCTGCTTCTCACGAATTGTGTTTGGCAAATTTGACAATCAGCTTAAATGTCAAATCATATTTATTTATCTTTGTCGCCATGGTATTGGGGAAACGCGGAGAAACGAAATGGTCAGTCCTCGTATTTTTTCTTCACGTTTCGTTATAAGAAATATATAGGCAAAGTAATATGTTAATGTCTTCTTCCGTATTGAACAGACGCTCGGCATGTCAGATTGCAGTTGCAGAGTTTTCAAAGCTGGTATCTGCTGTTCATTCTGACATATCCCCAATCGGCGGTATTTTTTTTTTTTTTTTCAAACAACGTGCCATTCCGACATGAGGTCATTAATAGGCTATTAATGTCATAACTATTAGGCTATCATTAGGCTTACTATGCATGGCTGTAGGCAGCTATGAGGCCACTGAGATCTGGACCTCATCGGTTTTGAGAGCTGGAAATACATGTGTTTGCTAAATATCGGTATATTGTTGTGCATGTTGCGTTCGCGACTCGGGGAAGTGAAAGCAGTTCTGTATAGACATTCTCATGGCGCTTTACAGATTGTTAAACCTTCAAAGAGAGCCCATGAGCAACAGGGGCAAGGAAAAACTCCCTAGAATTGGAGATACATATAGGAAGAAACCTCAGACAGATCCACAACTCAAGGGCCCAACCCATCTGCCTAGGGTCAGTTAAGTAGAGTAAAGTCATTTGTAGTATCAGAAGGTTCAAACAGTCCAGTATAGGGAATAAATAGTCCATCAGCAATCCATTAGTAATTTTGGAGGGTAATGGGTCGCTGGGATGCGTGGGCCGGGGGTCCTGGCAGGGAACCACAGCAGGTAATGGTAGGGCAGTCATAGGGATGATGATGGCAATGGCACTCAGGGGGATGGGACTTCAGGTGTGATGAGGGCCAGGCATAAAGATGGCTGATGACTGGTAATGGTTCACCTCACAACTGAGGTATCGGGGAAAGGGAAGAGAAATAAAGTGTGTTAGTATTACTATAAGTCATGATTGCTCAAGATCACTTCAGCCGTGGATGTGGGCGTGGGAGAGCAGTGCTCAACCAGAGAGGGTTAAAGTGGAGCAATGAAGGATCTTTGGCTCAACTACTCAAATTAAATAAATGTAATTGGCAGATTTAAATTCTGCAGAATAAAGTTGAGAAATTGGGCCACCCTAGCACCTTGCCATATCCAGCCATGCTGTGACTACTGATTTGCCTTCCTCCTCTTTGGGTGGAAGAAAGTAGTGATGTCCCCATTTCTTTTCACTTTGTATAGCCAACCTCTCAATAGTTTCTGAAACGCCGATTTTACAGGGCCATGCAGAGACCTTTTGAGGGGCAGGGGCTCAAATTCATAAAAGGGCTCACGGAATATGTGTTGACAATATATGGCATCTTTATTTTAAATACTGAATCACCCTTGTTCGAACAAAATGCATTGTGTAATCTTATGGCTCATTCTGTAAATTGTTAAATGTGGGAATTGGAATATACGGGCTATCAAACAATGTAATCACAATATCAGACCATGAGTCACTTAATACTAATGAATATTAAATTGTTAAAACGGGAGTGGTATTATTTGCTAAAATTAAGAAACACTTTAATTAGGCAGTCTTTGACAGAGCTTACATACTGGAGTCCCCTCCCATCAGAACAGGCAAGCAGCAGATAGATAAACACTTTTGCTACAAAAATGCAATATAAATAAATAAAAAAACATATACATTTAAAGTCTTACTCTAAATAATCTTATTTCATTGTACAATAATTTGAAAAGCAATTGATAATGGTCACTGTTAGTCAGAATAATGTGTGATGGCCCTGAGGTTTCCCCCTATAAAGGATGTGTGCACATTTTCAAACAGCAACCAAGTAACCTGCCAATAAGAAAGAGGGCACACACATTTATGGTAATGTATTTCCAGACTGACATGTGTATGTTTCAAGACAACAATCAGGAAAAATACTGAAATTATCCAACATAATAGTACCTTGGAGGGAGTCCAACTTTCTTTCAGTGACATCACCCATCTTGTGTCTCTCCTCTTGTGTTTCATAAGAACTGTGCAGCATTACAGAATGAAACACTACATTATGATCTTCAAAATGCACAATTCCCTTTTGCAGTGTCTTCAGACTTCTTAAAATGTAAGCATATATTAGATGGTACAACACTGCTCCTTGCACTAGAAAATGCACTGAAAATGGCATACACTATATTGCCAAAAGTCACCTGCCATGGGGGTCACCTGCCTTGACCCCCATATGAACTTCAGTCACATCCTGTTCTTAATCCATACGGTTTGATAGATAGATAGATAAATAGATAGATACTTTATTGATCCCCAAGGGAAAATTCAAGAATTTGGTATGACCAGAACCCATTTATGGAGAGCCGGTCCACTCGCTATTAACTCCATTGTACCTGTATTGTACCTGCAGTTCCTGTTGCAGTTCCACTAGGGGCGATCACGAGCAAGTGATCAAACAATGGTGGTCTATGGTAGCCTGACGACGTCATACTCAATTCTTGTCAGAATATGAGTCTGAAACTGCTCCATTCAGCTGTGATTATGGGGCGTGATTCAACCGATACAGGGCGGGGGGGATAGCTCTGCACTCATTGGATAGATCAAACCAAACAGAGCAAGTTATTGGCTGTCAGTATCTATCTTGTACAACCCCTGATAGCGAAATTTAAGACAACGAAATATGTAGCAGGGAAGGCTATATGAAAAACATCCTCCTTCGTTTTTAAAAATAATTCCTTCAAACTTTATGCAATGAACAGCTGGGGAAGTGTGTTGTTAACCCAACGAGCAAACAGACATTTTTAAACAAACGGGAACAACATCACTCACCCATGCTGTTTTAACTTGGTGAAAGGGAAACCAAAGTTTTCCCACATATCCACGTTGGTCTAAGTGTTCAGAAATAGTTGTGTGAATCCGTGATAAAACCTCCGTTTCAAAACCTCCGTTTCAATAGCTAAGCTAAACGAAAGGCCAAACTGCATGAACAAATTATGCATTCATAGCCATAGCGTTTCTGTTGCAATCAAAAAAAACCTAAGCCAACATGGTCTCACACCCAACTCGTCGAACGAGGACGCATGCAGCCGTGAACGTCAGTGCTGTTCATCTGTCAATCATCACGTAAAGCCCGCCCTGACAATGTGATTGGTCCGAACAGATCTGTATCTCGAATAGTAGCAGCCGAACGGAGCAGTGCCAGACCGAAGTTCCCTGCAGAAAAAGAATGTAGGCGGGGCTAAACTTCGGTCTGGCATCCAGGCTAGGTCTATGGGGCTAGACGGCTAAATTGGTCTGTTTCACCTGACTGTCATTAAAAAATAGAAGATTGGATTTTAGTTTCTGCAAGCTCAATATGGGCTATAGGTCGAAAAGTGAATGAACAATTACTTATGGCCCTTTGGTTTCTCACAGGCTTGGTCGTTGTTGCCCATAACACACTAGCACCCTGCTAATGAATGACGTCATTGACACATTTGAAAGGCTTTTTAGAGCAATTAAGGGACTTAAAAAATCTAATACTCAGCCGTGTGTATTTTCCTTGACCCCCCTTTCACATGCAATATTCCGATTTCTACACAAAAAATATATCCAGAGAAAAGTGGATTTTAGGAGAAACTCAATTCACCTCCATTCATTCTCCACTTGCTCGCGATCGCCCTCTAGTTGCAGTACCATGCGGAAGTATTCAGCGAGTGGTCGTTCTCCCCTTATTAGACATTCTCTGGTATGACGTTGGTCCACTCCTTGTAGCTATAACAGCTTCAACTCTTCTGGGAAGTCTTTCCACAATGGGAAACGATGGGTTCATCCTTGCCTTTGTGGACCTTGTGTAGATGAACTTGACTGGCCTGCACAGGGTCCTGACCTCAACCCAACAGAACACCTTTGGGATGAATTAGAGCAGATCCTGAGAGCCAGTCGCCTCGTCCAAAAAAGGGTGGACCAACGTCGTCATAAACCCAATGGATTAAGGATGGGGTGTGACCGAAGTTTTGGCAATGTAGTGTAAGCTTGCAGCTACCTCAAATATTACTTTGAGTTTTGGAAAACGCTATACAGCGCCCTCCACAATTATTGGCACCCCTGGTTAAGATGTGTTAAAAGCCTTAAAATAAATAATTTTTTTTATTGTATTAGCATACTCTCACACTGAAAGTTGTAGAAAAATGTAACCTTCAACTCAGGTGAATTCTAAGGTGGGAAAAAAATCCCTGACTGAGAAATAATTATTCTTCATAAAATCACCTGTTCCACAATTATTGGTACCCCTAACAATTCCTAGGAAATAAATGTAATTTAAGTATTTCTGTCATTTCTACAGTAGTTTACAAAGTCAATCAGAGTATGTAGGAACATTTAATTGGTAATTCTTAACATCCTGTTTCTCTGGGCTATAAATATGACGTGACATAGAGGCCATTTCTCTTCAACATGGAAAAGACAAAGGAACACACTGTTCAAGTAAGGCAGATGTGTGTCGACCTTCACAAGTAAGGCAATGGCTACAAGAAAATAGCCACTCGCACACCTGCCCATATCTATGGTCAGAGGAATCGTTAAGAAATTTAAACAAAGCCAATTTAAACAAGCCTGGAAGAGGACGCAAGTTTATTTTGCCACCATGCACAGTGAGGAGGATGGTAAGAGAAATAAAAAAATCTCCAAAACTCACTGTTACAGAATTGCATCAAATGGTTGCATCTTGGGGTCACAAAGTCTCCAAAACAACCATCAGGCACCATCTACATACCAACAAGTTGTTTGAGAGGCATGCACGGAAAAAAACCTTTCTCACTCAAAATCATAAGCACAAACGTCTAAAGCGGTACTGGGCCTTCAACTGGGACCGTATGCTTTGGTCAGATGAGACAAAGTTAGAGCTTTTTGGCAACAAACAGTCTAAGTGGGTCTGGCGTAACAAAAAGATGAGTATGCAGAACAGCACCTCATGCCCACTGTGAAGTATGGGGGAGGATCGGTGATGCTGTGGGCCTGTTTCTCTTCCAAAGGGCCTGGGAACCTTGTTAGGGTGCATGGCATCATGAATGCTTTGAAATACCAGGACATTTTAAATCAAAATCTAGTGGCCTCTGCCCGAAAGCTGAAGATGGGTCGTCACTGGGTCTTTCAGCAAGATAATGACCCTAAACATATGGCCAAGTCTACACAGAAATGGTTCACCAGACACCGTATCAAGCTCCTACCATGGCCATCTCAGTTCCCAGACCTCAACCCCATTGAAAACCTGTGGGGTGAGCTGAAGAGGAGAGTGCAGAGGAGAGAACCCAGATCGTTTGATGATTTGGAGATTTTGTGCGAAGAGGAATGGTCGAAGATCCCTCTTTCTGTTTTCTCTAATCTTGTGAAACATTATAAGACAAGATTAGGTGCTGTTGTATTAGCAAAAGGGGGTTGTACAAAGCATTAACATCAGGGGTGCCAATAATTGTGGCACACATGATTTGATGTATAATAACTATTTCTTAATGTGGGATTTGTTTCCTTCTAAATAAATGCACTTGTATTAAAGGTTGTTTTTTTCATTGTGGTCTTATATTATTTGGAAAAAAAATGAATTTATTAGAAGCTAAAGAACACATCTTAACCAGGGGTGCCAATAATTATGGAGGGCACTGTAAATCCATTTATATCAAATCCATTTATATCCAATTATATATTGTTATGGTTGTGTTTACTGCACAAGACTGAAAGATTAAAGGCTCAGGAAAACTGACATTTGTGTGTTACAACCTCTTTATTCTAATATCTTAAGATACACATGTCTTTGCATGAGCTGTAATCCATAATCATCAATATTAAAACAATTTGAATAAATAGGCTATTTAAACTCAAAACATTTTTGGCATAAGCTATTCAACATTAAAGTGTTTGTGAAATATAATTATCTGAAATGTACAGTGGCCCTGAAGTGCAAAACACAACTGCAAATCACACAACACAACACAAATAAGACGACACAAAAAGACAAATCACGGCCCCGAAGTGCACAACACAACGGCAAATTACACAACACAACACAAATAAGACAACACAACACAAAAAGAGAAAACACGGCCACAGCACAAAAAGAAACAAGACAACGACATTAACCAAACGGAAAAGGTATACCCTTGGACGACATGAATCATCGCTGATTGGACAAAAGAACTGCTCTTAAATAAGCAAATTAATGTGTGAAGTTATCATTTTTCTTTGATTCTATGACAGTCAGTGTCATGCAAGTGTGGATATCAATAAAATCTCCAGAACGTTAGCTTTCATTTGACACCAATATTATGCTTCTACTCAAAGGGGTTCTTGTGTAATAAGAGTTTTATTGTCAGTATGCACCATTAAATCTTCAAATTATTTCAGCCTGCATGTCTCTTTAAATCTTTTAATGAATGTTACGGGGACTTTACTAGGGTTTATAAAGTAAAGTCGCATATCACTGAAATCGTCTACCCCTTGGCTTCATTATCCGGTTTTCAATGACGAGGCATGTGGCTGACTAGTGCTGTCGTCATTCAAAGCTTGGGAGCCTGATTGACAGCTCTCTTGCCCAATCTCTCTTGCCCAGCGAACTTTCTGTGCTAGCCTTGCTGACTCTGTGTCATCCACCGCTCCCCTGTCACAGGGGATGCCACAGGGCTCTGTGCTTGGCCCTCTCTTATTTTCCCTCTATCTACTCCCACTTGGTTCAATTCTCAGGAAGCATGGTATCTCTTTTCATTGCTATGCAGATGGCAGTCAGATCTATGTCCCTCTTAAAAAGGCAGACTCCTACAGTGTAAAGCCATTGCTAGAGTGTTTACATGACATTAAGACCTGGATGTCCCTTAACTTTTTAAATTTTAATGAAAAGAAGACAGAAGTCATGGTCTTTAGTGGCACTTCTGTGACCCCCCTGGTTGATCTGGGCTACCTAGCACAGTATCGCAGGCCAATCATTAAAAATCTGGGGGTAAAGGTGGACACTGACCTTAAATTTGACACCCAGATTAAACCTGTGGTGAAGTCCAGCTTTTTTCAATTAAGGCAGCTGGCAAAAATTAAACCAGTCCTTCAGAGACAGGACTTTGAAACAGTAATCCACGCCTTTGTGACCACTCGTCTGGATTACTGCAATGCACTTTATATGGGGGTTAGTGGGTCCTCCATTGCCCGTCTGCAACTTGTCCAAAATGCTGCTGCTCGTCTCCTAACAAACACTAGAAAGTATGAACATATAACACCTATTTTAGCCTCCCTTCATTGGCTGCCTATTCAGTTTAGGATTCATTTTAAAATTCTTTTGTTTGCATTTAAAGCCTTGAATGGCCTTGCCCCACCGTATCTCTCCGAGCTGCTATACCCCTACACTCCCAGCCGCTCTCTCAGGTCAGCTGACCAGCTGCTTTTGACTGTGCCTAAAACTAGGCTAAAACTCAGAGGAGAACGAGCTTTTGCTGTTGCAGCTCCAAAACTGTGGAATGTATTGCCACTCCACATCAGACAAGCCCCTTCACTAGCTGCGTTTCCATTACAAATATGCGCAAAAACTTTGTCGATATTGTCTTAATGTCGAATATCACAATTTTCGCAATTGCGGTGTTTCCATTACATTCGGCTAACTAAATTAAAATCTTGTGTATTCTCGCGTGCTGTAAGTCATTAGGAGACATGGTGGTTATCAACATTACCCAGATTTACACTAAATGCATTCAAATTGCCACCACGGCACGCTGATTATCAGTCATTAGGCTATAAGCCATCAGCGGAGGAGGCATACGTTTTGGTGGGGCAGAAACATAAAATTAAAAATGACATATTTCACAGGAGTTTGTTGTAGTAGGCCTATGCTTAAATCATGTCACACCCATGTCAGTGGAATATTTCATAGATCAGCTAGTTGATTAGTTTCTAAAACTAGAATCTAGAATCTAGATTTCTTTCAGCACCGTTCTCATCACGTTAAACCCAAGGGGGCAGGCATATTCCCGGAAGTAGAAACACGAAATGAGCTGGTGATCAACACTCTGCTAACTCCCTTGGACGGCCATAGATTTCAGATTTTTTTGCGATCCCATAACTTCATGTAGCATGTGCCCTTTGTCTCCCTTATAGCTTCTGTGTATTCTATATAGGGTATCGAAGGCAAAATTAATTCACTTCTTCCCCGTATATTACGTTGGTTTCCCGTAAAGAAGTATTTTAGCATGTCTGTTGTAGGGAAGCTAACGTTCGCCCGTAATGTTTGGATAAGAAGCTGAGTGAGCCTGCACGAAAACCATGACGGAGAGTCATTCGCAAGATCAGTGAAAATGCGTGTAGCCTACGGTAGCCTACTGTTTTATATGGTAAAGCATTACCTAGAGGCAAGTACACATAATAATAATATTAAAAAACGAACGTTAACAATTTCAGTGGTTTTCGATCTATCAGACGAGTTACAGCAGGCTAATGAGTTTGAGTCTGCGCAGTACGATGAACAGGAAACGAATTTTTGTTTCAGCCCCCTCTCATTGAGAACGACGGAGTCTGTTTGTCCATTTCTTTTAGGTCTATGGTTAAACCAGCAAAGCATAGCAACGTTGTTGCTATGGGTAAACAAAACTAGTTGAGCGGTTGCGTAGCCTATGCAGCGTTTTTGAGAAAGTGTTGTCGGCGAGTTCACAGCTGTGGATTCAACATTTTAGAATGACACGAGCCACTTTTAATGAAAAAAATATTATTTTTTTACATTATTCTCCCGGTGCCACTTCCTGTCGACAGTCTTCTTCGTCGGCTTCGTTCCTCCTAACATCCGGTTGTTGGATCACGTGACTCGTCAGATGCGAAAAAAGTGTTTCCATTGCAGTTTTGCGAAATATACAAATTTCGATACGCTCGAAATACCACCTCACCCAAGCGCAAAAACTTTTTATCGAAACATGTGAGTTTTTTCGAAATGTGTGTGTTTCCATTAAGCACATTTCTTTTCGCAATTCTTAATTTGCGCAATTTAATGGTCAATGGAAACGCAGCTACTGTCTCTTTTTAAATCTCTGCTAAATCTCTGCTAAAGACCCAGCATGCTATTTTCTGCGGGCTGTACATTACGTGTCCCAGTTCTTTTGTCCAATCACTGACGATTCATGTGGCCCGAAGGCACCTACCTCTTCCGTTGTGTTGTCTCTTTTTGTGTTGTGTTGTGTGATTTGCCGTTGTGTTGTGCACTTCGGGGCCGTGGTTTCTCTTATTGTGTTTTGTTGTCTCTTTTTGTGTTGTGTTTTGTGATTTGCCGTTGTGTTGTGCACTTCGGGCCGTGTTTTCTCTTTTTGTGTTATGTTTTGTGATTTGCTGTTGTGTTGTGCACTTCGGGGTCGTGTTTTCTCTTTTTGTGTTGTGTTGTGTGATTTGCCGTTGTGTTTTGCACTTCAGGGCCACCGTAGAAATGCAATTTGCTTTCAATTTGTCATTTCATATTTACTTTGTGTAACACACAGTTGATTTGATATCCATAGCCTATAATCAATAGGCTACATGAAGCGGTTTCAATTAATAGTAACCTATAAAGGGTACAGAATTAGGCTATAGGCTGGCTTGCATCAGATAATATCTATATCTAGATATTATATTATAGCCCACTGACATAGCCTACTGTCACTGAACAAGGTACTAAATGTGCATGACCCTTTATCAATAGTGGACATGCCTTTCATTAAAGAGTAGAACTAAACATGGCATTAATGTGTTAACATATGTTAAATGTAAATTCATCGCATGGGAACCGAACCCGAGAACACGCAAAACATGTTTTCCTTGCTAACCCATCACACTGCGCATGACACCATGGAAGACGCAAATTACGCATGGACCACACACATATCAAGTTCAAACATTTTAAGTTGCATAATTTTCATAAATTCTTTGAAACTAGTGAATAGGTTGCCTAAATCCATGCTTTGTAACACTGTCGGAAAAAGTTTCTCCTTCTATTTTTGAAGTTGTAGGCTACAGGTGATGAAAGCACAGGTTGACGGAATCATCTTTTGGGACTCGTTTTCTGACTGATGGTTTTTTTTTTGCAACACAGATCAATATAGCTCGAGAGTTAGCCTGCCACCGACCAGGTAAGTTCTGTGGCACAAATTCCCATGGTTACCAAGCTGGGATTCACGTAAACCACATTAATGGAACAGAACTCTCACTAAAATGAGTGAGGCTTATCGAAATGAGCCAGGTTTAGCCTTTAGGTTGATGGAATACCCCCCTGGAAGGATCCTATGAGGACAACCCAATCACAAAATACAGTATCAGAACTACGTCAAGAGACATTTAGATAAACAAGGTCATGTGAATGAGAACTGTGAAAAGATAATATTGTGGTGTTTGCCACAATTGCCAAAAGTGTGAGCAGCATTTGATATGATTCTATAAGCCTCTAGCACAGGAAACATACAGATAAAATGGAGAATGGAAACTGAGGCCAACAATATGTTAGTTTCTACAACAGTAAATTGGGTAACACTTTATTTGAAGGGGTCTACATAAGGGTGTCATGTAACCGTCATAAGAATGACATGACACTTGTCATGCACATTAATGGTTATGATTATGGTTATGGTTATGGTTATGGTTATTTAGCAGACGCCTTTGTCCAAAGCGACATACAAATAAATAACAATACAAATTAAATAACAGTGAACAATTACAAAAAGGGGGAATAGCAATATTATCAATAAAACAATCAATTAAGCACTAACCTAATGAGAAGTAAAACAATGAAATGAGAATAGCAATCAAATAAGTCACTCAGTTAATTATATAATAACAATAACTATAGCATGGTAAGGCTAAATTTAAGGACAATAGCAGAATAAATGTCAAATTCTAACAATGGACAAATTATAACAAAACAATACTATTATACAAACCATAACACATAACAAACGCTCAAAAGACTAAGTGCATATTAAACAAATATGCCTTAAGACCCCTCTTGAAAGATCCAAAACTGTTGCTGGAACGGAGAGTACTGGGCAACTCATTCCACCAACACGGAACCACTGAAGAATAGGATCTACAGTTTGACCTAGCATGAATGGTTTGTCGACATAACAGACGCTCCTCAGAAGATCGCAATGGGCGGTTGGGAATGTACATCTTGATCAAAGAACTGAAGTAGCTAGGAGCAGATCCAGTCAGTGTCCTATAGGCCAGAGTGAGAGATTTAAATTTAATTCTGGCTACTATAGGGAGCCAGTGGAGAGTAACTAGGAGAGGGGTTACATGTGTCCTCTTTGGCTGATTGAAGACCAGTCGTGCTGCAGCATTCTGAATCAACTGTAGTGGTCTTAATACGCAAGCAGGTAAGCCAGCTAACAGGGAATTGCAGTAGTCCAGCTTGGAGATAACCATTGCCTGTACAAGAAGCTGAGTGGAATCTTGTGTCAGATAAGGTCTGATCTTCCTAATGTTGTACAGGGTATACCGACATGACTTTGCAATTGAGGCAACATGCTCAGAGAAAGTAAGTTGGTCATCAATTATGACACCCAAGTTACGTGCCGATCTAGTTGGAGTCAATGAGGATGAATCAAGCTGGATGTTCATCTGTTGGGGAATGGCTGTTTTTGCTGGAAACACCAAGAGCTCAGTTTTTGAAAGATTAAGCTGAAGGTGCTGATCCTTCATCCAGATTGAAATATCCTTCAGGCATGCAGAGATCCGATGGGAAACACTAGAGTCCTCAGGTGGGAGGGATAGGAAAAGTTGAGTGTCGTCCGCATAGCAATGATATTCAAATCCATGAGAGCGAATAATCCCACCTAAAGAAGTGGTGTAAATAGAGAAAAGGAGGGGCCCTAATACTGATCCTTGAGGGACTCCTGTAGTGAGGTCATGAGACTTTGATATCTGTCCCTGCCAAGACACGCTGAAAGAACGCCCTTTAAGGTAAGATTTGAACCAGTCAAGAGCTTTCCCAGAAATTCCCAGTTCATATAGTGTAGAAAGGAGAATGTCATGGTTAACCGTATCAAAGGCTGCAGATAAATCTAACAGAATTAACACTGATGACTGAGCAGAGGACTTAGCTACTCTCAATGCTTCAGTCACAGATAGAAGAGCAGTTTCAGTAGAATGACCACTCTTGAAACCAGACTGCATAGGGTCTAGTAGGTTATTCTGATAGAGGAAGTCACACATTTGCTTGAAGACCACTTTCTCCAAAACCTTTGACAAGAAAGGAAGAAGGGAGACAGGTCTGTAGTTCTTCACATCAGTTGAATTAAGTGTACTTTTCTTCAGCAAAGGTGTAATTCTTGCCTGTTTAAAAGAAGAAGGAACTATTCCAGAACTGAGTGAAGTATTAAATACATGTGTGACTGCCGGTATAATAGCGGGTGCTATAGACTGCAGGAGAGTAGACGGGACAGGATCCAAAGGGCATGTTGTTGGACGGCTTCGCTGAAGCAGTTGAGAGACCGCTTCCTCATCAAGAGGAGAGAAAAAGTCCAATGATGGCATCATGTTAACACCAGGCAGAGTCCTTCTTACAGGGTCATCAAACTGAGCACTTATCTTAGCAACTTTCTCAGTGAAAAATGTTGCAAAGTCATCTGCTGACAGTGAAGTAGCTGATGGCGGTGGTGGAGGATTGAGAAGAGACTTGAACGTAGAAAAAAGTTTTCTGCTGTCAGTGGCGTTCTCAATCTTACTCTGATAGTATGTTCTTTTTGCAAGTGTGACAGTGGATGAAAAAGATGAAAGCATAGACTGGTATTTACTAAGATCATTTCTATCTCCAGATTTATGCCATTTCCTTTCAGCAGCTCTAAGTTCCTTGCGAACTGAGCGTATACTGTTTGTCAGCCATGGATGGCGAGGTTTAGAACGAGTGGGTCTTGTGGAAAGAGGACATGCTACATTCAGACAGGATGCCAGTGTAGAGCAAAGAGTTTCTGTAGCGTCATTAACCTCAAGTGATGAGAATGAACTCGGAATAGGTAGAGCAGAAGTTACTAATGTTGCAAAATGTTCACTTGAGAGGCTTCTGAGGTTCCGTCGGAATGACATCGTCGGAGCAGGAACTGTAGGGTTATCAAGGAGACGCACAGAGAATCTAATGAAGTAATGATCTGATACATGTAGAGGATTAACCCAAACGTTGTCTGCAGTACAGTTACGTAGCAGAATCATATCAAGATCCTTACCAGCCTTGTGAGTAGGAGGACTGTGAACACGTGTGATACTAAATGAGGAGAGTAAGGACAGGAAGTCAACTGAAGAGGAATTGTCCACATGACAATAATGACACATTATTGATGTTTATGACTGTTGTCATAATGTGTCATTCGGTTTTTGTTATGTCAAGTTGACATTGTTTGAGCGTCATCATTATGACAACTTGACATTAGGCAAGATGACATTATCTGATGCCGTCTTTGTCATGACAACTTGACATTAGGCAAGAAAATGTAATCCGTTTACAATATTGTCATGACAACTTGACATATAACTGTGTTTGGCCTGACTTATCTTCTAGGTTTTTTTAAGTGATGAGCCTGAACAATTGGCTGTCATGACACCATTATAAATTAGTCATGAATACTTTTCTGACCTCAACTACAGTGGTACAGTTTTGACTTGTCATTAAGCTGTCACAAAGAACTACTACTGACCAAAATAGTTTTTTGACAGTGTCATGAATACTTACCTTTGACCTCAAGTACAGTGAACCATCTGAGATGTTTCCTGAACATGTCATGAAGTGTCATTACACTGTCATGTAGGTTTCATTTCTGTACATTTTACATTCCTGGAACATTGAGTCTAATTTCAAGTATAGCCTAATAAGAACAAACACCATACTCAAGTCATGACTTCAAAGAGTTTATTTCAGCAATGAATTTTGCAAAACATATACATTGTAGCGCCTCGTTGCCATGGGTAGCTATCCTGAGTTCTTTAAAACACCCTTAGCTTAGTGATCCCACAATTATGCAAATTCTATTCACTCTTATTTATACATTCATCACACACGCATTACACTCAATCTTCAATAGTTTTCAATAGGCTAACTTTCAGTTTCAGGTATCAAATATAATACAAACTAACATCCAAGCAAACAATGGTTTTCTCTTTCATTAAGATAAAATACCAAACCCTATACTATGGCCGGCAGTTATTAAGTAAATAAATAAAAAATGAGTAGGCTATCCAACCGGTTGTCAGAGTTCGCGTGGCAGGCCTGTAAACGTTGCTAGTGTGCATTGATGCCTAAAACCAAAACGGCTCTTTAACGCCACTCCAGCAGCGCAACAAAGAAAACTCACAGACGTCTTCAGCGAGGCTCGTGGAGGTTCCGAGGATAAGTAGCCATGCAGGCTATCTCACGCAAAGTCAGTGGCATCGTGTTAGCAGCTAGCTAGGTCTTGCTGACTAGCTGAAGGCTTTATACTCGTGGGAAATTCTCGTCTCGAAGTTTTCACTTTCAACACAACTTCACCGTCTAGCAGTAATGTTTAAGTAAGCGTTTTACCCACTAAACACAAGTAGTGTTCTCTCTTCTTCTCCCTGGTGTTGTTTCTTATTTCCTGATTACCCTTGACCTCTAGCTCAATTCTCATTGGCTCAAAGATAACAAATGTAACATAAACTACACATTTCTATCCTTTTCACTTACTAGAATCAAAAAAAAATATCTTGACAACATTTCAGTAACTAGGAAATTATAAACAAAATATATTAATCTCTAGCCTACTGGAAACGTTGACTCTTGTGCACGCAAGTCATGTTTATTCAATTTCATGGTTATGCATTGCTTTAAATGAATATATTTTGTTTATAATTTCCTTGTACTTGAAATTAGACTTGAAATTAGACTCAATGTTCAAGAAATGTAAAATATACAGAAATGAAACCTACATGACAGTGTAATGACACTTCATGACATGTTCAGGAAACATCTCAGATGGTTCACTGTACTTGAGGTCAAAGGTAAGTATTCATGACACTGTCAGAAAACTATTTTGGTCAGTAATAGTTCTTTGTGACAGCTTAATGACAAGTCAAAACTGTACCACTGTAGTTGAGGTCAAGAAAAGTATTAATGACCAATTTATAATGGTGTCATGACAGCCAATTGTTCAGGCTCATCGCTTAAAAAACCTAGAAGATAAGTTAGGCCAAACACAGTTATATGTCAAGTTGTCATGACAATATTGTAAAAGGATTACATTTTCTTGCCTAATGTCAAGTTGTCATGACAAAGATGGCGTCAAATAATGTCATCTTGCCTAATGTCAAGTTGTCATAATGATGACGCTCAAACAATGTCAACTTGACATATCAAAAACCGAATGACACATTATGACAACAGTCATAAACGTCAATAATGTGTCATTAATGTGCATGACATGTGTCATGTCATTCTTATGACGGTTACATGACACCCTTATGTAGACCCCTTCAAATAAAGTGTTACCGTAAATTGATTCCAACTCTAAAGTACCACATTAATGCAAATAAATAGTGTTGACACCCATACAGAAAAATCCATGGAAAAAATATATGCACATATATGCAGCTGCATCCAGCATATGTTTAAATAGATGGCTAAAATATATTGAATACATATATAGTACCAATATGTATATATGCAAGTATATGTGGAACCAAGCACTGTAACATATATGTGGATATCTTACATGAAAGTCTATGTGCTGAATATATTCACTGAATAGATGCAAGTATATGCGGAACCCAGCACTAACATATATGTGAATATCTTACATGTAAGTCTATGTGCTGAATATATTCACTGAATAGATTTTTTAAAAGTGCATGCGCACACACAGCAATTCCCATCCCCCACCCCAACTGACTTTTCAACTCCAGCCACAAGTCACACTTCAACTGTCACTTTTCTGTCATGAAGCTTGCTGTATGTAAGCTGAACAAACTCTGCCGTCATCATCATATTCAAGGTAAGAATTACAGTACTTTAGTATGCCAATTGAAAACGGGAATCTATTAGAAATGTATTGTTTTCATAATGAAATCTTAACCAAAGTGATTATGATTTGATAGTGTTAGATTAGAATCATAATTAGTTAGCATATAGCTAGCGAGCTAACATCACTAACGTTAGCGATGTTAGCTGTTAATGTTAACGTTTACAGTAACCAACTTCATTATGAGGAATATCTGGAATGGTAGTTAATATATCTAGCAATAATTCAGTCAGAGATGTCTTTATGAATGTACAGCTTTAGTTTGAATTAAATATCAGGCGCAAGTAGCTTAGCCAACAGTACATTTAAAGTGGCTATTACCATGCAGGCTGAAGTATGAAAGTTGTTATATGTTACTTAATAGAGTTACGTTGCAAACTTCCATGGGACATGGGTAGTTAACATTATTTAAAGGTAATACATGTAGTGTTGATGCATAATATACATAGTGTTGCTATACGTTATCTCACCCCCTGATTTCAGGAACTATAGATCTCTGTGTTTGCAACTTATTAATTTTAGCCTCCTTCTGTTCCTTCTGTTTGCAGGCGGTGTGTTGTGTGGAGGACTGCTGCCCTGAGACCGCTGGGTTTATTCTGGAATATTGTCACTTCCAAAGCCCATTACAAGCCTGCAAGTGAGTTCACTCACCAGACACACACACACACACACACATAATTGCATATAGCATTGGTATGTGTGCATATATTTGTGTTTGTAAATGTTTAGTTTAACCCTTCCTTTCATGTGTCTGTTTGTTATGACTTTGTAGTGGGCTCTATGAACTGTCCAGAGCAAAATCAGTCTGTCCTGATGGCACTACCTGCTACTATGGCTGCTGCTCTCAACCTGGTGTAAGTGTTTGTGTTTTTATCCTTTACAACATTAGGAAGATCAGACCTTATCTGACACAAGATTCCACACAGCTTATTGTACAGATTATGGTTATTTCCAAGCTGGACTATTGTACACTGTTACCTGGCCTGCTTGTGCATTAAGATTGTTACAGTTGATTCAGAACGATACTGAATGCTTTATCTGTGTAATTCTCTATGTCTCTCCTGTGTATGAGTTAGTTGTGTTGTCTCATTTAAAAATGTTAGGCTATCTGTGTGGACTGCTTCACATTTTCACCTCACCATCATAGATCTTTTCAGTAGTAAACTATTTGAGGATCTAATTGATTGTGCAATTTTTTCAGGGGGCAAGTCTTAAGAGTTGCAGACGGGGGAGCAAAAGGAGTTCCTGGACCCTTAAAGGGTTAAGGCCATAATGGGTGAGTTTGTTGTATATCTTTCTCTCCAACTCACTTTGTATTTCTATGCAATATTTTTTTGAAGTGAGATAACCTTAAGTGAATATACAGTTATGAACATTATTCATATTCATATCGGCTACAGTCATATGCATAAGTTTGGACCCCCATGCTGAAGTTGAAATCATCTTTTGGAAATTGATCTCAATGCCTTAATTTAGGAAAAGTCCAACCTTTAAAGACACCCCTATGTTAAATTCCCATAGAGACAGGCAGATTTTCCTCATGATTTTGCCTTATTGACTTGCAGTTATGTCATGGATCCTGGATACTGCTCATGGCAAATATCGATTTAATGTTGATTTCCTCTTGACCAATATGTTTGTTCTGACTGAACATGACACTGCCACATGCCATTTATCATCAAAATGTAAAAAAAGTTCCATGTTTCTAGCACATGGTCTTACAACCTTTTGGCATGTGGCAATGTCATTTTCAGTCAGAACAAACATTGGTTAAGGGAAAATCAACATTAAATAAATAATTCCAGGGGTATGAATCATTTTGTTCCCAATTGCGTGTTTATTTGATCTATTATGTGCATATATCAATACATCTTTAGACATTTTTGCACTTGATGTACACTTATTTGACCTTGTTATAAGTGAAAATCTACTTCTATTGGCGAATCCTGCAAATAAAAGTTTCTTGTTTTGTGGAAATACCACTTTTGTAAGATAAACTAAATTATCTTGCAAGATTTGTCAATAGAGCTGATTTTCACTTATAACAAAGTCAAACTAAACTTAAATGTAAAAAGGTATTGCTGTAAGTAAATAATAGAAAAAAGACTATAATGGATGAATTTATTTTATTTTACATAACGTATGTCTTTCTCTCCAACTGGCTTTGTATTTCTCTCCAATTATTGTGATTCTGTACTTTAGCATCTGTGGTTGTCACTAATATTTTGCATGTTCTATTTGTATATGTTCTGTCTTTTCCATAAGCCACCTAGAAGAGATTCAGGCACTCCCTCAAGATTGCTGGGCCATGCAATTAATGCCAAACTTGCAGAACTGTGATGTCAGTACAAAAACAAAAATGGCCATTTTTAAATAAATTCAACAAAAGAAAACAGAAGAGTTGTGTGTTTCTTCCTCTTTATAATGATACTATGGTTAATTTTAAGTAAATACTATAGTGAAAACAATTGTAAATGCAGAAAACATGAAACCATAGTAGAATATGCCCTATAATTGAACAATATATCAGAATATATGTGAGAAATATAAGTCTGAAATATATAGGTCATGTGATCACAACTTTCATCAAGGGTCACGTGATCATTCTTCTTAGTGCAATATATTTAAATATATTTAATTATATGCAGAAAATATAAGAAAGTGGCCAATTTCAAACATGTACTTATATGTTGACATATATTGATACATATATGTAAATATATGTATTTAACATATATGTAAATATATGTATTTAACATAGATGCCCTTATACTGGAATATATTCAAGCTGCATATATGTCAATATGTTATTTTTCTGTATGGGTGAGGGGAGTGTTAATTTATTTTCACTGTGTCCTCTAGGTTATAGTTGTGGCCTGAAATACCTTATGCAATTACAATAAGAATGATTATCTATGGCGGAAGAATGATTATCGTTACTTTTTTGTTGCTGTGCCTTTGTTTCATTAAATCTGGCTAGATTGACGTAGCAACCGTTTTAGAAAAGCAATAAGCCACTCGAGTCTGTGCTTCATACTGTATAATCGAACAGCTAAGGGGGTTTTAGGCACTCCGCTTCGCGTTGTGCCTAACAACGCCCCTTAGCTGTTTAACACTTGACACTTAAACTTGATGAAACAGAAATAATTTTTTTACTAAAATCAGTGTTTTCTGTGGGATTTCTTAAAAAAAAATTTAATCCCACAAATGTAATACTTATTAGGCCTACATTTGAGGGAAATTGTTTTTATCTTTATGGACAACTACTATTACGTTTATGGAAAGTTCTAGAGCTTGTGGAATTATTATATTACATTTCAAAAATGCATCTTTTTATTACTTTTTTGGGGTGTTACAGGGGTGTGCAAAAGTGCATACAACTAAAAGTCTTGATGGTATTTTCTGATTTATTACCTTTTCCATAATATATCATGTTTACGTTTAAAGAGACTCTATAGAGAATGGGAATGTGACGTCGTGGACATTTCGGGGTTGCGCCGCGGTGGCGTCTGGGATACATAAGTGAGGCCACTTGTACGCTGCTGCCAATGCTGTACCATTGTAAACATTGTAAAACATTGCTAACTCGCTGTTTCTAACACTGTTTTTCACACATCATGGGACGAACCTGTTGTGTTGTTGGATGTAACGTCCGTGCCTACGATCGTCAAGTAAAAAAAATCAACAACGGAGTGTCTTTGTATTACTTTCAGGGTCTCACGTCCACTCTCCAGACAGTCCGTCATAGGGATCCATGTTACCGATCAAAGACATCTTTTCTATATAACGTTTCCTCGCGTCCGGCAGGAGCTTGTCTCTGTACGGTCCATTACTACTTCTACTACTAGTTTTTAGCATAGTAGCCTAAATGTTTACATCTAGTGTTACTGTTTTGGCTAGCCGATCTTGTTCGAAATACCATAGGTTTCTTGTTTATAATTCGCGCCGCGGCCTCACCTAATGGAGGAAAACGCCCCTTTTGTCCCAGAATGCATTGCGCCGCTGACTTCCATTCCCATTCTCTATGCAACTTTCTGCAGGAGACGATCGCTCCTTGTTTACATCTGGAAGTCTGAGACGAAGAACCACGCTTGCAATTTATATATTTAAATATAGCCTATACATGTATAAATATACACGCTAAAGCTGTCCGGAAAGCTCTGCAGAGAAAATGCAAGCATAAAACGAGCAAAAATGAAAAACGAAACCGAAACCAGAGATGAAATCGCCAATCCTGCATAGTTCCTCTTTAAGGAAGATATGTTCTTCTGATTAAAATATATTTCATGGGGAATTCAAAGTGGACGGGATCACAACAAGAAGATCTTGACTTGACATGACCAAAACATAAATTAATTGCAATTTATGTATTGTATAAAGATAAAGTGTTTCTCTTAGTTGTGAATTGTAGACATACTAACTTGTGTAATGTGATGAATGACATAAATGTTCATTGCACTCACCCTTTGTTCTTTGCATAATGCCATATAAGACCTGAAAAATAAACACCAAGTAATTACATCAACAGACAAACGTATGTTTGTTTGTAACAATAATGGTCAAAGGAATATTTGGTAAAGTTTTCCACTACCAAATGCCTATAGGTACATCCAAAAGACAAAATACATTTCTATTTTGTAGTTTCAACCTTAAACTAGAAAATGTAATTCCATGGAAGGAATTACCATTGCATGTAATTGATGTAAATGTAAAAAGGTTGCTGTGTCAAACATTGTATTCGTTAAAAAGACAACATATGACACAGTAGGCTAGAATAGATAAATAACTAGATGTACCGCAAAGCGATACACAATATGACTGCCACTCAGTCCTGCACATTCTCTCCGCAAATATCAATCACGCTTTTGTTTCCATCGCCTACTCCATCCCCTATTGCAACTTTTATGTATGTTAATGAGTGTGTGCATGTGCGCTTGCTTTTGTGTATGAGTGCTTCTCTGTCTATGAGTGTGTGTGTGTGTGTGTGTTTTATGTGTCTCTATGTGTATATGTTCACTGTGTTCTCTGCCGTCACTGTCACTCCAATATCAGATCACACACACACACACACACACAGGCACACACTCACACACAGGCACACACACAGATACACCCATACACACACACACACAAATGCGCACGAGTGCACATACACACACACACACACACACATACGCAGGCACACACTCACACACACATACACACACACACCCACACACACACACACACACACACACACACACACAGGCTATAGTACATCACACACACTTCTCAGCTTCGGTGGTCTCACAAAACTTACTCAAAGATGTGTGTGTGTGTGTGTGTGTGTGTGTCAGCCACGGCGCCAGGATTTTCATTTTGGGTGGGCCTGACCAAATATGGCTGGGCCAGGTAATGAGAAAACCTGTCGTGCGTTTTTACGCACAGAGGCATCTTACTGGCAGGAGTTTGGACGGCCTATCAAATCGTTCAGCGCGAATGCAAGACAAACCTGATATCATAAGTAATCTGTGAACTATGTCGCAGCTAAATGTTATACGTTTGAATAACCTGGCGATGATTTGCACGCCTATATAAGCAAAGGCCACTTTAGAAATTCTGTCAGAATTACCTGCCTATTTCTTCCTGTCTCTTTCGTTCTTCGTTATTAATGTTGGCTCATGCAGCATGAGCTCCATCTGAACAGCCTAGCATTTTTAATCTATTTCTGTATTTACAACTAAAGCCATAATGTTTTGGTTTTTACAGATGGCTACTTTACATAAAAATAGGAGAGGCTTATATAATTTCAATTATTTTTTTCTGTGTCCCAGTGTCATAAGAATTTGCGCAAAATAGCTATAAGCCCAACATTCCTCGACAAGATAGACAGAAAGATTAATGAACATGGAGCTTGTTTTTATTTGTTTCAAATCATGTCAAAGGCTATTTCGTGAAAACTGTGTCATAAGCTACTGACAAGAACATTGCCATGACATTTCCAACAGGGTAGGCTACTGATTTTCTTTTCGCTTCAAATGCAGACTGAACTCGGTTTACGGTCATGCTAAGCTGTAAAATACTATAGATAAGATGTGCATGAATGTACTGAGGATTGGTACTGTGATTTAGTATGAGGTGTGTGTCAAGTTGGTAGTGCAAATAAGTCCAACAGTGCAAGATTAAATTCTAGTGACGAGCAATAAATATGTACAGTGCAAAATGTAAGCATAGTAATAATAATAACATTACTGGTATAAATATATGGACAATTAAAATAAACTTAACATAGTAATAATATAAGAGTTAGACATGAGGGTAGACATGTAAGCCATGCCATGTAAGTGTAAGTGTATAAGAGGGTGGAGGTGCAGATATACTATGCATAAAAGTCCAACTCTCCTTTTCCCTTCAGTGAAGCATTGTACAGTTGTATGGCCCTGGGTACAAAATGACTTCCTCAGTCTGTCTGTTGTGCATGTCATGGAGCGTAGTCTCCAGCTGATCAAGCTCTTCTGCTGTATGATAGTGCTGTAGAGTGGATGACAGTCATTGTCCAGGATGCTGTGTAGCTTGTTCAGGGTCCTTTTGTCTGATACTGAAGTGATGCACTCCAGATCAGCTCCCACAACAGAGCCAGCCTTCCTTACCAGCCTGGGGTGCGTTTCCCAAAAGCATAGTTGCTAACTAACATAGCAACTAACATAGTTGAAACTATGTAAGTACGACACAACTGTTTCCCAAAACGTTAGTCTGAACTATGTTGGTGGAACTTACATAGTACGATGCATCGTTGACCTACGTGGGTGTTTCCCAAAAGCATAGTAGCAACGAACGTTCGTGACCACCATCGTAAAGTTGTGTAGTTCCAACTTCACCTCTCGACCTGTGGTAAGTCGGCCCTTGTGGTTAGTAAGTACATGACATGCAGCGGACAGATGGACATGTAGCCATCGTGGTAGCCAACGATCCCACTAACATTTACTGTGGTAGGATATATTGCCGGAGGCTATACGCGCACAACATCACTGGAGAACATTATGGGGTACAGTGGAAAGTGAAATGTTGTGGAGTTAGCCTACTACACGACAACAGTGCGTGGTGAGGTACTGCGACCGCAGTTAGCTAACTGTGTTGTTGTTATTCGTGAATTGGTATGTAGCCTAATGCTAATGTGTTAGCGTGGTTTCTTTCGAACATCTTACGTTATCTTACTGTCTATGAGTGATAGACCTTTTGAATGCTAACGTAAATGTCATGTGAGCCTGTAATTGTTATGAACAGTCAACGTTACATTGTAATCGTATGTTAACGTTACATTGTAGTGTCTTTGGCACATAATAACGGTCTGTGTAATGTACGATGGATGCCTCTCATGCAGCGTACGTCCTCCCTCACTCCTCGATGCCTCGATCCTCATGGATCTACATAAAGAATGATGGGGGGGAAACAATGGGATAGTCTATCCAGTGTTAGTTATAGATCAGTGGGAACGCCCCTCGAGGATCGAGCATCGAGGATCGAGGAGGCATGTTGAGAGGCACCCATAGTCTATCTTCTAGGACAAAGACCGTGCAGTGGCGTAGTGAGTAGTGCGTGAGACTGGCGTGTTCGAGGCTGCAGGATCAAGACCCAAGCGGAGGGTGCTGGTGGAGTACGTCTGTGAAGTAATAGTGATTTATTGGTGTCTTGTTATCCACTAAGAGTGTCTCTTAATCACTGAAGCCTACGTTTTTGACCTTTGAACATAGGTAAATTATTTTAAATTTTTAAATGATGTAGCTACACAGCTGTCAACTTGAGTAGCCTCTTGCTTGGAGAACTTTAAAGAGCAACTTTCAAGTAATTGTACAGTATATACTTGTACATTTATACCTATGAGGCTCGTTGGATAAGCATATTGTGTATAGTTGTGTGTAACAGTTTGCAGTGGTTAGTGTGAAAACATGACATGAATTTCACTAATTTAACTAATTGCTTTTGCTTTGTGACCTATGTATTTTGATGTCATGCCTCATGAGGAACATATGTGAAACAGGGGTCCAAACATGTAAGCAACTATTTCCCGGCATGCTTCCAGGCCATCAGGAAGGTTTGCACTATAGCTGCTGGAATGACCTCTTCCACCAACATCATCATCTGGCAATGGGACGTCATCCTGAAGGGCCATGTCGTGCAGTAATGGCATAAAACCCACCACTGACTTGGGTGATGTCGTCTGGTGTAGTCGGGAAGGTCATCCTGTCAGTGAGCTGCAACAGGATCTGTGTGACCACTGTCACAGCTCTACTGACTGATGCCTTGCTTAGCCCAAGGCCATGCCCTAACACCTCCAAAAAGCTGCCAGTAGCATAATGTACATAATGATCAACATGTATTGCACTGTATTGCAATTACCCTTCATTGATTTCACACACCTGTTCTAAAAAGAAAGGCATGACTTGTCATGTCATATGTATGTAGTCCATACATTAATGTCTCAGGACTGTGAATGATCATTATGAGCTATATGGAGGAGGCAAGGGACATCAGAGATGTTTCATTACAGGAGTAACATCATCCATTTCTTAAACACTGTTGTGTTGTTTTCTGGGGGCCCATTATGTTGTACTACATGGCTTATTCTACTTCAAACAATATGCAGTATCCTCATAGTTACATGTCTAGGTTTCAGAATTCAGGACTATTTAGTTAACATGCTTGTGTTATCATAGGAGGTTGATGGAATAAAGTAGGTGTTGAAATGTCAGTCCACCCAGGGAATATAGATATGCTTTACAGTAACAGTAGCCTAACAGTAACAGCAGAGAGGGTTAAAGCGGAAAGTAATGAAGGATCTTTGGTAACAGTATAGACTTTACTACTATCTCAGCAGCAGAAAGGCAACAACAGCAACACATATAGTAACACTGTGTGTGTGTGTGTGTGTGTGTGTGTGTGTGTGTGTGTGTGTGTGTGTGTGTGTGTGTGTGTGTGTGTGTGTGTGTGTGTGTGTGTGTGTGTGTGTGTGTGTGTGTGTATGTGTGTGGCTATGTTGGTACAGCTGATATAGCTCCTTCAACGCTTTGAGCAATAGTATGCCTAATATTTGTGAGATATATATATATATATATATATATATATATATATAACTTCATAACTGAATGAATAATAATCATACAACATTGTGTCTGTTCATTTCAAATACTTGTGTGTGATCACATGCTCAACATTCTATATTTATTCTGCTCTACTGCTAATACACTGCACATATTATTTTCTTTTATATTAGTCTAATCCACCTTCTGTAAACCAATTATATACTGTCTACACTGCACTATATTTCTTGTTCTGTCTATGCACCACCTACACTATGTCTATGACACTATATTTTCTTCTTTTCCCCCCACTTCTGGTTAGATGCAAACTGCATTTGGTTGTCTTTGTACTTGTGCTCGGCTCAACGACAATAAAATTGAATTGAATCTAATCTACTCCAACCATGGTAGTTTTAATAGAACATAATGTAATTTTTTTTATTTAGCCAAGGCCCTGAACAACAGACCTAGGCTCATGTTGGCCTATAAGGTAGGTAGTAGGCATATGGTTAGGGCTCCAATTATTAGTTAACACCAGGACTATAGTTTGCAATCAATAGACCTTTTTAATTATTGAATGAAAATCAAAATTCCAACATCATAGCAGTGAGCATTGTCCAGGATTGAACCCACGATCATCGGACTCGTAGTATTAGTGTCTATCCTTTTACGCCACCGTATGGAACTTATTGGCGTGGAATCGGCTAATTATTTATAGGCCAATGTATTCGGTGTGTTTCAATAAATGCGTAACTTATTTGTTTACATTTCCTCTGTTTGGCGATTTGAAGGCGTCACTGATTAATTAGCTTAACCTAAGCTAGGCTACTTTAAATAAGATACACGCTGGGGTTATTATTATTTATTTTAGCCCATGACTATTGGCGATTATTAATTATCATCATCATCCATAATAATAATGAAAACGTAGCATAGGCCTATTAAAAATACTAGCTCTTATAATAGCCTACAAATTATTTTAATGATTATTATTAATAATAGACCTATGATAGGCCTATCATAAGGCTGGGCCCAGGAGTGTAGGCTACAGAAATCATAACTCATGTCAGGCAGTGTTAGCCTACAATTTAGACTTCATATGCGTTCGGCTCTAGCCGACAGGACCCGACATGCTCCGAAAACATCTGCTACTATTGTAGTCCGAACTATGTTGGTAGCAACCAACTTGGTTCAAACTAACAAAGTACTATGTTGGTAGAGCAGTTTTGGGAAACAGTCGTAACTTGGATGTTGGTTAGTTGAACGATGCATCGTACCATGTTGGTAGAAAGCTAACCTACGTAGTTGTACGGGAAACGCACCCCTGTCTAGTCGCCCAGCATCCCTCTTCCTAGTGCTTCCTCCCCAGCATGCCACAGCATACAAGAGGACGCTGGCAACAACATTCTGGTAAAACATCCAGAGGAGCTTGCTGCAGACATTGAAGGACTGCAGCCTCCTGTGCATCTGTGTGTGTGTGTGTGTGTGTGTGTGTGTGTGTTTGTGTACTGTGCATCTGTGTGTGTGCATGCGTGTGGGCGTGTTTGTGCATGTGTTTGTGTAATTTGTTATGTACATGTGTGTACTGGTGCGTGTGTGTGTAGGTATGTGTCTGTGTGTGTGTATTTATGTGTGTGTGTGTGTGTGTGTGTGTGTTTGTGTGTGTGTGTGTGTGTGTGTGTTCCTGCATGTGTGTGTGTGTGTGTGTGTGTGTGTGTGTGTATGACCGTAGCATCCAGCACCCAGAGCAACCATTCTCCTTTAAAACATATTTGGAAACTAGTTCATTAAAGGTTTCTAATGGTGTCACTTATATGTTTCTAGGACAAAAACTAGCAGAGATTGAGATGTGTGTTTGGAACAGTTTTTCCAATCCCCAGCGGGGGATTTAGACTCCAGAGGGTTAATACCACCATCTACAGGCCGATGGGTATACAGTCCTGAATGTACACATAAATCCATTTATTTTATAGCCCCCCATGGATGAAATTCCACAAAACTTATTCCCAGGGGGTGTCAGGTTCATCATACACATGAAATTTGGTGCAGTTCACAACATTTCATCTGAAGATAGGCGCAATAATATCCTGCACTTTCAGTTTCACTTTGGAGTGAGGATATTACTGCACAGAGTCTAAGTGCTCCCAATGTTATTGCGCCACACAATATAGTTATCCCTCTTACCTGCTTACAAATGCACCATGTTTTATTTTGTCTCACCATACTTGGTCGTGTGACTAGTGACTACTCGTGTAACTGTATTTTAAAAGGGAAAACATGGAGGTGTTTGGTCGCTTCTAACTTCATCTCTGTTTGGATCCTAATGAATGCATTGGGCTAGCTAAGTGCTATCAAAGTTGCGCCGTGCACCAGAGCCAGTGAGTGCACGCATTGAAACGTGAGAGGTATGTATCAACTCATCTTAGTTAAGGGAATAATGTAGCTTAATATGAAAAAACGGTGAAGTGTTTCTTTAATCCCAAAGTAGGTAAAACCAAATGAGAATTCGTTCCATCATTATTGTAAAGATACTGTATGCACGACAATCTAAACATCAAATCAAAACAACACACCTGTCTATATTGACTGTCTGCAGGCAAACTTGAGCCAACATCCTCATTTGTTCAAGATCAAAATTGATGTTTCAGGGGTGGAGCGATGGAGCAGCATATTGAGAAAAGACTCCTTGTTTCCTTTCTGTTTTAGCCATGTGGGAACAGAGACGTCTGCTTGACCTCAGTGGTTTAAACAGTCCATGCGTCGGGACAAAGCCTACTGTTTCGAAGTTTTTACCTCCACTACGCACCTTAACAATTTCGCCATCTGACATAGCTTCTTTGCTTTGGCAAGCTCAAGCGAAACAGCAAAAGATGGATTCCTGTGTAGTTCTGGCTGTTGTTGGTGTAGGCTAGCCTACTTTTGATTTGAGGTCGGCTATGACAGCGGCCCTATAATCTCTGTGTGTGTAGGCTACTTCTGATATTCAACTTATTTGCGCAAGGTGTTGTAGTGGCGACTGAAGTTTAAGTCTTTCATGGCTGATATAGTTTCTAAGCTAAACTTGACACATGGGTTTGCCTTACCATTCTATGAAGAGACACTCTGCTTCCGATTTTGACTGAAAGGTAGCCTACAGTTTTATTAATGGAGTTTTCTTTAATTTTTGCACTGTTTTCCCATGGCGATGGTAAAGGTCCGTGGCCCCGAGATTGTTTGCATAGGAAGCGCTATCTATCGGTGAACAGTATAATTACAATGACGGGTGCGGTTAAAAAAAAAACACATTTTTATCACAGTAAAAATTATTATCTGCGGGCCGCACTGAGTGAGGAGGAGGGCCGCATGCGAACTACAGAACTTCAGCCATGAACAGGTCAGGGATCGAACCGGTCGGGAATCGAACCAGCAACCCTTCGGTTCTGAGACTGAAGCCCTAACCAGTAGGCTACAGCTCTGCCCCACCAATATGAGAAAATGTGTGTCTCAATGCTGAATCACGAATTCACATAGAAGTTAGCTTAAAATGTAGAAACAATATAGCTCTTTTCAGCAGACATCGCAAACATAATCTACAACATTCGCAAAACGGAGAACATATTTCACTCATCATTTGTAATTACTTCTCGCGCCTATGCCTGCTCAGCATAGCTGCTCTCTCTATCTCCCTCCCTCCGAGGTAGACCCTACAAGATGCTTCTCCCTAAATGAATGAAAATTATTTTAGAAAGTAGCTGCGGAAGCCTGTAAAATGTGGCATGAAATCCTGGCTACTGTGTAATTGAAACCAGACAAGGTTAGGCTCTTTGTTCCAGGTCCGATCATTTTCGGCTGCGCGAACATAGGCTACCTATTAAATGAATAGAAGTGAATTTGGGGAGTGAATTAGAACTAGCCACCCATTCATTTTAGAGCTTAGATTATCTGCACAAACCCGAACTGCGGGCCGGTGTTACGGATCTCGAGATCCAACAACACCGGTTAAGCCTACTATGAAGAAGTTGAAAGTCAAGTTTGCTTAAGGTTTGTTCAAGAACTCTTCCAGAGTTTTTACCTCAAACAACACAAATCAACACAAATAAATGAACAGATAACTCCAACGTGCTGTAGCCTATGTCATAATGAAACAACCACAGACTATCAACACGGTCTGACACGAATGACACATGGCTTTGTGCAAATTGAATTTATGACCAAACGATTTGATTCGTGCACGAAGCGCCATCTAGCTATCATTATGTGTAAGTAACAGCGTCCCAGTCTGAAGACTCAGTGGTCTTTTGACCACCTCAGCCGCGCTTTAAGTAGTTCACACCAGCACGGCGCTTCTAGTAGGACGTCAAAGCGGATGACAGATGACCGGGGCGCGGCGCTTCTAGGTATAAGTGGGTCAGAACGGCACGGCTCTTCTAGTCTTAAAACTAGGGCTGTCAAAATTAGCGCGTTATTAACGCGTTAACGCAATCTAATTTTAATTTGATTAAAAAAAATTAACGCATTAACGCACCTTCTCTTTGACCCCTTGAATGACCCGTATTGAGGTGTTGCGCGCAGGATGCGCCACACTGACGAACAAGAAAATAAGCTTTGCCGCCAAGTGGGCGTTCAGGTTCATTCAACAGTAGGCTATCAGCACAGCAGTTGTGCATCATCATGGAGACTAAAGGGCTCATGGGTGGGAAGTTTAATTTCAAAACATTGCCAGATGGTTCACTTGACAAAACGAAAGTTGTGTGTAGTTTGTGTCGAGCTGAGTTCAGTTATCACCGAAGTACATCCAGCATGAAGTATCACTTGCAATGCAAACACACGTCTTCCAGGTCAAGCTTGGCTTCTGGTAACGTACGACAAACCACACTTGACAGCAGTTTTAAAAACAGACCGATGGATGCGTCGACGTCCAGTAAACTGACACAAGCAATCGCTAAATGGATAGCCACATCATGCAGACCGGTGTATGTAGTGGAGGACGAAGGTCTCTGCGATATTATCCGGATTGCCTCCGGTGACCTAACGTACGAGTTGCCATCCAGGGCCACAGTCATGTCCAGGATACACGAGTGGTATGACACAGAGAAGGCAAAATTAGCTACGAATTTGGAAAACACAACTTCTATCGCGCTCACGGGTGACTATTGGACATCGCTAGGTAATCACAGTTATCTTGGAGTCACAGCTCATTTCATTGATCAGGAGTGGAAACTGCATTCACATGCATTGACTGTGATGAGAACTGATGACAGACATACGGCTAATGCATGCGCGGATCATTTTATGGATGTGGCCGGCCAATGGAACATTCAAGAGAGAGTGAGCACGCTGAATACCGACAGTGCTAGAAATATGATTGCCGCTTCGAAACAGCTACCATTCGAACATCTGCCGTGTACCGCTCATAGTATCCAACGCTCAGTCACAGTGTCTCTACAGAATAGCACATTTGAGGGTGTACTGGCTAAATGTCGCAAAGTGGTAGGCCACTTCAAACATAGCCCACCAAATACTGCTGAACTTCAGAAACAGCAAGTTGCTCATGGGCTAAAGGCTGAGACACTCGCTCAGGATGTCCCAACAAGATGGAACTCGACTCTAGAGATGATTAAGAGAGTGCAAAGAAATCAGGAGCCGCTGAGAGATGTCCTAGCCCAGCAAAAAAACAACGTGACCATGCCAACAAAGGCGGAGCTGGAGAAACTTCAGAAGCTGGAGTTATTGCTGGAACCATGCAGGTAGGCTACGTTCTTTTCTGATCAAATGCCATTGTAAGACTAGATAAATGCAATAATTTACCATTTACATAAAACAGTGTTCCACTTTTTTTTTTTATTAGACTGACTACATTCTCTTGAGCACTGCAGTGTGCACTCACCTCTGTGTAACAGCTAAGGCCCTATGAGTGTATAAGGGGAAGTTTAGTGATACTTGACCCATAGCCCTGTTGGCCAAGATCAGCTTGTGCTGTCCATAGGGAAATTACTAGTAGCCTAATTTTGGCATAATGTTGACAGAATATGGACTGCTAAAACTGGCCTAATGGGGCATATAGCCTTATGTTTCTGTCTATTTCATAGCACCCCATTGGTTTAGGTTTAGCTGCCTTATAGTTTGTTGTGCCAAATGTTTTTTCTTTTTCCTATGTACAACACAATGGACTAAAACAATACCTGTAGGTCTACAAGTCAACTACAGTAATACCAAACTTTCAGCTTGAAGTCCCTCAATTATATTTTCAATTTTGCAGATACTTTACAGAACTCCTTGGAGGTGAAAAGTTTGTGTCCTGTTCAGTCGTGCTGCCTGCATTATGCCACCTGTCTCGGGTGATGGAGACTTCTGAGGATGATCCAACCTATGTTATCAAGTTCAAGCAAACCTTCAGTGCAGACATGACAACCCGCAAAGACAAAACCAATCTTACATGGCTGAAGATTTCAACTGCCCTCGACCCAAGGTCAGATGAGGAGGAGGATGGTGTTGAAAACTGCCTAGCACGCTATAGGGCTGAGCCAGTCATCTGCAAGGATGAGTGTCCCTTAGAATGGTGGTCCAAACATGCTTGTGTTTACAACAAGATAGCATGTCTTGCCCAGAAATACTTGGCAACACCTGCCACATCTGTACCCTGTGAGAGGCTATTTTCCCTCTCAGGTCATGTTGTTCAGAAAAAGCGAGCTGCCTTGTCATCTGGAAATGTGACCAAACTAGTGTGTCTTAGCAGCTGGCTTTGGTCAACTAAAGAGAAAGTTTAGAGAAATAACAATCTGTAATTCAAAATAATGCGAATTGGTCCCATTTAACTAGTCTCTCAAAGTTCTTCTCACTGTGATATTGAAATGTCTACTTTCAGTTTTAGTTTTTTCTTCAACTTTTACTTTACATTAAATTACACATGCAGTAAGGGACTACAATTACAATTGCAGTAAGTGAGAGCCTGTTCATCATTTACAAGTCTGTGGTCCAACTTATTTGGATTTAACTGTACACTTTGTTGGTTTACAATTGTACTAAGTAACTGCCTGTTTACAATTCCCAAATCTGTGGTGTTCTGTAAGTTTCATATTCAACCTGCACTGAGTGAGTCAATAAAACTCCTTCAAGATCACTTGGTCTATTTTTTTTTTTTTTTTTAAGTATATTTTTTGGGCTTTTGTGCCTTTAATTATGACAGGACAGTAGAGAGAGACAGGAAGCGAATGGGTGAGAGAGTCGGGGTGGGATCCGGAAAGGACCTCGGGGCGGGAATCGAACCCGGGTCGCCGGCGTGTGGTGCAGGTGCCCCAGCCAGTTGTGCCATGGCTGGGGCCTTGGTCTAGTTTTTTATTTTTAAAATGTGATTAATCACGAGTTAACTCACCAATACTATGCAATTAATCGTGATTAAAAATTTTAATCGCTTGACAGCCCTAGTTAAAACATATCTCTTTAGTGCTTCCCATAGTTAGGTATGGTGCAGTGTGGAACTTCAACCACTTCAAGGTCTTATTGGAACGGACCACCTCTGCTGTGGGCTTGTGTGACTGGTGCCCCAGTCATGCGTCCCATGGTGGCTACTGACCACACCTGTGCTGGTGCTGACTACCCTCCACCATGCCTCAGTTATGCTGCTTTAGCATAGCGCTGTCATGGACTTCTCATGTGTCATGCCGTACAACTCTTCTTCTCCCCTCTCCCTCTCTCCCTGTCCTGTCTTTCAACTCCCTCTACTTCCCTCTCCCCCTCTGCCTTTTCCCTCTATAGTATAATAATTTATATCCCCATTGATATGCTCATTAATACCAACCATCATGACTTATAGTAATACTAACCCACTTTATTTCTCTTCCCTTTCCCCTATACCTCACCTATACCTCACCATTACCAGTCATCAGCCATCTTTGTGCCTGGCCCTCATCACACCTGAAGTCCCATCCCTCTGAGTGACATTGGCATCGTCATTCCTATGACTGCCCTACCATCGCCTGCTGTGGTTCCCTGCCCGGATCCCTGGCCCACACATCCTAGCGACCCATTACCTTCCGAAATTACTAATGGATTACTAATGGACAATTTATTCCCTACACTGGACTATTTTAACCTTCTGATACTACAAATGACTTTACTCTATTGTAACTGACCCTAGGCAGATGGGTTGGGCCCTTGAGTCGTGGATCTGTCTGAGGTTTCTTCCTATATGTACTGTATATCCAATTCTAGGGAGTTTTTCCTTGCCCCTGTTACTCATGGGCTCTCTTTGAATGTTTAACACTCTGTAAAGCGCCATGAGACATGTGTAATGTTTTGGCACTCTATAAGTAAAATTAAATTGAAATTGAAATTGAAATTATGTTGCAGGCTAAGGTTCAGTCTGTAACACCTTGTTTAAAGCAATTCTATTCAATAGCGTTTTACATACAGGCTGGGCACTGGTCATCGTAGACTGCCGAGATAGCACTGCTCCAGTCTTCAACTGAACGCCAAGTTAATGAAGTCACTCTATTCAAAATGTGATGACCAGAGAACTCATTTTGAATCATAGTGTTGTGGCATTGTTCCAAAAAATAACTTAAGCCAATTATTGGGCGACATGAGCATTGTTGAAGTTCTACATGTATTCGTGCAAAGCGCACAAGCCCGTTCATGTCGATATTCAGCCATTCTAGTATACGAAAACTGTCACTGAGCTAGACAAATTCTGTGGGCAAGGCCTCAACTGGGCGAGCTCATGAATAGTAAGTAAGCAGTGTGAGACTGCAAACACTCAGCATGAGACTTACATCACACCTTCAGCGCTTTATTTGAAAAGAACTGACCCTTACTTTCTTTTTTTTCTCCATTTCCATGTCTGATCTCTGAATCCACTACAGCACATGCACTCACACACATACACTCACACACTCACAGGCACACACACACACACACACACAGTGTTGGTCATCTTACTTTAAAAAAGTAATTAGTTACCGTTACAAATTACTTCTGCCAAAAAGTAATTGAGTTAGTAACTCAGTTACCACACTGTAAAAGTAATTAGTTACTCAGCAAAGTAACTGACGTGAATTTTTATGTTCTATAACGCTATTACGTTCTATAACATCTTTTTATTCTGACTGAAGAATAAAAACAATTATTCGGTACAATTAGTGGGTGGAAGTCAGAACGTGCGCATGGCATCCGCCCACCCAGCCCAGGCCTGGGGTGGCTATCGGGAGATGCGGGAGGATTCCTGGTGGGCCGTTAACGTTTTGGGCCGGTCTGATTATTGTGAGCTTAAATATATTGTTTCTGACGATTTGCTGCGCTCTCGCGGCACTTCAGCAGCCAGGGCTGTGCGGTCGCGGCCCCTTACTCGCAGTTTCTGAAATATTAACAAAGTGCACTCACAAAACTGTTCGGAAGTCGCAACCAAGTCTATATTTGCAATCTACAGGAGTAAATGAACAACCCCTTCTCTAGTTGAACGGCCCTGACGAAATGTAGGCTATGCAGCAGAGACGTGTAATAGGCTAATAATTGATTTTACTGTAAGGTAACCCCCGATATCAAAAGCCCTCAAAAATAAAATAGGCTATCTTTAAAATGTATAGGGTCCTCCTTTGAAGATAACGTTCAGTTTCAGTGAAGTAGCCCTGTGAGAAACTATAGAAATCCAACAGACAGAGAAAGTGCACATTTACTTGTCACTATTATGCCTATAAGCTATCGTGGCAAGTTCGCTACATATGTGCAAATGAAATGGCGTGGATTTGGTGAGTAGCCTATTCAAGTCTTTTTTCCCCTCCTGAAGTTGGAAGTGGGCCTATAATGAAATTATTTCCAGATTCCACTCTGATGTACAGTATCTTGGTAGCTAGTCTGCCTAGTCTGTCAAGGGTGATTAGGCTAATATACATTTATTTATTAGCTCAGGGGAGGGTAATCCATCCTATATGATCCTATCCAGTGAACGCGCTTCATTCAGCCAAATTGTAGTAACGCGACGCTTTAAATTCTCAGTAACGATAACGGCGTTGCAACGATGAGAAAAGTAATTAATTAGATTGTTTCGTTACTGACAAATTAACGCCGTTAGTAACGCCGTTATACTTAAATGCCGTTACTACCAACACTGCACACACACACACTATACATGCATGCACATGCACACATGTACGCACAGACTCATAGGCATGTACACATGCACGCACACACACACACGCGCGCACAAATACATAAAAACAGGCAAGCAGGCACACACACACACACATACACACAAGTGCGCACACATAGACACACCCATGTGCATGCACACGCGCATACACACGTAAGCATGCACACACACACACATTTTTTACTTGTTTATAAGGTTTATGACACGTTCATGACAGTGTCATGTCACTCTTATGTACAGTAGATACCTTCAAGTAAAGGGTAACCCAAAGGTCAGTGAATTATGAGAGGAAGTTAAACACCCTGATAACTTACCAAAGACAATGACAAGTACAGACACTGCAAGGGCACCTATGATGGCTCCAGTTGACACTGAGGAAGAAAAAAATATATCTGTAGACATGATATTTAGGGTGCAGTAATGAAGAAACACTATACCTGTCAATTAAACTGTGGATTCCACTAGTGGCTAAATTGCACACAGGATTTCTAAGCTGTTATGACTGAATTACAAGATCTATTTCATTTCACAGTGACATTACAGTTTTTGCCTATTGCTTACACACGTTTTGCAGCATTTGGCTCATTACCGTAAAACTCCAAACAATAGCCCGGGCTTTTATTTTGCCAAATTGCCAAAATGCACCGGCGTGTATTTGAGACAGGCGTCTATATGAGACAGGCGTTTAATTTAGTGTTGTTAGTTGAGTGTAGGTTTATTGTAGGATTAGAAATAACTACCCAATAGCATAAGCAGACGGAAAGCATGACAACAGGAGGTTACCACATTATATTACGGTAGGCTACTTTATTTAGCCTATAATTCGAATGTGTTTCACAAATCAGATCATATTAGAATTAGCCTACTATATTAGATATGTCTTAAATTATTGGCAGCTTAAAATAACGAAACTATGTGACAGCGGGCTGAACAATTCAAGTTACCATCGAGCCTGTGAACTTGTTGCCCCTGATAACACATCAACAATAAAGACTGAATGCTACCCTGTAAAACAACTGCAATCGTGTGATTAAAAATGATCCTATTAATCGCTATCACCGTGATCCTCAACTAGACTACTACAAGTTGATTTGCGAATTCCTCCTCCTCGTCGCTCTCCTCCATTTGCCTGCCTTGCTTGCGTAGCTCCCGATGCGCAGGTCTCTCCCTCTTTCGAGACAGACGTTACAGCTCAGCCTTTACGCACCCTCTTTGGATCAACCGAGAAATATCTTGCCGCTGCTTCTCCCGAATTTTGTTAGGCACATTTGACAACTATCAGCTTAAATGTCATTTAAATCAAGTCTTTTTCTTTTCCGCCACGGTATTGAGAGAAATGCGGAGAAATGCGGAGAAACGAGAGAAAGTGAAACTAAACAAAGAAAGTTCGTGATAAAATATGTTGTCTAGTGCGCAAATTAAAAAAATGGCATTAATTAAGTAATGCAGGACATAGGAAAAAAGTTAAGCATTTGGAACTCTGGCTTTCACCTCCGCAGTCATGCAATTATAAATTTAGTGTGCGCAATCTGCACCATGCTGGCGATCTGACGGGTATAAGAAGAATATATACAACCCGAAACTAAAAAAACAGACCAGGCTTCTGTTGGAGACCGGCCTTTACCCCAAATCTGTAGCCACACCGGGCGTTTAAAAGAGACATGCGTCTATTTGGGACTCGGCTATTGTTTGAAGTTTTACGGTATGTCAAAACTCTACACACAGCTATAAGACATAGCACTTGGGGATAAACAACTCACATCTATGCCAAAATGAAACACTGCAATCAAAACATAACACTCCTTTCTGAAAACTAAATTCTTGCAACAAAACTAAACACACAAGCACCATTTCAATTACCCTACATATCACCAGTAACACACTGATGCACTATATAAAACACCGCCGTCTTTGTGTTTCTATTTTTTTCTCTCAAACTCTCTCTCATTTGTGATTGAAAAAAAGCAACATATATATTTGTTTTGTGTGTATCTGTGTGTGTGTGCATGTGTCTGTGAGTGTGTTTACTGTACGTGCATGTGTGTGTGTGTGTGTGTGTCTGTGAGTGTGTATATGTGCAGGTGAGTGTGTATGTGGTGGGGGCTGGGGGGGGGGGGTGCAATACTGTATCACACACACAAACAATGGGTGGGTGTGCAGAAAATAATTCCTTGCAATGCAGAAAATACTGTAATTCCTCGATTGCATTTAGAAAGGGGCTGTAAGAGGGTTGATATGGTTGTTGAACCAATCTGAGACCAGAGCAGCCCTGATGTCATCTGAGACACATCTCTGCACTGGTCCTCGTCCTTGTCCTTGTCCACGTCCGACAGCTCTGTCCTTGTCCTTCTATAACTCTTACTCTCATTGGGTGCATATAATTTGCTCTTTTATACACCCTCCTTCCTTCCTCGATCATTGTCCTCACAGATCTAGATAAAGAATGATGGGGCGGCAACTACGGGATAGTCTATCCAGTGCTAGTTATAGATCAGTGGGAACGCCCCTCGAGGATCGAGCATCAAGGATCGAGGAGAGATGTTGAGAGGCATCCATAGTCTCCATGCTTGCAAAGTTCTCAAAATGGCTTACTGACATACTACCTACCTTGTTCACAGAGAAAGCAAAAGCCAGATGTGTCTTGTATTCATACCATCAGTGTGTAGTTGACACATTGTGTGCTTAGTAGATGATGGCATGTGTTTACTGTTTGATACAGAAACACCATTTTTACAAAGGAGTGGAGAGTAAATCAAGCTGTGATTGCTTTTGCAAGAGAACTACAATGTTTTGATAATTTGGTGAAAGGTTTTGTTATTTGTGTGTAGAGTTTTCCAAAAATAGCTAATAGTTACAAAAAAATGTGTTTAAAGGTATACTATGCAACGTTTTTCAGTTAATCAATTCGTTCCATACTGTTATATGATTAAATGAGTCATTCGAACAATGTTATTTTCGGCCGCCCTAGTGGTCTGTAGCGGTAGAACCACGCTTGCAACTTCAGGAGTCCTCGGGCACGCACCCATGCTCTACTCCAGGAAGTGTCATGTAAAGTCTCATGAAAAGGCACGGCAGACTGACCGATTGAGGAGTTTTGTAAAATATACACGCTAAAGCTGTAGGGGAAGCTCTGCTCTCAAACGACGTTTCAATAAACCATTGTTGAAATGAACGAAAATGGTTTTAGAAAATCGCCTATTAGGCCTATCAGAAGGAAATAGCCTTCAATTCAACCTGAAATACTCGAAAGGCAACCTTACAGTAGATTAATTCATGAATTCATTACGGTTACAAGACCGCATTTCCGTGAATAGGCTATTATTGTCAATGTCAAGGCGAAGACGAAAGAGATGGACAAGATGGACATTTTGGCTACATTTACATGCTAGGAATACTTAGAAATGTGTATAGGCTATTTTAAAACGGAGGCATGTTCATTTTAACCGGCGACGCTGGGTAGCCTACAGTACATGTACCCAGCACTTGTTATCACAGATTTTGTCCCCACCACTTTTGGCAACACTGCGACCATGAAAACAGAAAATGTCGGAGTGGTGGGACCTTTTTCCATAAGGAGAAATGCCTACACTACGACAATTGGACGTCAATGTCGGAGTGGGGATATGTCGGAATGAACGGCAGATACTGAGAAGCATATTGGTAGCGCACTAGTCTCCCCATCCCACATATCGGAGAGGCGCAGGTTCTAATCTATAGAGTGGGTTTTTTTGCCAAAGGCTCATGTTGCCTGTTGTTTATGGACAGTCAAAAAAGTGCACAGAAGTACTGTAGGTTCAATTGGCTCAACGCAAAGTTAGTGTGGTTAACGTTACCATTTCTAGAATCGGAGTCACATCTGCAGTAAATTAGGTAAAACTGCCTGCTCGTGATGAAGTACTAATTGTTTATCCCCAGGAAACAGGATCCCATCGATCGAGATCCTTAACACTGGTCCGCAGTTCAGGTTTGGGCAGAGAATCTAAGCTCTAAAATGAATGGGTGGCTAGTTGTAATTCACTCCCCAAATTCACTTCTGTTCATTTAATAGGTAGCCTATGTTCAGGCTTCGAATTATGACTTTGACCCTAATATAAGGGGGTCTCTTTTTTTTTTGTTGAATATTTTTAAAAAATAGGTAAAATAAATAATAGGTCAAATAATAATAAGTACTAAATAAATACTACCAAACTAGCCTAAAAAAGACATAGGCGCTCAAGTTCAAGAGGGGGAGGTTTTTTTTGCGCACGGCACAACTTCGTGCATGCAAATACACAGCAGACAGAGAGGCTACATATATATTATTAATAATAATTTGCTATTGAAAGTATTGTTTTCCATTTGCACTGGGTTAGAATTCTCAATAGGGGGTCCATTCAAGTCGATGAACAACAAGGCAGTGAGGCTCCGAGCACGCAGTCTATTTCTAGTTTTATCGTCTGTGTCATTGCAAGCGGGGGAGCGTACCTATGTTCCCCAGGTCCTATGTTCCCCGGGTCCTATGTTCCCCACTTTCTATGGAACCGGGGAACATAGGACCCTTTTTTTCTTTAAGTTTATAAAGGGTCCTATGTTCCCCGCTTTTCCCAAAAAGGGTCCTATGTTCCCCGGTATGTATTGCAACCGGGGAACATAGGACCCTTTTGGGAAAAAACGGGGAACATAGGACCCGGGGAACATAGGGATGACCCCGCAAGAAGGGGAGTCCACAGACGTCGGAAGAACAGTGATGCTTAATTAGCTCTTTTCACGTGATGTCAGACGAAGCGTTGCTGGGTATCCTCCGGCATGTCCAACCGCCAAATACTACAGAAGAAGAAGAAGAAGTAATCATGGGTTTCATCAGGTCCCTTTCCACAGGTGTATACAATCAAGCACCATGCAGTCTGCATTGATAATCAAGGTGCTTGATTGTAATATTGGCCAGAGGGTTCATAAGCATGGTGTGCTAGGTGCCAGTGATAATCATGATGATTGTACCATGTCAATTACAGACACTGACAGCAGGGCTAGTAAAAATAGGGCTCTGGAGAACTACAAAATCACCCGCAATAGGAACTGATTTGACCAGGCTACTTTATTGTATAGTAACATAGGGATTGTGGTAATACTAGGGTGACCAGACGTCCCGGTTTTCCTGCGACAGTCCCGATTTTGAGTGGCGTGTCCCGAGTCCCAACAAAAGCCCGTCGGGACGCTAATATGTCCCGGTTTTCACCAACCACAGTTGAAGTGTGGTTTTAATATAGCCCGATCACTACCTAAACCCATGTAGAAACTAGCATAAAGTGTCCGACTTATGATTTGTGTGTGTGTGATCGTGTGCCAGTCAATCGCAGTCTGCACAATCTTTGCAGTCAACGTTACATTGTTTCATTGCCTCGTTTTAATGGCTAGCAGTACGCTACGACAATGCTGAAGAGAAAGTCATCATTCTCAATAACCTAGTCCGTGAGCCAGAGGGGTTGGTCGTTATCAAAAAGGGGGCAAACCATACCTTTACTGAACGCCTGGAATCTCCGCTTTTCAGTGATGTATAATGGCCATCTGACAAGAGTAGCTGTTTAGAGTTATCATGTAAACTAAGGTTGAGAAAATATTAGTTTCGTTTTCAAAAAATCTTTTCATGCATAGGCTATAGGCTATAATGTTTAGGAGTCAGACAGTGCATGCCCTAATCTCTGACTGAAAGTGCACAGAATTTGTGCATTTACACAGCAATATTTAAGAAATTTTCTCGGGGGTGACACCCGAACCCCCACTACCGTTTGGGCTTAAGGACGGCTACGAAAAAAAAGTTTAATCTGTCGCATGTTGACGTTACATTTGATAACGCACAAAAGTGTCCCGGTTTTGGTTCAGAGAAATCTGGTCACCCTAGGTAATACTAATAGTTTACTATTGTTGGTTTAAATGTGACTGTGGTCCTGTTCATTTTTTATGTAGGAGAAATTACAAAAATCAAAGTAAAACTGCTCAAATGTGTTCAACAACCAGTATTTACTAAAAGGTGCATAATTTGACGTTATTGCCATCCTGTGACGTCATAATATGCAAATTAGATGAGTAAATTGACCCCCTTTCATAAACTTTAGTTCATACTCAATGATTTTCACATTTACAGTAGGACTTTATCTCTGACCACTTTCAAGCCATGGCCTTTTGAAATTTTTATGCAAAAATAAAAAAAAACCTGGGCGGTTAGAGGGTTAACAGTCAGCGACTGAATTTCCAAAATTGGAAGTCATGGGAGTTGTACTGGAATCGCAGAACGCTCCCGTCAACCAAGTAGTTTAGTGTAAGGTGCCAATCTTAGCAGTTTTAAGTCCGTCGGAGTCAGTCTTTTTCTTGTTTTGCCGTTACGACAATATCAAACATGTTTGATATTATTGGAAGTCTTTTCAGTCGTGGCTCATGCAAATGGTGACGTGAACATTAACAACCAATAGTGAACTCGCTCCAACACGAAACAGGAAGGGGCAAAATAGGCGACAGCTGTAGCTTATATGATTATTTGTTATTTCATTTCTTATAAATTATTAGTCTAATTATTCTACGTGACAGAACAGCTCTATATCTGTTAGGGATGTCACACATGAAACATCATCAAGCCAAGAAATTAATAATAATAATAATAATAATAATAATAATAAATATAGCTGCAAGCAGCAATGTGGGGGCCAAGCAAGCAGGTCAAAAGGCCAGAGTTGCCATGGTAACTCAATGCTGTTACGTTAGGTATGTAGTTTTAAGCAGTCACTAGAATTTTGATGTCAAACAACCCAAGATTGGCCGAGATGTGAGCTCACTTCCTGTTCGGCGGCTTCGCCGAAGACTTATGTTACACTCGGGCTGAAGATCATCCGTGTGAAGTTTCGTTCAGATCGGATAAATTTTGCGACCTGTGGAAATGTTTGAGGGGTTTTGATTAAATCCAATATGGCAGCCGAATCAAATAATTTCAAACACATGAACAGCTACAGGCCAAAATGCCTTTTTGCTAATTGCAGCGCCCCCTAGAGGTCAAAGGTCACCAAATTTCTTGTGTCTCCTCCTGATGGGGTCCAGAGTCCATGTACTAAGTTTGGCTTCGATGTGTGCAAGGGTTGCTGAGATATGAGCCCACTTCCTGTTTGGCGGCTTCGCCACGAGTTTTGATTGGCTGTTATGGGCCAACGGTAAAAGTTCCGAAGACGAAAAGCACGAGCTGAATTAGTCTTGGTCTGAAGATGCTCTTTGTCAAATTTGGTGAAAATCAGAGAAAAATTGTGACCTCCAATACATTTTAAGTGTTTTTAATAAAATCCAAAATTACATGATTACAAAGATACCTGGTTTTTGAAAATTGGCCCAAGGGTTCAAAAGTTACGTGCGTGAACGCACATCCAACTTTGACCTGTTGGTGGCGCTAGAGGGCTTGAGTTGCCGACATGAAACTTGGTCACATGAATCATCAGACTGTCCCTAATCAGTGTGCCAAATTTCACATCTTTTCACCAGTCGGTTCTATGGGCTGCCATAGACTCCAATGGCAGAGGAATAACAATAATAATAGTTTATAATAATAATAATAAGAAGAAAACTAACAAACACAATGATATAATAATAAAGTAAAACGAGTAGAAATAAGAGTAACCTGAACAGCTAATTGCCTCTTGTTAGGATCAGTCGTCAGTCGCCATCAAAGATCCGGATATCTGGTGTGATGCCAAGAACCGCTGGGCTTCCTTCACCGAAAAGAGGCACTGTCTCTCCCCGTGGTCAGTCCTGATGAACAGTCGTGCTGGATACAGTAGAGAGGGCTTGAACTTGAAAGTGAACAGCTGGCGCATGACTTCCTTATATTCAGCTCGCTGGTCCATCACTTCAGGAGAGTATTCATCGTATAGGTACACCGACTTGCCATCATATTTTAGGTAATCTCGCTTCTTGCGAGCAGCACGAATCACTAAATCCTTAGTTTGAAATTTGTGGTGGCAAATGATCACTGCCCTAGGTTTACCCCCCTCTGCTGGTTTGGGTCTCAGCACACGGTGAGCCCTGTCGAGCTCTGGGGGAGAAGTCAGCACATCTTTGCCCAGTATATCCACCAACAAATTAGAGACAAATATTGTTGGTCATGTTTCCTCGACAGATTCGGGTACTCCAATAAGACGCACATTGCACCGCCTCCCCTCCAAGTCAGTTATCTTGGCTTTCGGTTCAGCGTTGTCATCAGCAATGTTGGTTAGCTCAGATTCCAATGACTGCAGTTCATTCAGCCCAGATTCCAGGTCGGAAATGTGTTGGTCATGATTAGTAACTGTAGTCTGTATACCGTCCAACTTGGCGTCAATGGCAGCGAGTTTATTTTCAAATCTGACGGACAGTGAGTCAGGCTTTGTTAGCAAGTCTGCCCGAGTTCAGCTAGCATGCTAGCTAAAGTAGCATTGTCGATAGCAGAGTCCGGTGAAAGTTCTTTCTTTGATTGTTTAGTGGTGTTAGACATATTGGCTGGCTAGAACTGTCAAGCAGATGTTTAAAATGCTGTTAAGATTAAACCGACTAAATAATACTGGAAATAGAGACTGTGTGGCAGGAGCCTGGAAAAAATGCCACTACTCCATTCCGCTCACCAACCGGAAGTCCACCCACCTCTTCACCACACCCCTGCCACCAGACAACAGTCATCAAACATTTTGAGTGGGGTAACAAGCCCTAGCCATTGTAATACTTGAATTTCCCCTTGGGGATCAATAAAGTATCTATCTATCTATCTAATATTCACTAAATATACAAGGATTCATTAAAAACATACCAGAAACTGATGACTCAATTTGCTCTTTCATGGGTGTCTTGCTTGGATGCTGAAATCTCTGTCCTGTTACCAGAGAGGAAAATATGCACATTAATTACACTGAAATATTAATTTCACACATATGTGTTTGTGTTTGGAATGCTTTTATAGAATGCATATGATTAAGCCTAATGCATTTAAAGTGGGTTAAAACTATAAACCTACAACAGTCTGGAGAAAGAAATACTTTGATTTCTTATTCTCTGGTACATCTTCCACCGCTACTGTGTTGATGTTTACAAGACATTCTGGTCAATTTCTTTACTACAGGATTTCTGCCTCTGAAAACCCTCAGTTTGGGAGGCTATGTAGCCCTACCACTTTGCCAGACCTCTCAATCCTAAATCGGACAACCCATTTTCCAGTATTTGTCATTTCAGGTGTTTTTAATAAAGAAAGAAACATCTGAGAGCCTAATGAATTACATGTCCTTTTACAGAACTACTCCTAGAAATCAATCATCTAGTCAGTTTATGACATTTTTGGATTATACAAGTTATACAAGAATGTCTTTTTAAGTGTTAGTGTGTTACAAACACTCCAAATCTGAGTGAACATCGATGGTTACGTCAATTACAGTTTTTTTCAACTGTTTACACACTAAAATTAAAAATTTCAGACAGTTAGCAAAACTTAAAGAGACCCTATGCAACTTTTTCATAGTCATAAAATCGCTTAGAAATCGTTGTTTTGCTTGACTGACCAGTTTTATCGAAAACAGTAATATTTCCTCCCCCCAGTGTCCCTATCCGCTATTGCAACCTTGCAGTTTGTTCAGGAGGCAATCGCTCCTTGTTTACATCTAGAAGGCTGAGACGGGTAAGGAACAAGAAGAACCACGCTTGCAATTTATATATTTATGTATAGCCTATATATGTATAAATATACACGCTAAAGCTGTCGGGGAAGCTCTGTAGAGAAATATGCAAGCATAAAACGAGCGAAAACGAAAAACGAAACCGAAACCGGAGATGAAATCGCCAATCCTGCATAGTTTCTCTTTAACACTCAAGAAGCAAAACACCTGTGCAGAGTAGTACAACAGTAAGCACAAATTCAGCTTCACACTTTTGCAAAACATTACAGTGAATGTCAAAACGTAAAACACATTTTAACAGATAAAGATTGTAAGGTTACTAAGGCCCTGGCTTGCCAATGACCACACTAAAGAACAAATTGAATAATCACATCCACCAGGTGTGTAAGCACACGTGCAAAACGCAGCACTCAGATGTGTTATACAGTCTTGCCTTGCCAATGAAGACATAAGGGGCTTCTCAACATGTCTCCTCGATCCTCGATGATCAATCCTCGAGGGGCGTTCCCACTGATCTATAAATAACACTGGATAGACTATCCCATTGTTTTCACCCCATCATTCTTTATGTCGATCAGTGAGGATCGAATCCCGAGGAGCGAGGGAGGACGTATAAAAGCCCAAATGAGAATCACCCATAGCCTGTGATGTGGATTAACTCTTATGGCCTGATCCAGCTAGACAGAGAGATGATTAGAGTATTACGTATTGTTGTTACTTGTATGTATTGTTGTTTTAGTTTTTCTTCAGTGACTGTAAGTGTACAGTACTTTTTATTTGTGTAGGCCTACAGATTTTTATTTTTCTACACTTTACAGTAGTAAGAACTATAATTTTGCCAGTTTCTGTTGATTGACTTGTCACTGTAACTGAACATATGTTACAGTGAAATAAATAAATATTGTCTGCAGCATCAGTTTTGAGCATTGCTTGATGAGTTTATTGTATATTTTCTCTATATCTCAAAAGTAATCATGAAGAAAGTCTTGGGTTCATCAAAATATTTTCGTCATCTAAATTATCCTAATGCTCTCAAACAATATGTCTGAATAAGATCCATATATTGGAAGAGGGATTTTACAGATGTGTTTTGAATTTATTGTGTTGGTGTGTATAATATGGAGACAGTGTAGAATCGCTGAAAGAATGTGTAAGTGATATGAGAACAGTATAAGGTTTTTATCACTTTGTTTATTGTTTTGACTGAAATATTCCATTTTGCTAACCACCTTTTGTGTTCTGCTAATTTGGTGTGGTTTTTGGTTAATTGTGTGAGGTGTTTAGACAAAAAGAGCCCTGTTTTCAAAATTGTGTGTAAACGATTGGATAAAACTGTAATGCCACATGTCATGGAGAATGCTTCATACAAACGTGATTTCCATGTGAGTACACCTGTAACCATGGTACAACATGGTTATGTCAGATCCTGTTTCTGCTAGGGAGAGGGAAATCCAGCCCAAAACTGAATGTGGTACCCTACGCCTGAATCAATTCGGAATTCGGTTTAGCTGTGAGGGTGTTACCCATTTGAGTGCACTCTGTAATTGAGGATGAGTCGGTAGGGACTGGTGTCTACTGTCTGGAGTCTGGAACCATCAAGCCTTCTCTGTCCAAAAATCCCCTGTGTCACCAATATATGTCTCTGAGCACTGAATACTGGAATGGTAATGGTAACTAGAAATGCAATTCCAAGGAATTACCAGTGCATGAAAATGCAAAAAAATTATAGATAGATAATGTAGATATGGCTACTAAGGTGTAGCTAGGGTAAACATGGTGGTTGCATAGTTTAAACAGAGTTGATAGTGTTTAGGTAGACATTTTAAAGCTTAAACATTCCTGTTCTAACTTAACTAATGATTTCTAACAGGTATTCTAAAATGTTAACTATGCTAACAATGATAACCAGGTTGATTGGTTTACTTGGCTAATGATTTCTAGCAGTAATGCTAAAAATGCTAACTATGTTAACAATGCTAACTATGCTAACAATGCTAACCACGTTGATTAGCTAACTTAGCTAATCATTTTTAACAGTTATGCTAAAAATGCTAACAATGCTAATAATGTTAACTATGCTAACAATGCTAACCAGGTTGATTAGCTAACTTAGCTAATCATTTTTAGCAGTTATGTTAAAAATGCTAACTATGCTAATAATGTTAACTATGCTAACCATGCTAACTAGCTAACTTGGTACTGAGGACTTTTATTTTGAAACATTTGTTGATGGGGTATCCATGGCTGCCACTATCAGGAATAAAGAAGTTACTGTAGTAAAATCAGGTTGGTTGCTATGGAAACGGTCATAAACGCTTAATTTTGATGGTTGCTATGTTGGTTGCTAGGTGCATGGAGGTCTCATGTAGTTGACTGGAGGCATAGTTGATGATAACTGACAGTTGGAATGGTTGAACAGTTAAATAGTTGAGTAGTTTCAATGGTTAAATGATTTAATAGTGTATTATTGCAGTGAGGACTTTTATTTTGAAACAGTTGTGGACAGAGGAAACAGTTAACAGGATATGTAGTCTTCTGAGAGACTGTATGCTTAAAGCCAGAGAAACTGACAGTTGGTGCCCAGGTGGCCGGCCACCTGGCCTAAGATTCTAATTGCTGCCGTGATGTCATAATGAGCAATGTTAAGTCTATGGGGGGAATTGTAATAGTTTTTAACTAATAGTTTAAAAAGTATAAAAGTTACAAAGTTGAAAAATACAAAGCAGGCATGGCATAAGCAAGACCTACGCAACAACGTTTGAATGAAGTTTCTACGTTAAACGGTTGAAGCTGAATTGCGTGCGTTAGAAGAAGAATAATAACTAGAAATGCAATTCCAAGGAATTACCAGTGCATGAAAATGCAGAAATAGATAATGTAGATATGGTTACTTAGGTGTAGCTAGGGTAAACATGGTGGTTGCATAGTTTACAGAGAGTTGATAGTGTGAAGGTAGACTGTTTAAAGATGAAGCATTCCAGTTCTAACTTAACTAATGATTTCTATTCATGTTAAAATGTTGATTAGCTAACTTAGCTAATGATTTCTAGCAGTTACGCTAAAAATGTTAATTATGCTAGCAATGCTAACTTTATTAACAATGCTAACCAGGTTGATTAGCTAACTTAACCAATGATTTCTAGCAGCAATGCTAAAAATGCTAACTATGCTAACAATGCTAAATTTGCTAACAATGCTAACCAGGTTGATTAGCTAACTTATTTGATGATTTTTTGCAGTTATGCTAAAAATGCTAACTATGCTAACAATGCTAACCATGCTAACTAGCTAACTTGCTAGTGAGGACTTTTATTTTGAAACATTTGTTGCTAGGGTATCCATGGTGGCCACTATCAGGAAACAAGAAGTTACTGCAGTATAATCATGTTGGTTGCTATGGAAACGGTCATAAACGCTTAATTTTAATGGTTGCTATGTTGGTTGCTAGGTACATGGAGGTTTCATGTAGTTGACTGGAGGCATAGTGGATGATAACTGAGAGTTGGAATGGTTGAACAGTTCAATAGTTGAGTATTTTCAATGGTTAAATGATTTAATAGTGTATTATTGCAGTGAGGACTTTTATTTTGAAACAGTTGTGGACAGAGGAAACAGTTAACAGGATATGTAGTCTTCTGAGAGACTGTATGCTTAAAGCCAGAGAAACTGACAGTTGGTGCCCAGGTGGCCGGCCACCTGGCGTAACATTCTAATTGCTGCCGTGATGTCATAATGAGCAATGTTAAGTCTATGGGGGAAATTGTAATAGTTTTTAACTAATAGTTTAAAAAGTATAAAAGTTACAAAGTTGAAAAATACAAAGCAGGCATGGCATAAGCAAGACCTACGCAACAACGTTTGAATGAAGTTTCTACGTTAAACGGTTGAAGCTGAATTGGGTGCGTTAGAAGAAGAAGTTTAATAACTAGAAATGCAATTCCAAGGAATTACCAGTGCATGAAAATGCAAAAATAGATAGATAATGTAGATATGGTTACTAAGGTGTAGCTAGGGTAAACATGGTGGTTGCATAGTTTACAGAGAGTTGATAGTGTGAAGGTAGACGTTTTAAAGATGAAACGTTACAGTTCTAACTTAACTAATGATTTCTATTCATGTTAAAATGTTGTTTAGCTAACTTAGCTAATGATTTCTAGCAGTTACGCTAAAAATGCTTATTATGCTAGCAATGCTAACTTTACTAACAATGCTAACCAGGTTGATTAGCTAACTTAACCGATGATTTCTAGCAGTATTGCTAAAAATGCTAACTATGCTAACAATGCTAAATTTGCTAACAATGCTAACCAGGTTGATTAGCTAACTTAGTTGATGATATGTTGCAGTTCTACTAAAAATGCTAACTATGCTAACAATGCTAACTATGCTAACTACCTAACTTGCTAGTGAGGACTTTTATTTTGAAAAATTTGTTGCTAGGGTATCCATGGTGGCCACTATCAGGAAACAAGAAGTTACTGCAGTATAATCATGTTGGTTGCTATGGAAACGGTCATAAACACTTAATTTTAATGGTTGCTCTGTTGGTTGCTAGGTACATGGAGGTTTCATGTAGTTGACTGGAGGCATAGTGGATGATAACTGACAGTTGGAATGGTTGAACAGTTCAATAGTTGAGTAGTTTAAATGGTTAAATGATTTTAATAGTGTATTATTGCAGTGAGGACCTTTATTTTGAAACAGTTGTGGACAGAGGACGTAGTGAAACAGGATCTGTAGTCTTAATGAGATTGTATGCTTAAAGCCTGAGACAGAAGGTGCCTCTCATATAGCGTTTACGCGTCCTCTCTCGCTCCTCACTGATCTACATAAAGAATGATGGAGCGGCAACAATGGGATAGTCTAGCCCTTCTTCTCTCTTTCTTTATGTAGATCATTGAGGATCGAGGAGCGAGGGAGGACATATAAACGCTGCTTGAGAGGGACCCACAGTAAATACTTTAAAAGTTGTATGTAGATAGTCTAATTAATGTTGATAGACAGAATGTTTAATGGATGTTGATAGGCAGATTGTTTAATAGATATTGATTGACAGTTTAATGGGTGGATGAGTGAATGGTCTGAAGAAGATGAATGGATAGAAGGTTGGATGGAATGTGCCTTATATTCTTGTTAAGAGAGACACTGATACAGCTCTCTGAGAGTAGTTGACACAGGTGTAATCAATTTAACTGGCTAGTCTTAAGAGAGCCAGCCTGAGAAAGAGTAGATTGTTTAAAAGTTGAATGTAGAGCGTCTTATTGATGTTGATAGGCAGACTGTTTAGAATGGGTGGATGAGTGAATGGTTTGAAGAAGATGAATGGATATAAAGTTGAATGGAATTAGGAGGACTTATTTTGATACTTTTGTGCGCAGAGGATACAGGGGAACAGAATATGTAGTCTTCAGAGAGATTGTAAAGCCTGAGAGAAACTGACAGTTGGTGCCCAGGTGGCTGACCAGCTGGGGTAACATTCTAATTGCTGCAGTGATGTCATAATGAGCCATGTTAAGTCTATGGGGGAAATTGTAATAGTTTTTAACTAATAGTTTAAAAAGTATAAAAGTTACAAAGTTGAAAAATACAAAGCCCACATCGCGTAAGTAAGACCTACGCGTCAAAATTTGAACGGAGTTTCTACGTTAAGCGGTTGAAGCTGAATTGCGTGCGTTAGAAGAAGAACTAGAAATGCAATTCCAAGGAATTACCAGTGCATGAAAATGCAAAAATAGATAGATAATGTAGATATGGTTACTAAGGTGTAGCTAGGGTAAACATGGTGGTTGCATAGTTTACAGAGAGTTGATAGTGTGAAGGTAGACAGTTAAAAGATGAAACATTCCAGTTCTAACTTAACTAATGATTTCTATTCATGTTAAAATGTTGATTAGCTAACTTAGCTAATGATTTCTAGCAGTTACGTTAAAAATGCTAATAATGTTAGCAATGCTAACTTTATTAACAATGCTAACCAGGTTGATTAGCTAACTTAACCGATGATTTCTAGCAGTAATGCTAAAAATGCTAACAATGCTAAATTTGCTAACAATGCTAACCAGGTTGATTAGCTAACTTAGTTGATGATTTTTTGCATTTATGCTAAAAATGCTAACTATGCTAACAATGCTAACTATGCTAACCATGCTAACTAGCTAACTTGCTAGTGAGGACTTTTATTTTGAAACATTTGTTGCTAGGGTTTCCATGGTGGCCACTATCAGGAAACAAGAAGTTACTGCAGTATAATCATGTTGGTTGCTATGGAAACGGTCATAAACACTTAATTTGAATGGTTGCTATGTTGGTTGCTAGGTACATGGAGGTTTCATGTAGTTGACTGGAGGCATAGTGGATGATAACTGACAGTTGGAATGGTTGAACAGTTCAATAGTTGAGTAGTTTCAATGGTTAAATTATTTAATAGTGTATTATTGCAGTGAGGACTTTTATTTTGAAACAGTTGTGGACAGAGGAAACAGTTAACAGGATATGTAGTCTTCTGAGAGACTGTATGCTTAAAGCCAGAGAAACTGACAGTTGGTGCCCAGGTGGCCGGCCACCTGGCCTAAGATTCTAATTGCTGCCGTGATGTCATAATGAGCAATGTTAAGTCTATGGGGGAAATTGTAATAGTTTTTAACTAATAGTTTAAAAAGTATAAAAGTTACAAAGTTGAAAAATACAAAGCAGGCATGGCATAAGCAAGACCTACGCAACAACGTTTGAATGAAGTTTCTACGTTAAACGGTTGAAGCTGAATTGCGTGCGTTAGAAGAAGAATAATAATAACTAGAAATGCAATTCCAAGGAATTACCAGTGCATGAAAATGCAGATATAGATAGATAATGTAGATATGGTAGATAAGGTGTAGCTAGGGTAAACATGGCAGTTGCATAGTTTACAGAGAGTTGATAGTGTGAAGGTAGACGTTTTAAAGATGAAACGTTCCAGTTCTAACTTAACTAATGATTTCTATTCATGTTAAAATGTTGATTAGCTAGCTTAGCTAATGATTTCTAGCAGTTACGCTAAAAATGCTTATTATGCTAGCAATGCTAACTTTACTAACAATGCTAACCAGGTTGATTAGCTAACTTAACCGATGATTTCTAGCAGTAATGCTAAAAATGCTAACTATGCTAACAATGCTAAATTTGCTAACAATGCTAACCAGGTTGATTAGCTAACTTAGTTGATGATTTTTTGCAGTTATACTAAAAATGCTAACTATGCTAACAATGCTAACTATGTCAACCATGCTAACTAGCTAACTTGCTATTGAGGACTTTTATTTTGAAACATTTGTTGCTAGGGTATCCATGGTGGCCACTATCAGGAAACAAGAAGTTACTGCGGTATAATCATGTTGGTTGCTATGGAAACGGCCATAAACACTTAATTTTAATGGTTGCTATGTTGGTTGCTAGGTACATGGAGGTTTCATGTAGTTGACTGGAGGCATAGTGGATGATAACTGACATTTGGAATGGTTGAACAGTTCAATAGTTGAGTAGTTTTTAATGGTTAAATGATTTAATAGTGTATTATTGCAGTGAGGACCTTTATTTTGAAACAGTTGTGGACAGAGGACGTAGTGAAACAGGATCTGTAGTCTTAATGAGATTGTATGCTTAAAGCCTGAGACAGAAGGTGCCTCTCATATAGCGTTTACGCGTCCTCTCTCGCTCCTCACTGATCTACATAAAGAATGATGGAGCGGCAACAATGGGATAGTCTAGCCCTTCTTCTATCTTTCTTTATGTAGATCATTGTGGATCGAGGAGCGAGGGAGGACATATAAACGCTGCTTGAGAGGGACCCACAGTAAATACTTTAAAAGTTGTATGTAGATAGTCTAATTAATGTTGATAGACAGACTGTTTAATGGATGTTGATAGGCAGATTGTTTAATAGATATTGATTGACAGTTTAATGGGTGGATGAGTGAATGGTCTGAAGAAGATGAATGGATAGAATGTTGGATGGAATGTGCCTTATATTCTTGTAGAATGGAGAGACACAGCTCTCTACTGAGAGTAGTGGATACAGATACAGGTGTAATCAATTTAACTGGCTAGTCTTAAGAGAGCCAGCCTGAGACAGAGTAGATTGTTTAAAAGTTGAATGTAGATCGTCTAATTGATGTTGATAGGCAGACTGTTTAGAATGGGTGGATGAGTGAATGGTTTGAAGAAGATGAATGGATATAAAGTTGAATGGAATTAGGAGGACTTATTTTGATACTGTTGTGCGCAGAGGATACAGGGGAACAGAATATGTAGTCTTCAGAGAGGAGCCTGAGAGAAACTGACAGTTGGTGCCCAGGTGGCCGGCCACCTGGTGTAAGATTCTAATTGCTGCCGTGATGTCATAATGAGCAATGTTAAGTCTATGGGGGAAATTGTAATAGTTTTTAACTAATAGTTTAAAAAGTATAAAAGTTACAAAGTTGAAAAATATAAAGCAGGCATGGCATAAGCAAGACCTACGCAACAACGTTTGAATGAAGTTTCTACGTTAAACGGTTGAAGCTGAATTGGCTGCGTTAGAAGAAGAAGTTTAATAATAACTAGAAATGCAATTCCAAGGAATTACCAGTGCATGAAAATGCAGAAAAAGATAGATAATGTAGATATGGTTACTAAGGTGTAGCTAGGGTAAACATGGTGGTTGCATAGTTTACAGAGAGTTGATAGTGTGAAGGTAGACTGTTTAAAGATGAAACATTCCAGTTCTAACTTAACTAATGATTTCTATTCATGTTAAAATGTTGATTAGCTAACTTAGCTAATGATTTCTAGCAGTTACGCTAAAAATGCTAATTATGCTAGCAATGCTAACCAGGTTGATTAGCTAACTTGACCAATGATTTCTAGCAGCAATGCTAAAAATGCTAACTATGTTAACAATGCTAAATTTGCTAACAATGCTAACCAGGTTGATTAGCTAACTTAGTTGATGATTTTTTGCAGTTATGCTAAAAATAATAACTATGCTAACAATGCTAACTATGCTAACCATGCTAACTAGCTAACTTGCTAGTGAGGACTTTTATTTTGAAACATTTGTTGCTAGGGTATCCATGGTGGCCACTATCAGGAAACAAGAAGTTACTGCAGTATAATCATGTTGGTTGCTATGGAAACGGTCATAAACGCTTAATTTTAATGGTTGCTATGTTGGTTGCTAGGTACATGGAGGTTTCATGTAGTTGACTGGAGGCATAGTGGATGATAACTGACAGTTGGAATGGTTGAACAGTTCAATAGTTGAGTAGTTTCAATGGTTAAATGATTTAATAGTGTATTATTACAGTGAGGACTTTTATTTTGAAACAGTTGTGGACAGAGGAAACAGTAACAGGATATGTAGTCTTCAGAGAGACTGTATGCTTAAAGCCTGAGAGAAACTGACAGTTGGTGCCCAGGTGGCCGGCCACCTGGCCTAAGATTCTAATTGCTGCCGTGATGTCATAATGAGCAATGTTAAGTCTATGGGGGGAATTGTAATAGTTTTTAACTAATAGTTTAAAAAGTATAAAAGTTACAAAGTTGAAAAATACAAAGCAGGCATGGCATAAGCAAGACCTACGCAACAACGTTTGAATGAAGTTTCTACGTTAAACGGTTGAAGCTGAATTGCGTGCGTTAGAAGAAGAATAATAACTAGAAATGTAATTCCAAGGAATTACCAGTGCATGAAAATGCAAAAAAAATTAGATATAGCTACTAAGGTGTAGCTAGGGTAAACATGGTGGTTGCATAGTTTAAAGAGAGTTGATAGTGTTAAGGTAGACATTTTAAAGCTTAAACATTCCTGTTCTAACTTAACTAATGATTTCTAACAGGTATTCTAAAATGTTGACTATGCTAACAATGCTAACCAGGTTGATAAGTTAACTTAGCTGATGATTTCTAGCAGTAATGCTAAAAATGCTAACTATGCTAACATTGCTAACTATGTTAACAATGCTAACCATGTTGATTAGCTAACTTAGCTAATCATTTTAGCAGTTGTGCTAAAAATGCTAACTATGCTAACAATGCTAACCAGGTTGATTAGCTAACTTAGCTAATCATTTTTAGCAGTTATGCTAACAGTGCTAACTATGCTAACAATGCTAACTATGCTAACCATGCTAACAATGTTAACTTGCTAGTGAGGACTTTTATTTTGAAACAGTAGTTGCTAGGGTATCCATGGTGCCCACTATCAGGAATAAAGAAGTTACTGTAGTATAATCATGTTGGTTGCTATGGAAACTGTCAAAAACGCTTAGTTTTAATGGTTGCATGTTGGTTGCTAGGTACATGGAGGTTTCATTTAGTTGACTGGAGGCATAGTTGATGATAACTGACAGTTGGAATGGTTGAACAGTTAAATAGTTGATTAGTTTCAGTGGTTAAATGATTTAATAGTGTATTATTGCAGTGAGGACTTTTATTTTGAAACAGTTGTGGAAAGAGGAAACAGTTAACAGGATATGTAGTCTTCACAGAGAGATTGTATGCTTAAAGCCTGAGAGAGAGAGAGGGCTGCTGCAGGTGGGGCTGGCCACCTGGCATTAGATTTGAATTGCTTAACGACCCGATTGTGATGTCATAGAGGCCAATGTTAAGTCTATGGGGAAATTTTTAATAGTTTTTATTTAATAGCTCAAAAAGTATAAAAGTTACAAAGTTGAAAAGTCATAGCAACCCGATCCATTAGAATACCTACGTTATGAAGTTTGAATGAAGTTGCTAAGTTAAACGGTTGAAGAGAAATTGCGGTTAGAAAAATCGGTCAGCGGAATAATAATAACTATAAGAAGCCTAGGAAGAACAGTACAGTGCATTTGCATGCACTGTAATAAGAAGAAGAAGAAGAAGACCGAGGGAGAACAGTACAGTGCATTTTCATGCACTGTAATAATAATAAGAAGACTTGGAATAACAGTACAGTGCATTTTCATGCACTGTAATAAGAAGAAGAAGACCGAGGAAGAACAGTACAGTGCATTTTCATGCACTGTAATAATAAGAAGACTTGGAATAACAGTACAGTGCATTTTCATGCACTGTAATAAGAAGAAGACCGAGGAAGAACAGTACAGTGCATTTTCATGCACTGTAATAAGAAGACTTGGAATAACAGTATAGTGCATTTTCATGCACTATAATAATAAGAAGAAGAAGAAGACCGAGGAAGAACAGTACAGTGCATTTTCATGCACTGTAATAACTAGAAAATGTAATTCCACGGAAGGAATTACCATTGCATGTAAATGTAAAAAGGTTGCTGTGTAAAACATTGTAGGCTATTAGTTAAAAAGACAACATAGGCTACTGTATGACACAATAAGAATAGATGAATAACAATAACCCAATTACAGTTCCACTGAAATTACTTGGAAACCCACATTTAAAAAGTGATTCATGAAAATGGATTAAAATTGTGGATAGTATTTTGGAAAATAAATCTTCATTTATTAAAATAATAGACTGAAATAAAGTTGCCAACTTCAAACGAGTTGCAAGCGCTGACACTTTGTTTAGTAGGCCTACTGAAGTTCACCAACGTATGATGTATGCAGCAACAGGTAGGCTGAGGAAATGATTTAGCAATAACGTTAGCTAGCTTGCTAACAACAAACATTATGATGGCAATGATGAGATCAATGTAGCTTGTAGCCTACTGTACAAACGACTGTGAGAAGAAGGCTTAAACCTAAATGGTAGCCTACAACTGGCATGTCTATCAGGTTGGACGCTGAGTTAAGACTGGCGTGGCTAGAAGCTAACATTAAATTTGATTGTCGTTAGCTAATAGTGCTTACGTTAGGGTTTGATTGTCTAACTATGGTCCCAACGTCACCTAGAGCTAACCGGTTACTGTAACGAAGCAAGATAGGAGTGGGCTACTGTAGGAGACAAGACGAAGACGATAACGTTCCGTGGCATGGTATCAACGTTAGATTGCTTCTTCTAGTCACTAGTGTTTACAGCCAGAGAGGGTTAAAGCGGAGCAGATGGCTAATGAAGGATTCTTTGCTACAGCTGTAGCTTAATGAGCACTACGTAACAATCCATTTCTGCCGCCAAAGCGTCTCAATGTTAAGTCTATGGGATTTTTGAACTCTTTTATCGTAAATATCTCAAAAAGTATAAAGTTCACAAATGTGAAAAATACATTTAACAAATCTCCGTTACAAGACCTGTGTAGGAGTGTTTGAATGACGTTAAACGGTTCAGTGGTTTTAGAGCCTTTGATCATTGATTTTGGTCGGAAGAAGAATAACTATTTTAAGAAGAACAGTGATAACAGTACATTGCATTGACATGCAATGTAATGATAAAGCAATGAGCAGTCTTTGAAATCCTTTCCAAATATGTATCCAACATTTGTCAAAATGTAATTTCATTCACATAAAAAATCATTTTTAGCATATTTCTCTACAAGATAGAGAAAAATATAGAGTGTATGACATGTTCAGAAAGTTGTGGGCTATATAACAGAAAAAAAAACAGAATTGGAATATCCTTAACCTTTCAAAAGTTATGGTAAATTTCAATTAAATTCAATTCAATTCAATTTTATTTATAGAGCGCCAAAACATTACACATGTCTCATGGCGCTTTACAGAGTGTTAAACCTTCAAAGAGAGCCCATGAGCAACAGGGGCAAGGAAAAACTCCCTAGAATTGGAGATACATACAGGAAGAAACCTCAGACAGATCCACGACTCAAGGGCCCAACCCATCTGCCTAGGGTCAGTTACAGTAAAGTCATTTGTAGTATCAGAAGGTTCGAACAGTCCAGTATAGAATTTAGTGATCAGTGTAAAAAAAATGCTGGAAACGGGATTTAGAATGTTTACAGAATTCACATTTTCTTTCTCACCAACAACATAAAAGTATAGATAAAAACTAATAATGAAGTTAGACACAATGGTTTAGATTTATGTGGTCTATTAGAATAAACCATTTATTTGTATAAAAGCAAATGATACAGTCAATAGGAATGACTTAAGAAAAAATAGAACATTGCCAGTAGTACAGGAAGTAAATCTATATATTTTTAAGAACATTTAGGAATAGATACATACAATTAATGTGAACTTTCTTATGTAAATCAGTATATTATGAAAACTATATACATATATAAAGTAATATTATTTAATCAAAAGCTAGGAATACAATCAACTTCAATATGACTCAACAATCAATGTGGTCTTAACATTTGAAAGTAGATTAGATAGGACATATTGTGTACTTCAAAAAACACAGAAGTGGTTGAAAACGTTTTTCCTCCACTTCGGGGACATTGCCGTCGTCAATAGTTTCTTATTATTTCAAGATTGGCAATGCAGAATCTGGTGTTGAACCTAGGCTAGGTAGCTACAACCAGATACACTTTAGAGAAAATCTAACACGACAACTGGCAGGCATTTCCGTCGATACAGTTTTTCAACCTCGGCCTTCAGCTCCTCCAACAACTACTCCGTCTTCTTTTCATCAGGTACATGTTCCTGTACAGCAGGAGCCACAGAGAAATTGTTGGCTATGTTATAAAAAAATTAAAAAGGAGCATAAAACAAAAGTAGCTTGTGCGGCCCCTGAGTGTAATGGTGGGCGGCTTTGTTTTACTAGTAAACAACATTGCTTTCAGATTTAGCATTCAGCAGAAGCTGAGCTGCCCTGTCCTACCCTACCCTCTGTGTGTGTGTGTGTGTGTGTGTGCGTGCGTGCGTGCGTGCGTGCGTGCGTGTGTTTGTGTATGTGTTTGAACAATTTGGCCCACAATCCCTGGAGAGACTTGGTTCCCCAGTAACGATGGATAATAGGGAGGGAAGTGAAGCCCATGTAAATGATCAGCCCCAGAAGCCTGCGAAACTCCTCTTGGGTCACTTCGTCCCATGCTCCTGCACTATTTGCATATGACGGCCTACTGAGCACAAGCTCCCACCCCCTCTGCTTTGTAAAACCGCATAAGTATGACACAACAGCGTGAGTAAAAAACAACATGAAGAAGTCTATTTCACGCAGTGTTTTTGTGGCAGTCTGCACCGCCCTACGTACACCACCAAAATCTACACCTAAGGGACGACGCGGACTAAATGGTATCGGAACTGGTGCTTCTGTGTCCCTATCAGTATAAGTAGGAAAAGGGTCAGAGAAGCGTGTACGCTTCCTCCCAGACACAGGACCTTCAGGAGAATGACTAATCCACCCCAAACCCACCAAATAAAATTAATTAATATAAATGTTGCCATGTTTTACATATGAAGTACTGTATAATACATGAAATAAAATACATGCTACTTACCAAACTGAGGATGATGGCAGGTTTTCCTCCTTCTCCTCCTCATCCTGCCCCCTGTCACTCAGCAGGTCCTGGTCCAGTAGGTCCTCTTCTTCTTCCTCCATCCGCTCATGGCTTTCACCTTGATGAGCTACTATGAGTTCAAGCTCATCAGCTGTCAGCCTCTTCTTGGCATCCTCCATCTGAAGCAACAACAAAACCATACAAATGTAATACTGTACCAAAAAAATCCTAAACCTAAACACCTGTGTGTGTGTGTGCGCGTGTGTGTGTGTGTTTGGGTGTGTGTGCACGCACGCATGCATGCATGCACATGCGCGCGCGCGCACACACACACACACACACAAAGAGGTAGACTAAATTATTGACACAATCTGGGTGACTCAAAATAGCACAACTTGAAAATGCAATGAAATGTAATGTTATTACACACTTTCCACAAGGGTTTAGCTACCCTAAATCTGATTGCCTGGCTGGCATCAAGACAAAGATTATATTTCACATGATTACATTTCACCTAGTGACTAACTGACTAAATGCAATAATGACATTTATGACAAATATGAGTTCACATCATACTTTCTATAACTATATTGAGGAGTGAAAATAGCTTCTTAATCATGTCATGTCAACTTAGAAAATCTTAGCACATCTGATGTTTGTCATTTTGGCAGAGGATAGCATCAAGCAAGCTAGTTCACTACTACTGATAAAACTGCCTGGTGACAACCTGACAAAAGGTAATACAAACATTTCTGACAGAATCTGTGATTTCACATCATGATTTCTATAACTATGCCAGGAGTAAACAATATCAATCAACTTGTTTCATGTCTAACGTTACTGTAGATGGAACGTAAACACGCAGCTCACGGTATTTTCTCAGCTTACTTCTGTAGCAGTACTTACCTGTCAACATTATGCTTAGCTAACATGTAAATTGGTACTAGAACACGAACTTCCTTACATGTTATATAGGCTACTTACAGGTTCCTAAATGAAATTGTTAAATGAAAATAACTGACATCAAAAGCAAACGAAAATATGACATGCAGTTCAGAGTAATGCAGCTAGCTAAAACTGACGTGCCTGGTGGCTAACACTAGCCAAACTATGCCATAATGTTGACGCTAATGAGAAAGCATATTACTGTCAAATAACATGATTTTAGGACTATAAATTAAGATTGACCATAAGTAGAACTGATTTGAAATATATCTTACCTCAATTTATCCAGCAGTATGGCTATCAGTTGATGTAATCTCCCGAAGTGCAGACGGTCTCCGGCTGCCCCACGTCAAATGCACTGACTGAAGAGACATATTTTTTCACGACTCATCTTCAAGTATCCTAACATTTTCGCACCATAAACCCCTTAACCAATGATATCAAATTGAAGCTTATGTTGTCAGGATTACGGGGAAGATTTCAGAAATAAAATCAGTCATTGGACAGCTGAGAAATAAGACAATTGGTCATCTTTAAAATTTTAACGATATTAGAATGGTCGGGCTCATAAGGGTTAAGAATACAATCTCTCTGTGAAGACTACATATCCATATAAAAGTCCTCACTGCAATAATACACTATTAATTCATTTAACCATTAAAACTACTCAACTATTTAACTGTTCAACCATTCCAACCGTCAGTTATCATCAACTATGCCTCCAATCAACTATGTGAAACATCCACATACCTAGCAACCAACATAGCAACCATTAAAATTAAGTGTTTATGACAGTTACCATAGCAACCAACATGATTATACTGCAGTAACTTCTTTATTCCTGATAGTGGCCACCATGGATACCCTAACAACAAATGTTTCAAAATAAAAGTCCTCACTAGAAAGTTAGCATGGTTAGCATAATTAAAATTGTTAGCATTTTTAACATAACTGCTAGAAATGATTAGCTAAGTTAGCTAATCAACCTGGTTAGCATTGTTAGCATAGTTAGCATTTTTAGTATAACTGTAAGAAATACTCAACTAAGTTAGCTAATCAACCTGGTTAGCATTGTTAGCAAATTTAGCATTGTTAGCATTACTGCTAGAAATCATCAGCTAAGTTAGCTAATCAACCTGGTTAGCATGGTTAGCATAGTTAACATTTTTACCATAACTGCAAGAAATCAGTAGCTAAGTTAACCAATCAACCTGGTTATCATTGTTACCATAGTTAACATTTTAACATGAATAGAAATCATTAGTTAAGTTAGAACTGGAATGTTTCAGCTTTAAACTGTCTACATTCACACTATCAACTTTCTTTAAACTATGCAATCACCATCTTTACCCTAGCTACACCTTAGTAGCCATACCTACACAATCTATGCATTTTTGCATTTTCATGCACTGGTAATTCCTTGGAATTGCATTTCTAGTTGGACAATAAAAACTCTGTATATCTACTTCTAATTGAGTAATGAATGTGAATACTTTTGACACCTTTGATCATTGAAATTCTGGTATGTTATTAGAGTGCATGAAAATGCACTCTACTGTTATCCCAAGTATTCTTATTATTTTTCTTCAACGCTTTTTGTGCGTCGAATTCAGCTTCAACCGTTTAACGTAGAAACTTCATTCAAACTGCGCTGCGTAGGTCTTACTTAAGTGACTTCAGCTATGTTTTTTTCAACTTTGTGACTTTTATACTTTTTGAACTATTAAATAAAAACTATTAAAATTTCCCCATAGACTTAACATTACATTATGACATCATAATAGGGCAATTAGAATCTTACGCCAGGTGGCCAGGCCAGCTGCAGCAGCTCTCTCTCTCTCAGGCTTTAAGCATACAATCTCTCTGTGAAGACTACATATCCTGTTAAACTGTTTCCTCTGTCCACAACTGTTTCAAAATAAAAGTCCTCACTGCAATAATACACTATTAAATCATTTACCCATTGAAACTACTCAACTATTTAACTGTTCAACCATTCCAACTGTCAATTATCATCAACTAAGCCTCCAGTCAACCATATGAAACCTTCATGTACCTAGCAACCAACATAGCAACCATTAAAGTTAAGCATTTATGACAGCTTCCATAGCAACCGACATGATTATACTGCAGTAACTTCTTTATTCCTGATAGTGGCCACCATAGATACCCTAGCAACAAATGTTTCAAAATAAAAGTCCTCACTAGCAAGTTAGCATTGTTAGCATAGTTAGCATTTTTAGCATAACTGCTAGAAATCATCAACTAAGTTAGCTAATCAACCTGGTTAGCATTGTTAGCATAGTTAGCATTTTTTGTATAACTGCTAAAAATCATAAGCCAAGTTAGCTAATCACCTTCGTTAGCATTATTAGCATAGTAAGTATTGTTAGCATGGTAAGCATTGTTAGCAAAACTGCTAGCAAACATGAGCTAAGTTAGCTCAGCAATCTGATTAGCATATTAGCATTATTAACATAACTGCTAGAAAACATTAGTGAAACATTAAACATCCATTAAACTATACCTATTGACATCCATTTAAAATAATTTACCTATCAACATCAATTAAACTATTAGTCTGTCAACATTCATTAAATTATCTTTTGATCAACAGCTTTTAAGCTATCCACATTCAATTTTAAACAGTCTGTCTTCGCACTTTCAACTTTCATAAACTATGAAACCACCATGTCTACCCTAGCAACACCTAAGCAACCATATCTACATGATTTATCTGGACATTTTTGCATTTTCATGCACTCGTAATTTCCCTGGAATTACATTCTCTAGTTACAGTGCATGAAAATGCACTGTACCGTTCTTCCTAGGCTTCTTATTATTCCGCTTACCAAATTCATTTTTTCTATTCAGCTTGAACCGTTTAAATTAGAAACTTCATTCAAACGTCGCAACGTAGGTCTTAAATAGGGGAATGCTGCTATGTATTTTTCAACTTTGTAACTTTTATACTTTTTAAACTATGAATTAAAAACTATTAAAAATGTCCCCATAGACTTAACATTGGCCTCTATGACATCACAATCGGATCATTAAGCAATTAGAATCTTATGCCAGGTGGCCAGCCCCACCTGCAGCAGCCCTCTCTCTCTCAGGCTTTAAGCCTACAATCTCTCTGTGAAGACTACATATCCTGTTAAACTCTCTTTCCACAACTGTTTCAAAATAAAAGTCCTCACTGCAATAATACACTATTAAATCATTTAACCATTGAAACTACTCAACTATTTAACTGTTCAACCATTCCAACTGTCAGTTATCTTCAACTATGCCTCCAGTCAACTACATGAGACCTCCATGTACCTAGCAACCAACATAGCAACCATTAAAATGAAGTGTTTATGACCGTTTCCATAGCAACCAACATGATTTTACTACAGTAACTTCTTTATTCCTGATAGTGGCAGCCATGGATACCCTATCAACAAATGTTTCAAAATAGAAGTCCTCAGTAGCAAGTTAGCTAGTTAGCATAGTTAGCATTTTTAGCATAGCTGCTAGAAATTCTTAGTTAAGTTAGCTAATCAACCTAGTTAGCATTGTTAAAATAGTTAGCATTGTTAGCATAGTTAGCATTTTTAACATAACTGCTAAAAATGATTAGCTAAGTTAGCTAATCAACCTGGTTAGCATTGTTACCATAGTTAACATGGTTAGCATAGTTAGCATTTTTAACATAACTGCTAAAAATGATTAGCTAAGTTAGCTAATCAACTTGGTTGGCATTGTTAGCATAGTTAGCATTTTTAGCATTACTGCTAGAAATCATCAGCTAAGTTAGCTTATCAACCTGGTTAGCACTGTTAACATAGCTAGCATTTTTACAATAACTGTTAGAAATCATTAGCCAAGTAAACCAATCAACCTGGTTATCATTGTTAGCATAGTTAACATTTTAGAATACCTGTGAGAAATCATTAGTTCATTAGTTAAGTTAGAACAGGAATGTTTAAGCTTTTAAATGTCTACCTTAAAGCAATAGTTCGGAATTTTGGACATAGGACCTCATTTCCAACTCAGTCTGGGTGATCTAGGTCGGTGAAGACCATTTTCAGTGAATTTCTGCCCTTCCTATGAGTTGCAGCGTTCATCTCGTGCTAATCTGGTGCCAAGATAACGCAAGTCAACGGTAACATCCAGCCTGCCACTGAAAACACTCCACAGAACACCCGAAACAAATACATTTTAACGTCAGACTATCGATGCACATGCCTGACTGTGTTGATAGAACCATGTTAGAAATAAAACGAACCTTGCATCGCATTGCAATAGCCTACTTTGTTCCCTGTATGGCAGTGGCGGATTGATATTGAGAAACTAGTCCCTCAAAATGTAATAAATCATTGAGTTGCAAGGTTAGTTTTATTTCTAAAATTATTCTATCAACACGGACATGTATATCGATAGTCCGACGATTTAATTGACTTGTCTCGGGTGTGCGGTGGAGTGAGCAAGACTGTTGTTGATGTCAGACTGATGTTACCGTAGAAATGCAAGCGTTAGCAAAGGGGGACGCTGCAACTGAAGGAAGGGGCTAAACGCAATAAAAACGGTCTCCACCGACCTATATCACCTCGGTAAAGTTGGAAATGAGGTCCTATGTCCAAAATTCCGAACTATTCCTTTAACACTATCAACTCTCTTTAAACTATGCAACCACCATGTTTACCCTAGCTACACCTTAGTAACCATATCTACATAATCTATCTATACATTTTTTTTGCATTTTCATGCACTGGTAATTCCTTGGAATTACATTTCTAGTTTTGCTAATGTCATACCATAGTGTTAACCAAAGATTCTAGAGTGTCAATGTCAATGTCAAATTTATTTGTATAGCACGATTTACAGACGGCTGAGCCACACCAAAGTGCTTCACAGTAAAGTGCAAAAATGCAGAGAGTGAGTAAAAAGAGACACACATTTAGTTAAAAAGTGCTATGCTCAATCTTAAAAGTCATGTCTAGTATGACAGCTCTCTATTTAGGCAGCAGGCAACTGTCTCATTTCGAGTCTGAGAGACTACAGCACCAATTGGCTGTTCATTTAGGTCAGTCACTGTAAGGTGGGGTGAATATTTACACAACTGCTTATTATCAGCTTCAGAGTTATTAGAATGGTTATACAGTATGTCTTTTTCCGGGTTGAATGGTGGCCGTTTTGCTTCCACCAAGCGTCTGTGAACACCCTTGCAACTTTGGGCCGGCGGGCCGGTGCACTGACAAACAGAAAGTCTCCCAGCCTCGCAATCATGCTCATGAAAAGGCAGACTGACCGATTGAGGAGTGATGTAAAACACGCTAAAGCTGTAGGGGAAGCTCTGCAGTGAAACCGGTAAGTGTAAAACTAGACAATGCCCCTTGTGATATACTGTAGTTGAATGTAATGTAAATGATATTGATGTGACAATGCAGTGATTGTTGATATTTTACATGAGTGAGTGAGTTGAATAAATGGAGTAAGGTCACACCACAGCTCTGTATGTCGTGTCAGTTATTCCCTCCACCCATGTGCATTTCAGATTAAAGTAGAAGCCTATATCTCTGTGAAACAGACACAACTCACTTTCACATTTGGGCAGCTCGCTGTAGCCATTCTCAGTGCATGTGATGGTATCATTTCCAGTGAGATGGTAGTCATCATTACAGCTATACTGAATGGAGTCACCCATCTTAATGTGTTCTTCGTGAAGAGGAGCATTGACGATACGTCCATTTTCCAGAACAGGTAAAGTGTCCAGCTGAGCCTCACCACACACAATCTCTACATGAGAATGAATAAATGGCATCGAGGGAATTTCAGCTAATTACAGAAATGCACTAATAACAACATATCAGATTAAACTATACAAAACAGCCAATGACATGTGGTAAACATAATCAGTGAGGCCTACCTAAACAGGTTGACTTCCCTTTCCATCCATGGTTTAGACACTGCCAGTGACTTGATCCCACAAGCTGGAAACTGATAGGAAAGAATCAGCGTATAGGCTAATGTCTAACGTAAAATCACATAAAATATGTAGCAGACTTGTCAAACTGGACATGACTCTGGAGTAGATTATCCTACAACATAGCCTACTTACCCCTGCTCACAAACTGCTGTTATTCGATCCCTAAAATATGTAGCATTCTCTCCATTCTTATATATAAATGTCAGATGTGGAATCACTTTGGGGGGTCCACAATCTTTCCCTGAAAGACAAATAGGCCTATCAGACGATGTTTGGATGACTTGAGGTAGCCTATTCAAATTTCAGAGTGTGAATCAGCCTACTTTTACATATCAACTTCACTTCAGTCCAGTTGCCGCTCATACAGGTAATTGTTTGGGATCCTTCCCGTCGAACATATCCGTTGTCGCACTCCAGTGTGATTTGGGATCCCTCTGAGAATTCATTCCGTAGAACTGCCTCACTTGACAAAATAACGCTCTGTCCAAGGTCCAATGGAATTGGGCATTCCGCTGCTAGGAAGTAAAAGCTTGGTTAAATTAACCTAAACATTGTAGGTAAGAAAGTTAGGCTGTTTTGTTTGTGAATAATTTAAAGCACGCAGGCAATTAAAATCTACCGGGTAGAGAACACTAGCCAACGAACCAGAAAAGACAAAGAGCAAAACATTCAGTATGCAAGCCTACGTTAAAGGAATATTTTGTTTACATTCTGACAGTTTATTAACACACACACACACACACACACACACACACACACACACACTGTGTCATTAAGCGAAACATTACCTTTAACTATACGAAGAAAAAAAAGACCCAGTGTTATCAGTGACTGCAGCATGCTTCTCTCCCCAAGCTGTTCCACGCCCTGTCTAAAATTCTGATTCATGTTTTTCATAATTTTAGCTGTGCCGCGTAGCAGATTCATTGTTGGTCTGATAGTCTGCAAACATTAAATAGGCTACCTCGCCCAAGTTGGTTTAGAGCTGCGCCTCTTTCGTTCACATGTTATGACGAATATTTCCCGTTATCATGCAGTGTTCGAGACCACGCGCATCTCGTTTATCCCCACTTGGAATTTTACATTGTTTTCTTGCGATATCGTGGTGTAAAATAGTCTGTGTAACACTGATTTAATAATACCGCCTTCATTTTTGACATCAGGACTGACACATGTTTGAGAACTTCGAAACGCATTCTTCAACTTCAAATGGCGTCAGGCAATTTCCCGAGTCGTTTCGCACACACCACAGGGTGGCACCCTTTAAAACTTCGTCACCTTGACTACACAATAAAAAACATGCTGTGAACATCATGCATTTCGCAGCTCCTCCCTTCGAGATGTCTCTAGTCCGCATCTTAACCTAAAGCCCAATAAATGAAAGTAGCCTGCCAAAGACTATTTGGGAAAAGATCGGGACTGAAACGGGACGACCATTTTCTGTTCGATTCAAGATGTCTGGAAATTACCCGAACAGGTGAAATAGGGGTCCTAATTAGGCATACTATTAGACATGCAGTTTCTTTGGTAGGCTACATTTCGCAGATCAGAATTGAAATTCTCAAAACTACCTGTTCAGTCTTCACATAGACAGCTCATCCATGTAAAGATTAAATAAAACAGGGGACAGAATGCCACCCTGCCTAACCCCATTGGTCACACTAAAAGGGTCCGAAATACTACCCCCCATTTGATGTGCATTTTCTGGTGAGCGTACCAATAGGCAAGTACCCTCACAATGTAGCCAGGCACTCCTCCTTGTCTTAACTTAATAAAAAGTTTTTTGTGATTCACACGGTCAAACGCTTTAGAAGCATCTATAAAACACATTAAAACAGTAGAATTTTTGGATTTATGCAAGTTCACTATCTCTTTAAGGGCATAAATACACATATCTGTGCCATGCTTTGGCTTGAACCCAAACTGATTGTCAAGGGAAGAGACATATATACATTTACTCTGTCAAGGAGGATTCTTTCCATAACTTTTGACAGAATACTGGCCAGTGCAATAGGTCGATAATTGTCCAGGCAGCCGATCTTTCCAGTTTTGTCCTTGATGACTGGCACAAGCAGAATGGATAACATGGAATCTGGCAATATGCCGTGTATCATCAGTCCAGTGAAGTTGATAGCAAGGAGAAGAGAGAGCCTCTGACTGGCATGTTTCAGGTGTTCTGCACTTATGAAATCCATGCCACATGCTTTACTGTTGGACAATTTTTGTATTGCCTCATACACCTCATGTGCCAGTATTGTCATTGATTCATCTTGGGAAACAGAATCCTCTACATACGGGTCGTGTTGTAAGCAATTAAAAAGAGAACTGAAATGTTTTCTCCATAGTTCAGCAATGTTCTCTTCACCAGAGACTCCTTCAATAGTACAGGGGAGGGAAGATTTACAGTTATTGAGGGACCGCACCTCTTTCCAAAAGCCATTGATATTGTTTTCCATCATTTTACTAGCCAAAGAGTCAGCCCTCATGGCTTGCTCATTTCTAGATATAAAACGAATAGCATACTTGTATCTGGCATTAGCCTGTTTTTTACACTCAAGCTCTGGGCCCTGCCGAGGCCTCCCAGCCAGGACCCAGAGATTATACTTTTCCCGGGCTTCAGTCTGGTATGGGGCCACATGTTCAAGCCATCCAGGTCTTATATGTTATTTGCCCTGGTTCTCTTGTTTTTAGCAAGTGGTTTTCCACCCTCATACAGAGCTGCTACTACAGCATCATACATTTTACAAAGGTCAGCCTTGTGGTTTTCATTTCGAAAGTGAACGTCCTTACATAAAATGGCTTCTCTGGGGAGATAGACATTATTCAGGTGTTGGTCTGTGTTTGCATAGTATGTTACCAGGTCATCACCAGAAAGAGTTGACCAGTCTATTTTAGTAGAGACATTACCCCCAACATCATTAATATTGATATTTATAGATGGCAATTCTGCAACATTAATAGTGTTTTGTAGTACAACATTTATGTGTATTTATAGTTATTGTTGTACTAGCTGTTGAGTGATGTTAGCAAATCCATGACCTAGCATCTTTTTCCCTGAAAAAAACTAAAAATGTCATTACCGCAACACGTCACTACCAACACAAAACTAGTTGTGTTGGTAATGACAGGTGATGGTGGTCACTGATTCTTGAGAATTTGCCTAAAACATGTCTCACTAAGAAAAGTGCTGATACTGTTGGAAATTAATACCATTTCCATGAACAAAAAGAATCAAGGTTATAATCAGGGGGTCCTTTGCACAAATGTAAGGTTCTTTTAAAGGTTTATTTTATTTTTGTATTAATTTAATGATTATATGCTGGCCCATACCCTACAAAATCAGTTGTCCTCGAATAGGAGATAATCATTTTGACTTGATTAAAAACACTAAAAGCAATCATTTAATTTAATGATATCTTTACCACATGAAAGAGTACATTGTATTATTTATTAGAAACTCCAAACAGTACGTTTTGAGCAATATTTACTATTATTTCGTGGCTGCTCAAAATGTGTCCCACATTTTCGTCACCACCGTCAGATATTTATAAAAGGCAATAAAATCAGGCAACTACAAGGTCAACTACATTCTTGAGGACCTCATTTTCAAACCTTCAGCCGTACTGCATGCTTTAAGATCACTCAAGCTCCCATTAGTTTGCTATTTTCTCTTAAAGTTGTTCATATTTTTGGACACTGCTACTGTCACAACCATAACATGTCAACACCGTCTCTTTTGTATACAAAATATTAGATTAGATTATAAAATAAATGTTTACTTTTTAAGAAGAGGTTTGAAGTAGCCAGCAATAGGATGCAAACAGGGTGGATAATGTGAACAATTCATGCATATCATGTGAAAGAGTAGATTTTTGTCACCACCGTCAGATGTCACCCACCGTCAGGTTTTCTGCTTAACGGTGGTGAAAAAAGCCTCCAAATGGTCCTCAACGGAGGCTTTTTGGACCAAATAGTTAAATAAAGTTGTCAAGCAAGACTTGAGTGGTATTTATTTTAGAAGTTTATGTTGTAATGAAACCACTGTCAACACCGTCAGATTAGTGTCACACCGTCAGATTCATTTTTTATTTGTTTTAAATAAATATGCTTACAATATGTTTCTTCAGTAGTGTAGTTATTAAAGTAATAGTCTGTTTTAATTCAAAAATATGGTTGTTGGATTAAAAAAAGCATACTTTTTCTATTTAGGCCTAAAAAAACCTTGTATAAGTACTGGAAAAATGCCTATTTTATGAAAAAAAATACAAAAAGGGGAGGTTGCACCGGTACATTGCTGAACAGCTAAGACCTTGGTCTATAATGACATACCTTCAGATTTTGTAATTTAACGAACTTTTTTTTTCAAAATTAAAACCTGTTTTAGGCAAATTCTCAAGAATCAGTGTGGTAATGACATGTTCTGTGTCACTGTCTACACTGCACAAAAAAAAATAAAGGAATTGCTTGGTATTTTACACTTTAAGCCCGTTTTCTGTATTGCCTAGGATGCAAATGACTGTTTGACATCAAAATGTTCTCTGTATGGCTTCAGCATTGCTCGCTATGCAAGATTTCGGTGTCAAACACTCGTTTGCACCTTAGGCAATACAGAAAACAGAAAATTGTAAAATACCGAACTTCCTTTAAGGGAACACTGATTCATAGGAGTATAGCATCAAGTCAGTCACACTTGTGGGATATTGATCTGGCCAGATATGTAACAGAGGTGGTTGTGAATCAGGTTCATCTGCTCTGATTTTCTACAGGTGTACTAGAGGGCCAACTGTGAGACGACCCCCAAAACAGGAATGGTTTTACAGGTGGTGGCAACTGGTAATTTTTCCATCTTCATCCTTCTTGACTGTTTTTTCACTAGTTTTGCATTTGGATAGGGTCAGTGTTACTACTGGTAGCATAAGCCAGTATTCTGGAGCCTACAGAGGTTGCACAAGTAGTCCAGAATGCCTGAAAGATTGTGTCACCCATACAAAGACTTATTATAGAAAGACTGCACTATAGGCTAATTCCTATAGCTAGCCTACTGCATACAGTGTTCCCTATAAGGAGATTGTCCTTGGTCAGATTTCTACTTTATTTCCTTTTATTCTTTGTACTGTGCAGTGCTGTCTTCTTTCTGTATCACAATGACAGGTCTGTCATCAAATTACAGTAAAAAACAGTAAAAGGGTGATTCTTTAACTATGGTACTTTTCTTGTCCCTGGATGAAATAGTAAAAACTAAAAAACATTTCTTCTGAAGTGGAACTTATAAAAAATATATCATGGTTCAATCATTCTTTTTGTTATATAATATAAGGCCTTTTATGTATGGTTTCTACCGTTTAACCTCTGTCCCTAGGCCAGACTTTGTATCTTCAACCTTGCTTAATTCTAAATTGAATATTTAAATAATGGAGATTTCAAGTACAAGCAGCGATGGCGGGCCCGAGCACCTGTGGTGCGGACCCGTGACATTTGCGGAATCTAACAAAGCAACACGTACTTGTTGGTGGGCATGTGCATGAGCAACACACATGCCCACCAAATTTGGTTAATTTTCATCAATGTATGTGTCAACCACAACAGACAACAAGATAGGTGGCGCTATAGAGTCCCAAAGCCACACCCAAGGCCAAAGCTCTGTCTCTGACTAGTGGCAGCAATAACACACAAGCGTACCTAATTGTCGTGTATGTATGTGTCAACAATAATAGACAATGTGCTAGGTGGCGCTATAGAGTCCCTAAGCCTCACCCTAGGCCAGAGCTCTATCCCTGACTAGCAGTAGCAATAACACACATGCCCACCAAATGTGGTTCATTTTCATGAATGTATCAACCACAACAGACAATGCGCTAGGTGGCGCTATAGAGTCCCTAAGCCACACCCTAGGCCAGAGCTCTGTTTCTGACTTGCGGCAGTAATAACACACAAGCTCACCAAATTTGATTCATTTTCGTGAATGTATATGTCAACCACAACAGGTAACACACTAGGTGGCGCTATAGAGTCCCTAGCCACACCCTCGGAGCTATAGCAAAACACATACCCACCAAATTTGGTTCATTTTCGTGAATGTACATGTCAACCACAACAGACAATGCGGTAGGTGGCGCTATAGAGTCCCTAAGCCACACCCCAGGCCAGAGCTCTGTCTCTGACTAGCAGTAGCAATAACACACAAGCCCACCAAATTTGGTTAATTTTTGTGAATGAATGTGTCAACCACAACAGATAACAAGACAGAGCATTCTTAAGCCTTCGTTAATCATTATCTCATATTAAGGATAGTTTCAGATCTATTAACCAAGGTGTTGTCATGCATACACATTGCAAATAAGCTACAGGATTGTGGTGCCTTCACTCATCCTCAAATTGAGTTATTCTGTTGGTCTCCTTACCTCCACTGCACAACATACAATACGATACACCTACACACCTACAATATATAACCCGAATAAAACCATTATACACATGATATTTTCTTTACCTTTTACTTTGCATCACACTGTCATTCCTGACTCATTTCAATTTTGGTCACTCATTTTCATGATGTTTACTGAGGAAGGGAGAGAATGGGGCTTAGATACAGAGAGGCATGGGGGATGGGGAGTGTGCCTAAGAGAGAGAGAGAGAGAGAGACAAGGGAGAGGGGGGGGGGGGCTGGGGGAAGGGGGATGGAGCCTGCGTGCGTGTCTCTGGGAAAGGAAGGAGCGGATGTGAAAGAAGCGGATATGAGACACATACTCATGAAAACATAAATAACTCACTTTCTGTTAATGTGGTTAATGTCAAAATTTCAGCATAGGTTCATATGAGTATAAATATTTTGTAAACTAGTTTCATAATATATTAGGTAAAACTATGCATCAGCCACGTTTATTAATGTGCTATTGAGTGACAGAATTAACGCCACATCAAACAACATCAAAACTTGTATGTGACTGTCACTACAAACACACTAGCTAATACTCAATTTAATTTCATCCAAATTAGTCACTGTTTTCTGCCTATAACGCCAACTTCCTGTTTCTTTTATAAGACGCCTGGATTCAAACCTTCGCCATTTCAATATACATTTGAAATTCAAAAATCTGGTCGCAATATATGACATGATTTCGATAAACCATCTAGGAGAAGTATTTCAAAATACATGATGTGCAAAAATCAGAAAATCGCACATAATTCAAATTATTTTAATATTTACTATATAGTTTAACCTGTTGACGAGTACGATCACAAATATGTGATGAGCCGCGGCTGGTCCCCTGGGAGTACGATCACAAATATGTGATTAGAACGTTCCTGAACGGAGAGTTCCGCATTGTGACGCGACAATTAAACTCAGGGATTTTTCTGCCTTGAAATCATTTTTCCCAAATAATTCAACAAGACATGTTCACTTAACATCGTTTTTATTGAATAAAAGTTACATGTGATGCAGTTATGTATGGACTCACATCTTCAACCGTCTGTGATTATGCAATCCAATATTAGCATTGAGGTAGGCTACCGTCACTGTCCAGCCAAAACGGAGAAACCTAACAGTTTGTAAGATCAAAATAAAACATTGACAGCTAAAATACAGTGTCGCGTTGTAAGTGATTATATACAAAACATCACTGATACAAGAACATAAGCAAGCTTCAGTTTACGGTTTGCGTTCACTGAAAGGCGAACACCGACCGAAAGGCTCATAGGGCGCCGCCATGTTTGTTTACATGTCGTTCAAAGAAAGATGGCTGCGCCCATGTCAAAATATTGTCTTATATTTCAGTAACAACCCGAGACCTTTTTGCTTATATCCTGCGCTTACATGCACATCTTGTGCCTACGTTTGGAGGTATAATAACCGGAATACTTGTACATTTATTGACCGCAAATGTTGTGACTAATAAAATAACCAATAAAGCATTATTCCCACAATACTCTTGTATGTCATATTGTAATCGTTAGCAAATCCAAGTTAGCAACATGTTCATTCATTTACCTCAGAGCCTTTAGAACGAAATCATTCACTTCGCGGGCAAGATATTGTTTTACAAGACACATCGGTACTAGCACTCTGAAAGATTAGATTAAAAATGGCAAATAGGGGACTCACCGAAGCTGAGGTCATGAACATGATCTTTTCCGACGATGTCCCAGACCTGGATATGAGCTCAGAGAGCGAGTCGGACTCAGATGAGGAATTAATCCCTCAGTTTGTAGAGGAGATAGAGGTGCCCATTCCAATGGATGAGGTACCACCAACCGATGAGCTGAGGTGGGAGGGAGCCGGCGCCTATGCCCCAGACGAGTTCACTTTTGATGGCTCTAGGAGTGGCGTGCAGTCACACCTGCCTCGGACTGTATCCGAGGCAGATTGCTTCAAACTGTTAATGACAGAAGAGTTGGTGGGCCGCATCACTGAGCAGACAAACACCTTTGCTGAGCAGCTGAAGGAGACGGCTGATGTGCAGGGTAAGCTCCAGAAATGGGTGAACACAACTGTACCAGAGCTCTACACATTTTTTGTGGCCATCCTGCTCATGGCAACAGTGAAAAAGAGGGCCCTGAAGGACTACTGGGGTACGAACATCATGTACTCCACACCCTTTTTCTTCACCCTCTTTTCTCAAGATCGGTTCCTAATTCTTCTGCGTTCCCTTCACTTTGCAGACAACACCACCTTGAACACTGCTGACCTCCTTAGCAAAATCATTCCGGTGTTCTCCTATCTAACCACACAGTTCAAAAAAGTATTCACACCATTCCAAAACCTCTGCATAGATGAGTCACTGATGCTGTGGAAGGGTAGGCTCAGATTTCGGCAGTATATCCCATCAAAACGACACCGATTTGGCATCAAATTCTTTATCCTCTGTGATGTGAAGACTAGCTATGTGCAAGACCTGATCATATATACTGGCTCTCCAACCGACATTGTGAACATTGATGGCCTGGGTGTGTCTGGCTCTGTGGTGATTTCAATGCTGGGAGACTATCTAGGGAAGGGACATGTCTTATATGTGGACAACTGGTACAGCAGTCCAACGCTGTTTCTGTACTTGATGAAACGCAGAACAGGGGCCTGTGGGACTGTAAGGGCAAATAGGAAGGGAATGCCGACTTTCCCCAGCAAAATGAGAAAGAGTGATGTGGAGTTCAAAAGGGCTGGGCAGCTTTTAGCTGTTAAGTGGCATGACAAAAGAGATGTCCATGTCCTCTCCACGGTCAGTAAAGCTGTGATGGCTGATTCAGACAAGGTGGACTACATGACAGGCCAGAGGAAATCAAAGCCCTCCTGTGTCCTTGACTATAATAAGCACATGGGGGCAGTGGACCGCTTTGACATGCGCAACAGTTTTGTGGAATGTACAAGAAAGTCTCTGAAGTGGTACAAAAAAGTGTTTTTTCATTTGATTGACTGTTGCGTCCACAATGCGCAAATTGTATACCAGCAGGCCCTTGGTAAGGTCATCCGGCCTCAAGCGTTCAGAGACAATCTGATGCGTCAGCTGCTGGAGCAGTACCACACTCCACGGCATGCCTCCACCGCTGGGCGCCCATCAATGGACCATCCACTCCGCCTCACAGCACGACATTTCCCTTCTGATGTGCTGCAGACAGATGCCCAAGGAAAGAGCACAAGAAGGCACTGCAAGGTCTGCCTTCACGGCACACGAAGGCCCCGGCAGAGGAAGCTCACCCGTGTCTTCTGTGCTCCGTGTAACACAGCATTGTGCGCAACTCCATGCTTCGCCGAGTTTCACAGCCTGAAACATTATTGAAAAATACAGTTATTATTCATGAGGCATTATCATTAACATCAGTTGCTGTGTTTTAGTTTATTTTTTTAATACAACAATATGAAATCAATTCTATATATAATCCTGTATATCTAAATATAGCCTACCATAAGTCATATGTGTTTTGTTGCTGATTAAAAAGTTTCCCCGAGTTCGGACTTTAAAATGTATCTCTGTGTGTCCATAAATACATTTCCACCAGTGAAGAAGACAATGTTACATGTAGGCCTACTACATTATCCTACGTTGTATTGCTTTCGTCTACATTTATCAATATTGAACTTCGAAAATAAGGGATTTTTTGTTATCCCGGTAAGAATTCACATTCTTCTTTTTGCTGGTATCCTTCAGCTGACACCAATTAATTAAGACTACAGAACGAAAGTTCAAATAGCCTACATGAGAAAATGAGAGACTTGATAAATTACTACAGCACAGTACAACATTAACGTTAGCCATCAGAAATAGGCTATGTGGGACAAAATATGGAAATAGACTTACCATTTTATCAGCTATGCCTGCTGTAACATTGGATTTTGAGAGTTGACGATGATACTCCACGATTTTCGATGAGGAAAGTCTTCCCGAAATGCTAAGCTAAACAACACGTGTGAGAAAAATGTGTCTGTGATGTTAGACGCTAAAACGCGTGCAGCTGATGAAGCAAAACAAAGTCGTGAGTGGTCACGTGCTTGATGTCAAGTCTTGATCAGAGATTACAGCATTTTGCAATTATATTATTTTACATTAGAAGATTAAAATATTATGTGCGTGTTCTTCAAAAACAAAAATGATAACAGTATTGACATCTCATGAATACGACGGAGAAAATCCATAGACCTAAAAGAAAAAAAAATCTAAGCCGACACTATCACCGTCAGCTGTTTTATACAACATCGCGATATCTTCCAAGTTGCAGGAATGGGTAGCCTGACAGATATTCTTGGTTTGGTCAGTGATGTTGCTGAATGGTGAATTTATTAAGCAAAAATAATTTTGTGAGCCACACTTGTAAAGTGAAACGTGAGAATATTTAATAATTCTCCTACAAAGAACGCTGAAACTATAGAACGTTTGAGTAGAATTCTAAAAGGAGACGGGAAAATAATTCACTCTCAGGGGAACGGCATTGTCTTAAAGAATTCACTCGTCAACAGGTTAAATGTAAAACTTGTTCAGAATAATACAACACACATGTCCACCAAATTTGGTTCATTTTCGTGCATGCACGTGTCAACCACAACAGACAGTGCGGTAGGTGGCGCTATAGAGTCCCTGAGCCACACCCTAGGCCACAGCTCTGTCTCTGAGTATCAAATGCAATTCTACATATGACAGCTAAATTGCAAGAGTTTTAGAGCATGCCAAGTTGGTGAAAAATGTTACCGGTAAGAGGTTTAAACTATAATAATAATAATAATAATAATAATAATAATAATAATCTGAGCAAAAACAATAGGGCCTTGCACCTACGGTGCAGCCGCTGCTACAGCGGCCGCACCTCGGTGCTCGGGCCCTAATAATCTGAGCAAAAACATTAGGGCCTTGCACCTACGGTGCAGCCACTTCAGTGGCCACACCTCGGTGCTCGGGCCCTAAATATGGTCTATTCCAATTATACATATTATGTATTGCAATATTTATTCACATTTTCATATATTGTTCATAAGCAGAACCCTTGTCCCTTGGGTTCACCGTCATTTCCACCACACAGTACAAAATAGATTTTTTTTTTTTTTTTTATTGGATCAATTTAAGTATACAAACAGTATACAAATGGTATACATTACACAGTTCAACTACGCCAGGGGAATGTACAATGCAAAAATAATAAAGACAATATAAAATAATATTAAAATAAAATTTAGAAAAAATCATAAAAACACATTGTCCCTTGGGTTCACCGTCATTTCCACCACACAGTACAAAATAGATTTTTTTTTTTTTTTTTATTGGATCAATTTAAGTATACAAACAGTATACAAATGGTATACATTACACAGTTCAACTACGCCAGGGGAATGCACAATGCAAAAATAATAAAGACAATATAAAATAATATTAAAATAAAATTTAGAAAAAAACATAAAAACACATTGTAAAGCACAAAGAATGTTAGCGTTTTAATAGCCTTCTTCCCTGCTGAAAAAACCAGCCTGACCAGCTAAAGGTGGTTTGCTGGTTGACCAGCTTGTTAACCAGCTTATTTGACCACCCTTTGATGGTTAACCAGCTAGACCAGCAAAACTCTCGCGAAAACACACCTTCAGCTGGTTTACCCAGTTTATGATGGTAATTCAGCTGGTTTTGATTGTCATACCACCTTAAGCTGGTCATTTTAGTTGGTGTTGCTGGTCCACATTGCTGGTTTTTACTGGCCACGCCAGCTTATGTTGGTTATTCTAGAAAACCAGCTTGACCATCTTTGTCAAGCTTGACAGGCTGGTCACCAGCATGACCATCTTAAACCAGTTGTATCCCAAATGACAGGCTGGTCACACCAGCACGACCAGCTTCCTCAGATGGTCACGCCAGCATGTCTAGCTGGTGGCCTAACCAGCTACACCAGCAAAGACCAGCAATAATAACTGTGTTTTGGGCAAAGACCAGCAAAGACCAGCTAAAACCAGCTACCAGCCTAAGCTGGTTTCTTGCTGTTTTTTTCAGCAGGGTTATTATTACTGCAAGAGATTGTTGTTATATATTGTTTCACATACTAAATTCTATAAAATTGGGTTTTTTTTTCTGAAATTTAGACTTATGCATGTAGTATTTCATCAGCATTATTAGCAAATTAATCAGGTAGAAATGAGAGGGAAGATTTCTGTTTTCATAAAAACCAAACAAGACATTTTCCCATTTCAAACTAAATGAGGGCAAAGCCAAAATAAATGAATGATGGTTTCTCTGTCAACCCCACAAAAAGAACAATTGACATTGATGTCTTTTTTAAAGCAACACCATGTAAGTTTTGCTCTTGGGGTCCCCCTACAGTTGGGAAACGGTGATTTCTTCTACTTATGTCGTAAAATCTGTCACGGTTACACCAGAAGCAAGTTAGACATAGCGTATAGGCTAGACTTGAGGCTGCACATTAAATATTAAATTATGTGGTAGCCTACTACAATACCAGTTGTGATACATTTGTAAAACTAGGCTTTCAGCTCAGGTCTGTGCGCGTTCTCGGTATTGGGATGATGTTGGTCATTGTTGGTCATTACTTATTTAAAAAAAAAAAAAAAAAAAAAAAAACATTACGATATTTATGAGCAATAGCGTAGCCTAATCTAGGGTGGTCATTTTAAGTGTCATAACATACAAAAAAAATCGATGGTCACCAGATATTGTTTTCTATGGTAGGCTATTCACGTCCATAGTGGCATATATTTGCACGCCCAAAATGTTTGGAGAGGCAGAGCTCTTATAATATGATGAAGGAATCTTACATGTGATAACTTTGTTTTTCAAGATAATTGTTTGGTCAGTAGCCTATATATAGGCGGTAGATTTACATGTTGAGCTAGGCTATAACTAGCACACATAACCAGCTCCCGTGCAGTTTGGTTGGCAGCATGATGACACTAGAATCTAGTGACTAGATGATACACGTGCTTTTGTTGATAAGCCGATTTCTGCAGGAGGAGTTCTCACGTCTTGGGCAAACTCGGACTGCCTGCGTTGCGTGTGAAATGTATAGCTATTCCAGGTAGCCTAGCCCATAGCATGCATTTCAGCATATCATCATATGAATATAATTCCATGGGTTTTATTTTTTTCAAACGCCAAAAGATCGCGTAGCTCATGTTTATAAGGCATATAAGTTGGAAAAACTCCATGGTGTTGCTTTAAATTTCTCCATATAAAAATTGGTAGGATAAAATCTATGTAGCAATTTGAAAGATATTTCTTTAACTTTATTGGTCAAGAAGAATTTCTGTGGCAAAAGCCAAACTTTATCCCAACAGATATCCCCTACCCAATTGGACCAGTGTGATAAAGAACACGGAGTAGTAATGAGATCTTGTTGGAAAAGTGTACGAATAGCTCTGTTTATATTCCCTTGTGGTGAAAGACAAACCTTTCCAATACTAGTGTTACACACACTGCCCAATGTAGGGAGATGTTGACTCACCCCCACTCCTCTAAAGAGTGAAATAATGCCTGATGGTATTGTATCAAACACAATAGAGAAGTCCCTTGGAAGAATGGGGATTCCATACCTGTGTAAAAATTGAGTATGAATATAGTTGGCCATGCTGGTTAAACAACTGATTAATCAAAATAATATCATTATCAAACCATGTCTTAAAGAAAATAGATCTATTTTTGTAGAGAACACATCTGTTATTCCATATATAGAATGTATGGGGGCTGAAGTTATGCTTGTAAAGTAAGGACCAAGCCAACAACATTTGCTTGTGGAAAGAAGCCAATTTAAGAGGTATTTTGTCAATACTATAGCTGCATTGTAAAATAAAGTTAAGACCACCAAGGGAAGAAAAAACATAATGAGGAATGAAGTTCCATAATGAAGTAGGACATCGGAAAAAACGTCTGATCCAGTTGATTTTAAATGTATAATTCAGCGTAGTGAAGTCTAAAACACTTAAGCCACCTTTGCTGTATTGATTCATTAAGACTGACTTTCTCACATAATGGCGATTCTTCCAAACAAAGTTAAATATCATTTTATCTATAACATCACAAATTTGCTTGTTAGCACTGAGAGAGAGTGCAGCATAAGTTAATCTAGAAATCCCTTCTGCTTTTGATAGCAGGACTCTACCTTTTAATGAGAGGTCTCTAGGCAACCATTGATTCAATTTCTTCCTATTTTTTTCAATAATAGGGTCATTTTTATCTATGGTAATACCTAAGTATACAACAGAGTCTTTAACAGGAATATTTGAAATAGAGTCATCATTACAGTCTTTTATCGCCAACAATTCACATTTTTTTAAGTTCAGACGAAGACCTGAAGCCTTGGTGAATAATTGTATTATATCAATGGCAAGAGGAACTTGCGAGCTGTCCTTTAAGAACAACATTGTATCGTCAGCTAACTGACTAACCATGATAGTTCGATCGGCAATGGAGATATACAAAAATAATCCCCAAAACCAAATTTCTTCAGAGAATGAAAAAGAAAACTATGTTCCACGGTGTCAAAGGCCTTAAAAAAGTCTAACAAAAAAATAAGACTATCATCTGAAACTAAGTGAGAATAATCAAGTCAATCTAAGACCAACCTTATATTATCAACAATATTATCTATTGGGCATGGACCCAGATTGCTCTTCATCAATAATAGAGAGCAGAACTCCTTTAATCCTCTTAGCAAAAATAATAGCCAGTATCTTATAATCATTGTTTAATAGGCAGATAGGCCGCCAATTATCAATACAGTATAAAGCAAGTCCTTACGAGGTTTTGGTATGAGAGTTATTATTCCCTGAGTCATGCTCCAAGGCAGAGTGTTGCCTGAAATACTCTCATTAAATACCTGCAATAAGAAAGGAGCCAACTCCAAAGAAAAGGTTTTGTAAAATGTTAGACCATCTGTTCCAGGTGATTTATTGTCTTTGAGAAGGCTTATGCAATTACTGACTTCTGTAAGAGATAAAGGAGAATCACAAGTATCTCTGTCTGACTCCTTCAGCAGGGGGATATTCTTTAGTAACCTAACAAAAATGTAAAGTATCTGTTTCAGAGTAAGCTGTGGTATATAAGTTCTGGTAGAACGAGGATCAAAACTTAGAGATGCGTTTTGGGTCATCAGTTACTACACCATCAATGTTAATTTGATCGATGGTGCCTATAGAAAGTCATCATACCCTTTTGAAATAGTTACTTTTTTTGTCTTACAGCCTGAAATCAAAACCCATTTTAAAAACAATCTTTTCCAGTTTTATTTACAAATTTATCTGCACAACATCAAAATAACAAAAAAAGGTCAACCGTTGTGAAAATTAATAAAAAAAATTAAAGACTAGAATAACAGGGTTGGAAAAGTTATCATACCCCTGACTTAATACTTTGTAGAGCTTCCTTTTGCTTTCATTACAGCCATCAATCTGTTTGGATATGTCTATTATAGCTTTGCACACCTAGATTGGGGAATATTTGCCCAATCCTCCGTGCAGAATTGTTAAAATCCAGTCAAATTCTGTAAAGAACGGCGATGGACTTCTCTCTTTAAGTCAATCCACAGATTTTCTATAGGATTTAAGTCAGGGCTCTGACTTTGCCCCTCAAGGCTAGTCACCATCCTATACTTAAGCCACTGCTTTGTTCTTTGGCAGTATGTTTAGGATCATTGTCGTGTTGGAAGGCGAATTACCTGCCCATCTTTAGCTGTCTAGCAGAGGGACACAGGTTTTCCTCAAGAATTTGGGTGCACTTGGCAGCATCCATTTTCCCTTCTATCCTGACCAATTGCCCAGTCCCTGCTGAAGAGAAACATCCCCACAACATAATGTTGCCTCAACCATGCTTCACACTAGGTATGGTGTGTTTTGGGTGGTGTACTGTGTTTGGTTTTCACCAAACATAGCGCTTGGAGTTCAGTGCAAAAACACATCTGGAATATTCTGCTACCATCTGGAAAAAGCTTTTATGGTCAGATGAGACTAAGATTGAACTTTTTGGAGACTAAGATTGACCTTTTTGGACTGAGCTCCAGGCGCTTACCAAACACAGTATACACACCCAAACACACCCAAAACACACCATACCTAGTGTGAAGCATGGTGGGGGCAACAATATGTTGTGGGGATGTTTCTCTTCAGTGGGGACTGGGCAATTGGTCAGGATAGGAGGGAAAATGGATGCTGCCAAGTACACCCAAATGATTGAGGAAAACCTGCGTCCCTCTGCTAGACAGCTGAATATGGGCAGGTCATTCGCCTTCCAACACGGCAAAGATCCCAAACATACTGCCAAAAGAACAAAGTAGTGGCTTAAGGATAGGATGGTGACTAGCCTTGAGTGGCAAAGTCAGAGCCCTGACTTAAATCCTATAGAAAATCTGTGGATTGACTTGAAGAGAGCAGTCCATCGCCATTCCCTACAGAATTTGACTGAATTTGAACAATTCTGCACGGAAGATTGGGCAAATATTCCCCAATCTAGGAGTGGAAAGCTATAATAGACATATCTAAACAGATTGAGGGCTGTAATGAAAGCAAAAGGAAGCTATACAAAGTATTAAGTCAGGGGTATGATGACTTTTCCAACCCTGTTATTCTAGTCTTTAATTTTTTATTAATTTTCAGAACTGTTGACTTTCTTTTCATTATTTTGATGTTGTACAGCTAAATTTGTGAATAAAACTGAAAAGATTGTTTTTAAAATGGGTTTTGATTTCAGGCTGTAAGACAAAAAAAGTAACTATTTCAAAAGGGTATGATGACTTTCTATAGGCACTGTAGCACGGTATTTTTCAAGCTTAAAAAAATAAGCAGAATTTTGTTCTCCTTCCTCAAGCCATCATCTTCGTGATCTAATGAAAGCACCTTCTGCCCTTCTTTTGTATACTTCATCCAAGCTCTTTTGCAATCTGATCAAGTCTACCTTGTCATCCTCTGTTAAGGCATCTGGAGATAGTTGAGAAAGCAAAGAAATATTATTTATGATGTTTTTTTCTTCTAGCGATCTAATTTTGGCCAGGTCACTCCCAAATTTCCTTAAATACTTGGATGACTCATATTTAAATAATTCCCAATTAAGATTAAAAGAGTTTTCAATGGTGGCCTTACTAAAAAAATGTGAAATTAAACCAGAGATCTCAGATTTCACTTGTTCATAACCCAAAAGAGAGTTGCTGAGTTTCCAGTAACTGGCTCTCTTATAGACATCTGAGGAAAGCAACTTAATGGATATAGAAATCGCCTTATGGTCACTTAAAGGACAAGGTGAGATATTTACTTGAATATTCTCTGCTAGAGACCAACCAAAAGTCTATGCGGGAAAGTCTAGAATTATCTTTGTTGTTCCAGGTGAATACAGCTGCATCAGGAAACTTATTTCTCCATACATCAACCAAATTCAATGTGTCCATGAACCGTTTAAGATAGGAATTTCGAGTGTGACAGCTAGGTGGAAATCTATCAATAGCAGGGTTGAGGATTTCATTTAAATCTCCTCCCATTACTATGTGGGCATTTGGGAATTTAGCTAACCAAAATTTAAGTTTATTTTCCAGTTCCATGAATAAATGCCCATTTTCTGTATTACCATTGTACCCATATGTGACCCTGTAAAGCGGAACCAGTCGTTTCGGTAAAATTTAGTAAATTAAGTTATTGTGCTCACGTGAACGGCCATAAACTAAGCTTTCCAACGATATGTATATCAAGGGTATTACACAAACTATCGCTAAGATAACCGCATCTAAAGTTGGCATGGTTCTCCTGTCACGATATGCCAGAAGAGGAGAAATCACCTGTTTAAGCGGCGCGTGCACAACGGGAATGACAGCAAATGTGTTGAATCTTCGCCGGGTTTAACAGTCAAAACGTAGGTTTTTCAGTGAAATGCGTTCACGATATGAAACTGTAGACTGTATACAGCCGAATTATGCGAAAACGTGAAATTCAACATTTTAACCCGGAAGTTTGTTATTGTTGATTTTCTCAAAATAACGATGTGCGCAAAACGACTGATTTCGCTGTGAATGGTCACATATACATTCAAAATAATGAAAACAACCTTGTTACAGCTAGTAACTTGACAAATAAAATGTCCATTAGGATCCGAGTCTGTGTGTAGAATATCACCATTAAATTTATGCTTTAAGGTCAAAACCCCTGCAGACCTCTCACTTCAGTTAGCAAACCACATATCATTATCCCATTGGCATCGTTTAACCGAGTGAGATTCCTGACAAAAACAAAAATCTGTATTCTGCTGTTCAGCAAACAAAAATAAGGCTTTATGCTTAGTTATATTTCTTAACCCCCTGGCGTTAAAGGAAACTATACACAATGAAATGTTTTAAGAGATAAAACTCCTTGGAATATGAGAATATGAGAAACTGTTACTTTGAGCAAACTGCACAAACGATCTCACTATGAGAAAACCCTTAGTCTACAAATATGTTACCTGTAAATCAGCACACACGTGTGCAACCTCACGTCACTATTTCAGAGGAGAAACAAACAGACAGTTTAACAGTTCAACACAGTTAGGCCTCCTCTTTACTGTAGCCTATAGCAAAACCTACACGCAGCCACAGGCGAACTCGTGTGACGCAGCACTGCGTTATGTATTGTGGACACACCATTGATGCGAATGGGCTACACAAGTGTCAAGAGAAGGTCCAGGCAGTGTTAAAGGCCCCTCGACCCTAGCCTGGCACGCCCTCCCAGTGACGCAACGCCTTCAGGCTTTTGCTGCTGGTCTGGTCAACTGCTCATTGAGAAGGATTTCTGAGTTCCTGAAATCTGCGGAACTGCCCCCTTTGGTCGAGAACCAATCAACTTTGAGCAGCTCCAACGGCTCTGGGTAGAGGCGTGTTCAAGGCAGCGGAAAGAGTGTTGTTATTGGTTTAAACTCGGCAATCCGCTTTCTGACATCTACCAGTAGCAAACCGAGGCACTTAAAGGAGGCGGGTCAACCAGCGCTTGGAGAAACCGTGTTAGCACAGGCTGTTGGTCAGACTAAAGTCTCGCAGAGCCTTTGAAAGTCGATGGTAATCAGGCTACCTCGACCCCAAGATGTTTCGCAGTTGAGATCCTTTCCGGGGTTTGTGAACTATTATCACAGATTCTTGCCCAACCTGGCAATGGTGCTCCATCCCCTGAACGAGCTGCTCCAGGCTGGACGGAAGTGGGTGTGGACCAGAGACTGTGAGCATGCTTTCAAAGAAGCAAAGAACCTTGTGACATCAGACACAGTCCTGACCCACTACAACCCTTCTGTACCAGTTAAGCTAGCCTGCGATGCTTCACCATACGGCATCGGGGCAGTAATGTCTCACATAATGGATGACTGTAGTGAACGGCCAATAGCTTTCGCATCGCGATCGCTAACGAAAGCAGAGAAAAACTATGCCCAGATTGACAAAGAGGCACTGAGTCTGGTGTGGGGCGTGAAAAGATTTAATCAGTATCTGTTTGGCAGGGAATTTACTCTCATTACTGACCATCAGCCACTCATGTCCATCTTCAGTCCTCAAAAAGGGGTTCCAGTGACTGCTGCTGCCCGTATGCAACGCTGGGCATTGTTTCTTGGGGGTCACCAGTACAAGATAGAGTTCCGAAGGACTGGGGACCACGCCAACGCAGACGGACTGTCACGTTTGCCTCTGGAGGATATCAACAACAAACAGGACGACTGCAATGCATTAGATATGTTCACCCTCAGCCAAATTGAAAGCCCACCCGTCACAGCAGAAATGGTACAGGCTGAGACTAGACGTGACAAGGCATTGTCTCAGGTTTACGCAGCCACACAAGCTGGCTGGACTGCAGCCCACAAAACCACCATAGCTCCATTCTATCAGCATAGAAATGAACTTACCTTGAATGCTGGCTGTGTCATGTGGAGCGTAAGAGTTATCATACCTAGTAGCCTCAGAACACAGGTTTTAGAAGAACTCGATTCTGGCCATCTGGGAGTGTAGAAAATGAAGGCGCTAGCAAGGAGCTTTATGTGGTGGCCCGGGATTGACCAAGATATTGAGCGTGTAGCAATGCAATGCCTGGGATGCCAACAGGTGCAAAATGAACCAGCACGTGCCCCACTTCACCAGTGGGAATGGCCCGCATCCCCATGGCAACGCATTCATGTTGACTTTGCAGGGCACTTCATGGGCACGAGCTTCCTAGTGGTGGTGGATGCATGCTCCAAATGGCCAGAAGTTTTTACTATGAACTCCACCACAACAAGTCAAACTATCACAGTGCTGAGGGATCTCTTTGCCAGAACTGGAGTTCCAGAGCAACTCGTCAGTGATAACAGGCCCCAATTCACAAGTGACGACTTCCAGAGATTTTTGAGGAGAAATGGGATCCGACACATCACCTCAGCCCCCTGGCACCCGGCGACCAATGGTCAGGCAGAAAGGTTCGTTCAAACCTTAAAACAAGCCCTCAGAGCAATGCAGAATGACAATATCGCTCTCCACCATAAACTGAGTAACTTCTTGTTCGCCTACAGAAATGCTACACATGCCACCACCAACCAGACACCAGCCATGCTGTTCCTGGGGCGTCCTCTTCGTTCCAGATTGGATCTACTCCAGCCAAATAGCAGACGCACTGTCCAAGACAGACAACTGCAACAGGCTCAGAGGGTCTGTGAAGGGAAACTGCGACACTTTGCCATTGGACAGAGCGTATTGGCAAGGAGCTACAAAGGAGACCACAAATGGGTCCTGGCTGTAGTAAAAGAACGACATGGCCCCCTGTCCTATACCGTTGAAGTAGCATCAGTACGGTGGCCCTGAAGTGCAAAACACAACACAAATAAGACAACACAACACAAAGAGAGAAATCACGGGCCCGAAGTGCACAACAACAGAAAAAGAGACAGCACAACACAAAAAAGAGAAAAAACGGCCTCGAAGTGCACAACACAACGGCAAATCACACAACACAACACAAAAAGAGACAACACAACACAAAAAGAGAAAACACAACACAAAAAGAGACAACACAACACAAAAAGAGACAACACAACACAAAAAGAGAAAACACGGCCCCGAAGTGCACAACACAACGGCAAATCACACAACACAACACAAAAAGAGACAACACAACACAAAAAGAGAAAACACAACGGCAAATCACACAACACAACACAAAGAGACAACACAACACAAATAAGACAACACAACACAAAAAGAGAAAACACAACGGCAAATCACACAACACAACACAAAAAGAGAAAACACAACGGCAAATCACACAACACAACACAAAAAGAGACAACACAACACAAAAAGAGACAACACAACACAAAAAGAGAAAACACAACGGCAAATCACACAACACAACACAATTAAGAGACCACACAATGGAAGAGGTAGGTACCTTCGGGCCACATGAATCGTCGCTGATTGGACAAAAGAACCTGGACACGACAGCATGCCGAAAATCACAAGAACCCAGCGCGTCAGATCCGGTCTATGGCCAGATCATGTACAGGACGGCTAGCCAAGCCAAGGGAAAGGAAATGTTTTGTCCAAATTGTGGACAATCATATAGTGCTACTCAAAAGCCAAACTATTGCAGCGAATGTGGTCGAAAGCTGCAAGAGGACGGCGGCGACATCCATGCACGACCATCAAGTAAGTAAACTGATGTGACGTTAACGTTTATGTTAGGCTACTTTTGGATGGCGTTACGTTAGCTTAGCAGAGCAAGTAGAAGACGGATGAAGCATCTTTAGGGTTTATTTTAGAATTTTGCTGGCCAGAAAGAAAAGATTGTGTGTTGCTTGCGTCAAATCAAATAGTTGAGCACCGATTGCCTGATCAGATACACTACAACTACTGCTGTATTTAGCCAAAGATACTCAAATACAACCGTCTCTGATTTAGCCTATGTGCAGGGATGCAAAGGACACGCGTTTTGGCGAATGCCGCCTTTTTCACGGCTGTCTGGGGGGACTTGTGTGAATCGTAATTCTGTATGGAAATGACCGAATAATTAAATGTACAGTCTATGAGACAGTACTGTCTCATATGACCGAATAACCGAATCAATGACCGAATAATTAAATGTACGGTCTATGAGACAGTGTCTCATAGACCGTACATTTAATTATTCGGTCATTGATTCGGTTATTCGGTCATATGAGACAGTACTGTCTCATAGACCGTACTGTGTTGTGTGATTTGCCGTTGTGTTTTCTCTTTTTGTGTTGTGTTGTCTCTTTTTGTGTTGTGTTGTGTGATTTGCCGTTGTGTTGTGCACTTCGGGGCCGTGTTTTCTCTTTTTTGTGTTGTGTTGTCTCTTTTTGTGTTGTGTTGTGCACTTCGGGACCGTGATTTCTCTCTTTGTGTTGTGTTGTCTTATTTGTGTTGTGTTTTGCACTTCAGGGCCACCGTACATCAGGCATCGTTTGGCGGCGCCATGTTGACCAGCTTAGAAAATCGGGACTGACTCCGGATGAAGATTTGTCTATGGTGTCTGCCGCTGCTGAAACAGGAGGGCCTGCAACACCCCCAGAGCCCTCTCCACCAATGGACTGTCAGCCTGCCAGTGGTGCCAGCCTCCACTAGCACCAGTGTTCCTGTGGGAACCCGGGTGGACACACCCAGCGATGAGGGACGTGGTTACATGCTGCCACTCAGACATGCCACCACTACGACATGCTACCACTCAGACATGCCTCTATTTCGACATGCTGCTATTTAGACATGCTGCCAATCCGACACATTTTAGTACCCCCATTCCGACAGTTTACAAATCCTATTTTTTTCCAAGTCAATTTAACGGACCCTATGAGCCCGACGGACGCAAAGTGCGTCAAAAAACACACCCATTTTTCTCTGTACATTGCTCCGCGATTATTAGTCATAGCGAGATGAGACCTATATTGCATGAAAGAGCAGAACCGGGGCTTTAACGAGACTAGACAGTGTCTGTACGATCAAGTATGAAAATAAAATAAAATCATGAATTTAAATCAAAGTATAGGCCTATCATATTTACAGTCTATATTGCTCTGCGTTCACCCACGCAGCCACTGCTCTCGCTTGGATTACTCCGGGACCAGGCATCGCAGGCAACAGACACGCATATCAAATGAAAGAGGAGAAACAGAGCTTTCCATTGATACCAAACACATCGATCCTTTTGTGTTATAAAAACGGACGAAGTGACAAACAAATAAGAATGTCATATAGCTTCGGCTACCGCTACTTTCGTTTGATTTAGGCTACTCGTGAAACCATGGTAAAAAATATATGGCTTGCATGTCAGATAAAAGAGGAGAGCTAGAGCTATCCACAGATGCCAAATACAACCTTCTAGGCCATAAAACAGACGAAGTGACAGGAAAATAATAACTGTAACATTAATAGCCTATTAATTACCTCATGTCGGAATGGCACGTTGTTTGAAAAAAAAAGTTAAATACCGCCACTGCGACCATGAAAAAAAAAAATGTCGGAGTGGTGGGACTTTTTCCCATAAGGAGACATGCCTCCACTACGACAATTGGACGTCAATGTCGGAGTGCTGGTATGTCGGAATGAATGGCGGATACCGAGGGACGTAACCCCACTCGGCTACCGCCGTTCATTCCGACATACCAGCACTCCGACATTGATGTCCAATTGTCGTCATGTCTCTTTATGGGAGAAAGTCCCACCACTCCGAAAAAAAAAAAAATCATGGTCTCAGTGGCGGTATTTAACTATTTTTTCAAACAATGTGCCATTCCGACATGAGGTCATTAATAGGCTATAATGTCATGACTATATCCAATTGTGTAAAATAATAAAGATTCACATTTAAAATGTCATTGTGAAGACTTCTTGATATGGTTATTTGTCTGTTGCGTGCACGATTAGGGGAAGTTCTATAGACATGGCAAGTTTTCTTCTCTGTCTCATTATTCGCGGACTAAGTGGAGTCACTTACTTACTTGCTGTCACTTCGTCTGTTTTATGGCCTAGAAGGTTGTATTTGGTATCTGTGGATAGCTCTAGCTCTCCTCTTTTATCTGACATGCAAGCCGTATCTTTTTAACCACGGTTTCACGAGTAAATCAAACGAAATAGCGGTAGCCGAAGCTATATGATTCTTATTTGTTTGTCACTTCGTCTGTTTCTATAACACAAAAGGATCGATGTGTTTGGTATCAATGGAAAGCTCTGTTTCTCCTCTCTCATTTGATATGCGTGTTATGTCTGTGCGATGCCTGGTCCCGGAGTAGGCCTAATTCAAGCGAGAGCAGTGGCTGCGTGGGTGAACGCAGAGCAATATAGACTGTAAATATGATAGGCTACTTTCATTTAAATGATTTTATTTTTATTTGCATACTTGATCGTACAGACACGTGTCTAGTCTCGTTAGAAAGCCCCGGTTCTGAGCTCTTTCATGCAATATAGGTCTCATCTCGCTGTGACTAATAATCGCGGAGCAATGTACAGAGAAGAATGGGTGTGTTTTTTGACGCACTTTGCGTCCGTCGGGCTCATAGGGTCCGTTAAATTGACGTGGAAAAAAATAGGATTTGTAAACTGTCGGAATGGGGGTACTAAAATGTGTCGGATTGGCAGCATGTCGGAATAACACCATGTCTGAATAGCGGCATGTCGGACTGGCAGGATGTCGGACTGCCGACATGTAACCACCCCACTCGTGTCCATAAGCCCCCTCAGAGACTGATAGCAGAATAGTTGTTTCGCTACATCTCTAATTTCAATTCCTAACATTGAACAATGTTCTTTACAGTTGTTTTTCAGGAAAAAAAGGGTGTAATGTTAGGACTTAGCTTGTGATGTCAGCACAAATACTAGTTTGTATCTAAGAGGGAGGAATTGTAGTGTTTGGAGTAACCTGATGGTGTCGCTATACTATAGTGAGTTCTGTAGGAGTGTTGATTGGTAATGCCTGTTTGCTTCCACCGCTCTGCTCTTATTAAATGAAGTTACTAGTTACAAGCAAGCCGTGCCTCTATGCATCTTATTGATCAAATAGTAACAAACACAACAACCAGAAAAAAACGTTGTATTTTCGTCAAGAAAACTTTCCTGGGGAACCTTGTGGCAACTTTTGCAACTTTCAGGCAACGTTCCCCTAACCAGGAAAAAAACGTTCCAAAAACGTTCTCCTAACCAGAAATTGTTAGCTGGGTATAAAGTTTTAGCTTTTATGTTGAAGGCTAGCGTGGTAGCTACACCACATTGTTTACCTGACTCCAGCCTTCACTGTTCCCTGTATTGGCTTCTCCTCTGGCCGGTTCTGTGTGTCCACCGACGTCTTGGTAGGTGATTGTTGCATTGTGTTTGTAGTGACGTTTATGTATTTATCAGAAGTAAGTAGGCTAACTCAAACTTGGTATCCGCCGTTCATTCCGACATACCAGCACTCCGACATTGACGTCCAATTGTCGTAGTGGAGGCATGTCTCCTTATGGGAAAAAGTCCCACCACTCCGACATATTTTTTTTTCATGGTCGCAGTGGCGGTATTTAACTTTTTTTTTCGAACAACGTGCCATTCCGACATGAGGTAATTAATAGGCTATTAATGTTACAGTTATTATTTTCCTGTCACTTCGTCTGTTTTATGACCTAGAAGGTTGTATTTGGCATCTGTGGATAGCTCTAGCTCTCTTTTATCTGACATGCAAGCCATATATTTTTTACCATGGTTTCACGAGTAGCCTAAATCAAACGAAAGTAGCGGTAGCCGAAGCTATATGACATTCTTATTTGTTTGTCACTTCGTCTGTTTTTATAACACAAAAGGATCGATGTGTTTGGTATCAATGGAAAGCTCTGTTTCTCCTCTTTCATTTGATATGCGTGTCTGTTGCCTGCGATGCCTGGTCCCGGAGTAATCCAAGCGAGAGCAGTGGCTGCGTGGAGCAATATAGACTGTAAAAAATGGGTGTGTTTTTTGACGCACTTTGCGTCCGTCGGGCTCATAGGGTCCGTTAAATTGTCTTGGAAAAAAATAGGATTTGTAAATTGTCGGAATGGGGGTACTAAAATGTGTCGGATTGGCAGCATGTCTAAATAGCAGCATGTCGAAATAGAGGCAGGTCTAAATGGAAGCCTGTCGTAGTGGTGGCATGTCTGAGTGGCAGCATGTAACCCTCAAACTTTGGGGTTTTAGGACTGCAGCTAGTCACAGAACATGGGCTTATAACTGACCACAGCTGAGCGGTAGGTCACGTTAACTGTTTTAAACTAATATGTAGCTTGCATGGGTTTTAATTGCACATTCTTTGTGTAGCAGATCTCGGCGGTAACAGAGAACGGCAACATCAAGGCATCTTGGTTCCAGTTCCGAACGAACGCTGCTGTTTTGTTCTGTTTTGTTTTGTGTTTGTGTGTTTCATTCCGTTTGTTGCGTCGGCTGTGTTTAGCCACCATGAAGTTGAGTGACGACAGGTGTGTTACGGTTTGCTTACCAAGTGATTACGAATTCAGTCTGGTTACGGAGGCTATTCCTTATCTTGTGTACACTGCGTGTCATGATTATGTGTGGAGTGATTGTGCCAATTAACACTGTTTGCCGTGAGTGCATTTGGAGTGCTTTATTCACGAGTGTTTCATTCCCTGAATAGTCACCTCTACTGACTTTAGCGAACTCACTCTGGAGAGTAGGCCTACTACTACTGCTGTTAGCGAACCCACACTGGAGAGTATTAATACTGACTTGAGCGAACCCACACTGGAGAGAACTCACTCCCGCTGTTTTAATGATGATTATAAAAAAAGTTTATTTTTGGACACACGCTTCTCTGGTTTTCTGTGACCCCGAACCTGTGTTGCCTGGTAGCTTAAATCCATTAACCAGTCTTAAGGAATTCATATTCTGAGGGGAAGGGCCTCAGATGGCGTAGTCGTCATGTTGCAAAATATAGCAAACCATCCACTTTGCCACAGTAGGATATTTAATGTCGGCTATATTACAGGATGAGCTAGTATGCTCTTCGAAGTGTCTCCAGGTGTGTGATTGTCTTAATAGGAATGTACAAGCTGTTAACAAAGGTTTTTAATTTGTGAATGATACCGGAAGCTTTCAATGATTGCCTGGCTGGCAAGTCCCTATAGCTGAAACGACTAGCTTGCTAACAAATGTAACCTAGACACACTAGTACTACCACTAGGGGCTAGATTCTAAGAGATGATATGTAAGCCCATTCCCCACTATTAGGTATTCAATTAAATGAATGAAGGGAGGAGACGGTGTACAAAAATAATGCACTTCAGTTTTATTTATAGTAGAAATGTATAAATATGAATAAATACTTTGATAGAGAGAGTTGTTCTTTTCATAATAGTAGTCTGTCTGTAAACATTTCCACAAAGGCTACACAGTGCAATATCAATGTGCATACATTGCAAGTAGACTCACTATGCCTGCTACCAAATAAAGAAAAACTAAATACATAAACACCCCAAAAGAGGGCAAAATCACACCAGTAAGGGCAAGGGAAAAAGAGGCGCCAGCCGAGAGCAGAATAGCTCAGAGGGATGAGACCGCTACAATAGCATGCCACAGGAGTTGGCTATAGCCTATACTATACTCTAAGAGTGCTACAATTGGAATAGCCACACACAAATAGCTATGTACTATACTCTAAGAGTGCTACAATTAGAATAGCCACACACAAATAGCTATATACTATACTCTAAGAGTGCTACAATTGGAATAGCCACACACAAATAGCTATATACTATACTCTAAGAGTGCTACAATTAAGTCACGCATAGGCAATCCTCCACTACAAAGTGCAACACAAGATCACTGCACACGCATGCAATACAGGCCTCCTGAAGCGGCGACTGAGCTGTAGCCTATGCTACCATCTGTGTTCTCCCAGCCCCGGCTGACAAAGGAAAGAAAGGAAGGAAAGCCTCGCCATACACATCAAAAAAAAGGAAATACATAACACGCAAAACTTGGAGGTGGTTTTACAACTGGCATATAGCTACCTACAACATAGCCTTGACCCACTGACTTCAAGTTTAGATATTTTACAAAAAGGGAAAAACAGTGGCTACAACTGGCTCCTGGAAATGACAAAAGACCACATTAATCACATGCCCACCCAATCGACAGAGCTAACATGGTATCTGGTTAACATAATCAGTCAATACCTGATAACGTCTGCACTGATTTTACTGCAGGTGGACTGGACACAACATTTGCGAATAGACATCTATGAAGACAATAAACGCATATTCAATACACAGCAGTACACACATTTGTTATTTTGCAATTCATAATTCACACTTCAATACCGTAACATTTACCTTGATAAAATCTTCATACATTCATACAGCTAGTCATCCATTCCATTTGAACACGAACACGGAAACCGGCATGTATTTGTCAATAATGGCGACCAGGCAACCGATGACAAACGCTGTAATGTTAAGCACATCAGGGTTCGTAAGCTTAGGCTACAACCAGTATGAATGCTCTATGCCTAAACAGTTCGGTCAAAAATGCTTCCCTTACCGCTTAGATCACCACCGGCAGAATAATTGCGATAACAGTGCTCTCACCACGTTAGTCGCGCCATCTGATTTCAAAAGAACGAGTGACTGTGAGGCATACCATTTTACCTGCGCTACATCCGGTCACCTGAGAAGAATGTCAGGTGACTCGCTAGATCTAGTCATGTGTAGTGTAACGTGCATCACCGGCTCATCCCCCTCCCATCCGTCACATATTCCCCCCACTTTAGAAGGCCACCGTCCCGGTGGCAATAATAGCTATTCTTTAATGCCATGGCCTAAAATAATAGCTGGGGTTAACACTAACTGATTGAATGGCATTTGGTTGGCCCTCCAGATGCTGGATAGCTGATTGTGGCAACCGGAAAGGGTTGGAGTGGTGGCCCGCCCGTTCTCGTCGTGGGCGGCTGTTTGGGTCTTCTCCCACGGCCAACATGTCGTCAGAGGATTCTGACTCTGCTTCTATAGAGGGACTAGTTGGGCTACCAACTAACATCACTGGGGCGGCCTGGTCACATTGTGTATCACCTCCTGATGGACTTGGGCTGGGTAGCTGTTCAGTCGCAGGATCTTGTCTTGTTTCACCAAGGGGGCTCCTCTCTGGCTGGTGAGATAGGACTTGAAACCACGCATCCATCTCATCCTCCTCAATGGGCTCCGGCCCCCCCCTTCCCTTTTCTGGGTCACATGGAATGTTCACAGGGATGTTGAGAGGTGGTTCATCCTGGTCTGGCAGAGCTTTTAATTCAGACCGGTGGACATTCATGTCTGGGCCCAGCCCATCTTCAGGGGTGATGTGGTACACCAAGCCCTTCTCGTCTCGGCATTTGACTACCTGGTGTATTCTCGGGTCCCAGAGATCTTGGATTTTATGCCGCCCGAGAGGATGGCTCCTACGGTACACCCTGGTGCCCACTGGCAGGAGAGATGGAGGCAAATTGTGACGCTCTCTAGAGGCTGCGGCTGCCTCCAGACGGTTCCTGGCATCAGTGTAGACTACGGCCAAATACTCTTTGTGAGTAGTAACCCAGTCAGATGGATGGGTGCTATCAGACTCCGCTCTCGCCAGCCCCAGTAGCGAGTCTACCGGGAGATGGGGCTTTTGTCCAAACATGAGTTCGTATGGAGAATGGTTTGTGGATTGATGGACAGATGTATTGTAGGCAAACAGCAAATGGGGAAGTGCTTGTGGCCACTTTTTCTTTTTCTCAGGGGGGAGGGTCCGTAACAGGTCATGGAGTGTACGATTAAAACGTTCACATTGTCCGTTTCCTTCTGGGTGATATGGTGTAGTTCGGCTTTTATCAATCCCATACAACCTGCACAGTCGTTTCAGTAGCTGTCCTTCAAAGGCCCGGCCTTGATCTGAATGAAGCCTCTTTGGCACTCCGAAGGAATAAAACCATTTTTCTGTGAGGACTTTTGCCACAGTATCAGCTTGCTGGTTAATGGTGGGGTACGCCTGTGTAAATTTAGAAAAGACATCTGTGACAATGAAGACATTTTCGTAGCCATTACTGGCTTTCTCCATGACTGTAAAATCAATGGCGATGACTTCTAGGGGCTTGGCGGCCAACAAGTGACCAGCATAGGTGCGGGCAGTAGGGACCATTCCTTTGGCCAGGGTGCACCGCTCGCACTGTTTGCACCACTGCTCAATCTCCTGACGCATTTTCGGCCAGTAACATCTCTGACGAATGAGTTCAGTGGTTCTTTCCACTCCCTGGTGGCCATGGTTGTCATGCAAATTCACTAGTACTTCCTTGTGCAGTACCTTTGGCAGTAGAAGCTGTAGTGTGAAGTCCCGTGCTGGAGGTAGTTGTACTTCTCGATACAGGATGCCTTCTAGTTCTTGGATTCGGCGCCACTGGCGGGCTAGCTCCAATACTGCCTGTGCCTCCTGTGTTCGCTCCTGTCTATTAGGTGGACGAGCCCTCCTCCAATACACCAAGAATGCACCGAGCACTGGATCTTTTGCCTGCAGCGTTCGTAGATCTGCTTGCTGCCGGGCAGGAGCTGCATCTATTATAGAAATTTCTGCTGCTTGCGCTTGTTGTTGTGCTAGCACTCTGGGCACCCTGAGCTCCGCCGGAACAGTAATGCCAGATACCATAGCTGAAATAGACGGTGTGGGTGACTCACTATTATGGCGGGACAGAGCATCGGCATTCCGGTTGGCAGTCCCAGGACGATACTTCAACTCAAAATCAAAAACCGCCAACTGGGAGGCCCACCTCTGCTCCACGGCAGCCAACTTGGCAGTTTGTAGGTGGCTTAAGGGATTATTGTCAGTATAGACAATAAATTTGGCTCCCAGCAAATATTCCCTGAAGCGCTCGGTCACTGCCCATTTCAATGCCAGGAACTCCAGCTTCATTGAGCTATAGTTGGACATATTTCGTTCGGGTGGTCTGAGAGTCCTACTGGCGAAGGCAATGGGTCTTACTCTGCCGTCTACATCCTGAGATAGGACAGCCCCCAGGCCTTGATGGCTGGCATCAATTTCGAGGATAAAGGGCTTTGAGAAGTCAGCATACTTTAGTACAGGGGCACTTACAAGTTCTTGTTTCAGTGTCTGAAAAGCTTGCTCGCAGTGGTCATCCCAAAGATTCCCTAGCTTAGCATTAGATCCTCCACACTTTTTCCCTCCACTTTGAACTTTGGCTACGAGCTGGTGTAAGGGACCCGCATGCTTGGCAAAATTTGCCACAAACCTGCGGTAATAGGAGGCAAACCCCAGAAATGAGCGTAGGTGGGTCAGAGTGGTTGGTTGCTTCCACTGCAGAACAGTCTGGATTTTCTCGGGATCTGTCGCCACTCCACTAGCCGATATGACATGGCCTAGGTACTGCACTTTTTCCTTGAAAAAATGACATTTGCTTAATTTGAGTTTTAAGTTGTATTCTTTCAGCCTGTTCAAAACTAGTTCTAGCCGTTGTACATGCTGTTGAAAAGAAGCTGAAAAGATAACTATATCATCAAGGTACAACAGCAAGGATTGAAAACTTTGATCGCCAAAGATTCTTTCCATCAGGCGTTGGAATGTACTTGGTGCATTACAAAGCCCAAAGGGCATACGATTGAACTCAAATAAGCCGAAAGGTGTACAGAAAGCTGTTTTTTCCTTATCCTGTTCTGCCATGGGCACTTGATTGTATCCAGCAGCCAAATCGAGTGTAGAGAACAGTGTTACACCAGTCAGCGCATCCAAGGATTCCTCTATTCTTGGGAGAGGATACGCGTCCTTCCTGGTTTTGGCGTTAAGCTGCCTGTAATCTACACAAAGACGAATAGCACCATCTTTCTTCTGCACCACTACAATCGGGGAAGCATATGGACTACTGCTAGGCCGGGCTACACCTTTTTCTACTAGCTCTTGAACATGAGCTTTGACTTGTGCAAACTGTGATGGGGGTAGCCGACGGTAACGCTGGCGTACTGGGGCTGTATCCATTAAAGGAATCTCATGCTGGACTAATGACGTACAACCCAAGTCTCCATCATGCTCACTAAAGACCCCTTTATACTTTTCTAGGAGCTCCGTAGCTTCCTGTCGTTGTGAGAAAGAGAGGTTTGGCCATTGTGACCCTGAGAAATCTACAGAGGCTGAGGTGCTAGCTGATGCTGATTGCACAAGGACTACCTGGTCATCACAGGGGGTTGGATCTACAATATGAAGGGTTCCAAGTGTAATGCGGGGCTGGAGCCACTGATCTTCTGTCCCCACGTTAACTACTGGCACATTCACTTTACCTTGGGTAATTGGCAATAGGGCTGACGAAATAAGGAGGTTCACTGGCAGTCGGCCCTCACCATACGGTAGGGGCTCCAAGAAGCAGGATGTAATAGCACCTGGGACAAGAGAGCAAGTTGCATGCACGAACTTAAGGCACCCAGCTGGTATGCGAAGCGCTGGGCCTGGTTGCACTACCGCTTTTCCAATGCAGCCAGAGCCAGAGAGGTGTTCTAAGGTTTGGCATTCGGACAGAGCTCGTTTCCATCCATTCTCTGCGGTCTGTACTGGCGGACAGTGGAACAGACCCTGGCCATGTTCCTCAAAAAGTTCTTGGTAACAGCGGCTGATGGCATTCATTCCCAACAAGCCTGGCACAGTCATTTTCTGGTGTCGAGTGGTGGGGTCTCGTGCATCTGTAACCACCAACACTCCTATCTTTGGGAGTACTTTGCCCAGCACCTCCAATTCCAGCTCAATATACCCCAAATAGGGGATGGCTAGTCCATTAGCTGCTTTAAGCTGTAGCCAATCACACGGCTGCATCTTCTCGTTGGTCTGAGGCTGTACATGCTGCCGGAAGAAGCTCTCAGTCACTGTCGTCACCATGGAACCGGTGTCGAGAAGGCATCGTGTAAGTACTCCTCCAAGACGGATGTCGATGACTGGACAACTTCCAATAAGATGTGCATTGGTCGGGAGTCTCTTATTCTGTTCTGAGCCCAACAAACCCCCTCCTGGTGCCGAGCTCCCAACACCGGAGGGCGCTAGTTTCCCTGCTGCATGGCACTATTTGTGGCTACCCCAGTTTGCCCTCTACTAGGAAAATCACTCCGTGCTGCAACCCCCTGACCTCCTGGGAATATGGCCCTGCACATCCTTGCTATGTGACCAGCTTGGTTACAACGTAAGCAGATAGGCTTCCCATCAGCTTGAAATTTGTATGGCCTAGACTGAGCCACCCCCGGTCTATTGGTGGAACTGGGCGAGCTATGCGACTGTCCCATTTGAGATAAAATTGCATCTAACTGAGCCTGCTGTTTGCGGAGACACTCCTTTAGCTCTATAAACTCTGAGGAAGGGCTAGCTGTCACGGCATTGGTATCTGCCTCATAGGAATTGCATGAGTAGGCCCGAGCCCGGGGTGTGGTTTGTGCACGTCTGTTAAGCCAGTCAAGGGCCTCATTGCGTATATCTCTAAAAGTTAGATGATGGTTTACTGCAATTTGATCTAGCAAGTCGCCTTGCAGTTTCTCATTACGAAGGCCCTCTACGAACTGGTCACGAAGCATACGATCAGAGTGCTCTAGATCGTCGGCTTTTTCTCTAATCTGTTCCATCAACTCCATTAAAACATGTGAATACTCTCTCACAGATTCACTTTCGAACTGCCGGCGATGATAAAACTGACGGTACAATGCATTAAGAGATTTAGAGCAACGGAAGTTATTTTTCAAAATCTCAAAAATCTTCTGTGGGTCATTTCGATCAGTTGCTGGACTAAACTTTATCTCCCGCTTTGCTTCCCCATCCAACAAATCATAAATAAACAGAGCCTGTTCAAGTCTAGACATACGTCGGGTTGTTAATGACCTGCCTGCCTCCTCAATCCAGTCTTGTACAGACATATTGTCCACAGACATTTTACCCGAGAACCGGGGACATTTTCTTTCTCGTGGTACACATACAAGACGCTCAACAGGAGTGTTAGGGATAGGATTGTTGGGAGAGTCAGAGTCTAAGTCTGATGCATTAGAAGGACCTGCCTGCCCTCTAAGCCGCTGATTGTCAGCTTTAAGCTGGTTAACCATCTCAGTCAAACTCCTAACCTGCTCCTCCAGGCCGTCCAGAGACATGCTGATGACGAGGCAGCCCAACTTGAGAGCGATGAGTGAGGGACCTTCCTTGAAGTAACCACTGTTTTTCCCAAATACCTAATGCTTTTTAAACAACCACCTCCAAAAGAAAATAGAACAAGAAAACAAAAGAGAAGAGAAATACAAGTAGCCAGACAATGTTACACACCGACTCTACACCCTTGCTCGCAGCGCCAAATGTAACCTAGACACACTAGTACTACCACTAGGGGCTAGATTCTAAGAGATGATATGTAAGCCCATTCCCCACTATTAGGTATTCAATTAAATGAATGAAGGGAGGAGACGGTGTACAAAAATAATGCACTTCAGTTTTATTTATAGTAGAAATGTATAAATATGAATAAATACTTTGATAGAGAGAGTTGTTCTTTTCACAATAGTAGTCTGTCTGTAAACATTTCCACAAAGGCTACACAGTGCAATATCAATGTGCATACATTGCAAGTAGACTCACTATGCCTGCTACCAAATAAAGAAAAACTAAATACATAAACACCCCAAAAGAGGGCAAAATCACACCAGTAAGGGCAAGGGAAAAAGAGGCGCCAGCCGAGAGCAGAATAGCTCAGAGGGATGAGACCGCTACAATAGCATGCCACAGGAGTTGGCTATAGCCTATACTATACTCTAAGAGTGCTACAATTGGAATAGCCACACACAAATAGCTATGTACTATACTCTAAGAGTGCTACAATTAGAATAGCCACACACAAATAGCTATATACTATACTCTAAGAGTGCTACAATTGGAATAGCCACACACCAATAGCTATATACTATACTCTAAGAGTGCTACAATTAAGTCACGCATAGGCAATCCTCCACTACAAAGTGCAACACAAGATCACTGCACACGCATGCAATACAGGCCTCCTGAAGCGGCGACTGAGCTGTAGCCTATGCTACCATCTGTGTTCTCCCAGCCCCGGCTGACAAAGGAAAGAAAGGAAGGAAAGCCTCGCCATACACATCAAAAAAAAGGAAATACATAACACGCAAAACTTGGAGGTGGTTTTACAACTGGCATATAGCTACCTACAACATAGCCTTGACCCACTGACTTCAAGTTTAGATATTTTACAAAAAGGGAAAAACAGTGGCTACAACTGGCTCCTAGAAATGACAAAAGACCACATTAATCACATGCCCACCCAATCGACAGAGCTAACATGGTATCTGGTTAACATAATCAGTCAATACCTGATAACGTCTGCACTGATTTTACTGCAGGTGGACTGGACACAACATTTGCGAATAGACATCTATGAAGACAATAAACGCATATTCAATACACAGCAGTACACACATTTGTTATTTTGCAATTCATAATTCACACTTCAATACCGTAACATTTACCTTGATAAAATCTTCATACATTCATACAGCTAGTCATCCATTCCATTTGAACACGAACACGGAAACCGGCATGTATTTGTCAATAATGGCGACCAGGTAACCGATGACAAACGCTGTAATGTTAAGCACATCAGGGTTCGTAAGCTTAGGCTACAACCAGTATGAATGCTCTATGCCTAAACAGTTCGGTCAAAAATGCTTCCCTTACCGCTTAGATCACCACCGGCAGAATAATTGCGATAACAGTGCTCTCACCACGTTAGTCGCGCCATCTGATTTCAAAAGAACGAGTGACTGTGAGGCATACCATTTTACCTGCGCTACATCCGGTCACCTGAGAAGAATGTCAGGTGACTCGCTAGATCTAGTCATGTGTAGTGTAACGTGCATCACCGGCTCATCCCCCTCCCATCCGTCACACAAACAAACGTGAAAATTATCAGTTTGTGCTAGAAACGACTGTGAGAAGAAGGCTTAAAGGGATAGTTCGGGTTTTAAGACACAAAGTTATATGGGTTCCCTGTCAGCAACGTTGTGCATCAGCACTGACTTACCCCCCGACAGCGTCCTGTGAGCCGAGATCCAGCCGGTTTTTGATCGTTTTTGATGCTGAAGAAAGTAGTCTGGCAAGTTTCTGGGGTCACGAAAGTAAAGTGTTTTTCTTCTCAAAACCATATGCGTTCAACAGAGTGATATATTTGCATCACAAAAACGTTGTCCAGCTGTCAGTAGCGCGCAGTGATAGGAATCGCGAAAAATAAGTAAGTGATAACGAGGTTTGAATTTTTCCTGGACAACGTTTTTGTGGTGCAAATATATCACTCTTTTGAACGCATATGGTTTTGAGAAGAAAAACACTTTACTTTCGTGACCCCAGAAACTTGCCGGACTACTTTCTTCAGCATCAAAAACCGGCTGGATCTCGGCTCACAGGACGCTGTTGCGGGGTAAGTCAGTGCTGATGCACAACGTTGCTGACAGGGAACCCATATAACTTCGTGTCTTAAAACCCAAACTATCCCTTTAAACCTAAATGTCTATCAGGTTGGACTTCACTTAAAACGTGGGTGAAGATCGGTGTCGTGTAGGCTGCTCTGTCGAGATGGCTAAAAGCCCTTGCAGCCTACCCGACGTTAAACCTAGCCTGGAGCATGTTTGGTTGTCATTAGCAAAATAAAGTGTTAGATTTACGTTGACGTTAGGTTAGATTGTCTTTAGCTGTTGATAACGTTACTGAGAGCAAACCGGTAACTGTAACAATATAAACAAATCAAGTAAGGAGTAGCCTAACAGGAGACAAGACGATAACGTCCTGGTTTACAGCAGCTATGGCTAGGGTGACCAACGGCATGACACTGAAAAGTAGGACACTTGTACCCAAAAGGGAGGACAAATGCCCAAAAGGGAGGACACCCCTAAATTCGAAGAAAATAAATCAATAAAATAAAATAAAAACGTGTGTGGTGTGTATTTGGACTTGTAACCAGTTACAATTACAATTATTATGAGAAAAATATCCAACATGAAACGTATTAAACCAACCCAGATAGCAAGGTGACATTGATATGATGTTGATTTTCCATCTTCTAAATCATCATTTTGGTTGAGATTGAAATCTCAATGGTGAAATAGACATTGAAACGGCATTACAATCCTGACAAAAACCCGAGAGTGCAAGAGCATTGATAACAGATGCATTGAAACAACATTGGTTTATAGTTCATATTGCCATAATCGATAGAGCATCGATATAACGTTCACGAAAAGACATTGAAAAGTCATGAATTTATGATTGACTGGGAAATCTTGACGTGGTGATTGAAAAGTGGTGGGTTTATAGGTGACCGTGCGACGACGTTTAAACTGTCTGCGGGTCAGGAGATCATTGGGAGCAACAGTTAAGTCAGACCAGGTGTTCAACTCTCTCTCAAGTTCGCCGCTCCTAAAGGTAAGCAAGCAGCATTTATTTATCTAACGTTAATGTTTCATTGTGAAATTGTCCTAGGCTACATTAAATGTTCACAGTTTATCTGCATCGCACTGTTACGACTTACAAACACACTCATGCTTGTTTAACTAAATATTAGCCAGCTAGCCTACTTGTTTAAGTTACGGCAGATCATCATAATGTAAACGTTACTCGGCAGTCTAGTTTTTAATTAGGCCTAGCATCTACCTAAGTTCTCTGTAAGTTATTATTCATACGACTTACATAAAATATTTGCTATGTTACTGTCAAAATGTTAGGCTGAAGATGATGTCCTGGTTAACGTTAACGTGGAGGTTTGCGAACTGTGTAACTGTGAGTTGAATAGGCTGCAAACTGAGACACCATCTTCGGACAGGCATTTTGACAGTAAACTCAACAAACATGATATAAACTGAGTATATTCTATGATTATTCTTAAGTTTCACTTGTAAGTAGCCATCAATTTCAGTTGAACACATTTCTCTAACACTGTCTCTTTTCCCCTTCTATTTCTGCCGTCTCACTGCAGCTGGATGGTGGAGGATGACTGCAACCGGGAGGTTTGGATATGGATGGCAGTGAAGCACAGCACACGTGGATTTCTAAATGAAGAAGCTTGTCCAAGTTCTCAGTAAGTTATTATATTCGTATGATTTACATAAAATATTTACTATCGCTGTCAACATTTTAGGCTGAAGATGTGATGTCCTGGTTAACGTTACGTGGAGGTTTACGAGCTAACGTAACTCATGGTATCGAGTTTATCAGCAATACTGATATAAGATACTTTTAAGTCATATATGACTATTAACCGGCATTGAGCAGCAAAATTGTTCGGTCTAAGTTCACTTGTAGGTAGCCATCAGTTTCAGTTGAACACATTTCTCTAACACTGTCTCAATTTTTTCTTCTATAGACCTCTGAAGTTCGCCTACAAAAAGGATCCAAAGCTGCCATCTTTGCCCATATAAGGAGATCCGGGAGTTAATTGAAGCTAACTGCCTATGGCAAGTTGCATGGTAAGTTAGCTCTGGGGTAGCAAAGATCAAAGTGTGCCGTCTTCACCTACCGAAGATCACAGTATCCACTAGACGGCAGTGGACAAAACTATGTAGTGAAAAACGTCTGCATTTCCAATGTCATCATCCCCGCTAGAGTTTAACAGGTGCGATAATTGAAAATCCCCATGTTATTTTCCCATAGAAAAAATCTTAAGATACCGGATCTCCTTATTTGGGCAAAGATGGTGGCTTTTTTGTAGGCGAACTTCAGAGGTCTATTTCTGCCGTCTCACTGCAGCTGGATGGTGGACGATGACTGCAACCGAGGTGTATGCATGGATGCTATTAGGAATGAGCGACCACGTGACGATTTGGGAGGGGGCTGAGCCTATCGTCCATCTTGGAAGGATGTATCATTGGTTGCCAGGGGCAACGCCTTCCGAAGAGTCGCGTCAAGAGACACATCAAAACCATAGTCTAGATTCTAGTCTACAAGGACCGTAAGGACAAGCTTATACCAAGCGCAAAGCAGCGATATTTGGAGAAGCTCTCCAGCATCCAAAGTTACTACACTATGCAAGAGTTCAAAAGCCACAAGTCGTTAGAAAGTTATGAGACTTTCTGCTGTGGTTGGGTGCAGGATTTGGCCATCTACAAGTCTCCAGGTGGTGAAAACAGCGTTGTTCTGGCAAAGGTAAGACTTCTCATGCATTTTAGGGCGCTTTCACACCACTAATTCGATTATTTGGTCTGCTTCAGGCAGTAAAATTGTTATTATGTAGCACATAGACTCCAGTGAGGTCCGCTTTCACACCAGAAAACAAACCAAAATTGGCCTGATAGAGTTTTCCTCAATATTTATCTTCCGGTAGAAATCGGCGCCAATTTTGACTCACTATTTTGACCTACAGTCTATGGTTTGGACCCCAGTTCGCGTTCTCACCAGAGGGACCGCAAAAGAGGTCGACTTTTGGTGCGGAGTCAAGCGGACCGAGACCTCCTCTTTTTGGAGGTCTCGGTCCGCTTGTTTTGGTGCGCACCCGAGTGCGATTAATGCTTTCACACCAACGAAAACGAACCAAACTAAGAGGTTTTGGTACGAATGGACCGTTTGGTGCGCACCAAACGATGTTGGTGTGAAAGCACCCTTAGCGTGTTGTACTTGCACTGCATTTAACAGACACGTCTTGACCAAAATGACAAAGAAATCGACTGTTTTGTAAACACTAGATTAACGAGATGTTCAATGTACACAAACGTTTCCAATGTTATGATGTAGGCTAGCTTATGCTATGTATTTAGTTGTCGTTTGATTTTAGCCCAATGACATACTGTAGGTTACTGTGTGTAGGTTACTGCTACAAACCAATTATGGGTTGGCTAGGGTAGTGAAATGGGGGTAGCCTAGTTAAATGTGTGATTGCAAGAAGTAAATGCCCAGGTTAGAATAAGCCATTAACAGTGTGATGCAAGGTGTACATGTCCTGATTAGATTAAGGCCATTAACAGTGTGAATGCAAAGTGTATGAGACGTAGGTTAAAGTGTAGACTGTAACTTGAAATACTAACACTTTCTGTCTTATGCATAGGTCCTGCATTCACGGAGACTCGGTGAGCCCCCTCTTGCTCCATGGGTAATCTTCACACCGTGGGGGCAAGTGTGTTCGGCCCACTGCACCTGTATGTTTTTGCCTTGCACTACCTGTGCCTGTTGGTGTCCACGACCATGGTATACTTGACAGGCACAACAAGGCATCTATTAATGTACATTAATGCATCTGTAAATGTACATATTGTATTTATTCCTTTATTCTTATATCGATACATAGCTTAATGCCCTTATTCCTCTTTTTAATGTGTGTGTGTGTGTGTGTGTGTGTGTGTGTGCATTGTTATAAGTTATATTCAGTTCTCAATAAATATTGTTAAGTCATATCAAGTTGTTTCAAGCATTTATTTCAAACAAATTAAGGCAGATATGGAGTGAGGGTGAGTAGAAGCGTCTGGAACAATGCAAAGTTTGGAAGCCCTGGGTAATACTTAACTGTGTTATCATCACCACTCAGAAAGCTTTGCTTGCCGCTGATATCTGGCTTCATCTGTCTCTTTAACATCATTGTGGCCTAACAGCAAGGATGGTTTCCAGTCAGGGTGGTTCTCCAACATCACATATGATGGCTTACCTACAACAGAATTGTAAATAGATTATGAAAAAATATATGCAATCAATGCTTTACACTGGGAAAACCCACCACTTAACACATGCAAAATAAAGGGGTACACAAGACAAAAGAGGTTGGGAACCATTAGCAGAATCTCTACTCTGTAGTTAACATTAATGGTTGGCCATTGAGCATTTTCGAAGAGACAAAAGTTTGCTAGCTAGCTAAGCAGAAACTCATGCACATAAGACAAATGGGGTTGGGAACCACTGGTGTTAAAGAACAAAGAGAGAGAGATACGCACTACAGTGACCACCCAGCTAACAATTTCTGATTAAGAGAGCGTTTTTAGAACGTTTTTTTCCTGGTTAGGGGAACGTTGCCTGAAAGTTGCGAAAGTTGCCACAAGGTTCCCCAGGAAAGTTTTCTTGACGAAAATACAACGTTTTTTTCTGGTTATTTATTTTGGTTAGCAGAACATTCTCCTACCCTTTAGGGAACACTACAATATTTGGTTGCATTAACGTTCCCCTAACCTCCCAGCAACAAAGTGTACAGGGGAAAAAAATATGTGGATTTATCGTGACATCCAGACACGGCTCCGCTGTAGGCTACACTCGCCGTCTGCGACGATAGACTATCTGTGACCTGGGCGAGCGACCGTCTCTGATGATTAAGGCAATGACAATTCACTACATGTAGGCCTATAGGCTATTTTTATTCACTTACCGTTAGCTGCTTGCTGAACTGCGACGAATACGACCCGTTGACTCCCATTTGTGTCAGCTAAATATTTAAATGCGGTTATGTCTAATACTTTCTTGTCTACGGTGTCTTTTTTCCTATAATAAACGATTAGTCAGATCAAAACATCAGCAGAGCAGGCGCTAGCCTAACACATTGTTTCAAAATTCAAAACTGACTGCTTTTATTGCATCGTATTCCATTAAAAGTCCTCGGTTCAGAATTATGATGGATTTTGGTTTAATTTGTTTTAAATTGGAACTGGGAATTGTGGGATAGGCTGAGTGAACAACAGTAAACAGGCTATAACTTGGACTACGTGTTAATAGAAAACCATTCTCCCCCGGGAACATTGTGCTGTTTAAGATGCAGTCTCAACGTTTGAGAAAGAATTCGTTGGAGTCGTCATCATCATATTTTCACAACAAATAAAGCTTTAAAAACATGAATGCATTTCAGGTGCCACTCTAATCGAGAATGGATTAATCCAACACTATTCGTCAGATTTACAGTTAGCATGAAATCGTTGTGTGCCTGCCTGGGACTATGGCTAGCTAGCTCTTCCACCCGGTTTACCCTGTACAGTGTTTTTTAAAAGCCTGTTGACTGTTGGACTTATGGAACAAGTGCATGGAGAACGATGTGAAGAATGTGATCGATACCATACAGCCAGTAGCCTACGTGAGTTACTTTATCTCTGTGTTATCCAAATGTCTTCAAGTTAACGAGGTTGAGTCTGCTTAACACACCAACACACCAGAGCTGGCTGTTTTTTTCACGGACCCGAGATGATGGAAGTAGTCTAGCATTTCTCAACCTCTTCTCGCGCTGGCCCCTTCTTAGCTAGACGGGCTGGCTCTGGTCGGCCTAATATCAATCCAACAGAGGGGGGAAGAATAGAATAGGCCTATATGTCGATTTTGCAACAAATTATTCCGACTAAGTTGCAGTGTGGCTGCTGGCCGTGTTCAATTGGAAACTCATACTCTGGGACGATTTTCATCAACAATAATCAACCCCACGCACATAACCAGAAAATACCGATATGGTTATACAAATAAGATACCAAAAAACAACTAAGTACCAACGAATATAACGTTTCTTTTTTTAGTTGTAATAACGTTCGGGGAACTTTGATAACCTGGAGCTAACGTTCTCTCCAGGGTATTAGAAGGTTACTGATAAACTAACCACAGGAGAACCAACGGCTAACGTTATTTTCTTGCTGGGATTCAACCAAAAGATAACGTTTCTTATTTTAGTTGCAAAAACGTTAGGGGAACGTTATTTGTTTTGACAACCTGGAGATAACGTTCTCTAAACGTTATTAGTAGGTTGCTGAGAAACGAACCATAGGGGAACCAAAAGCTAACGTTACTCAAAGTTAGCAGAACGTTATTGGCTTGCTGGGAAGATGGATCACTTTTGACAAGCTCAGGTGTCGTCCCAGACGCTGGCTACAGGGCTGTCCTAAAATGTTAGCTGATCCATCTTCCTCCGCTATAGAATCTTTGGTAAGGAGGCAGAACGAGACCCCTGTCATAATCGTCATGGGGAGATTCCTTCCAAACCTGTTCCAAACGGCCCTATCACGTCTTTGAACTGACGTCATGGGGTGGGATCCAGCCGGTTGCAGGCGTTTGAAACCAGATGCGGAGAATTGCGCAAAGTGACTATACGCGTCTTCATCCCGCGAGTTTTGAGTGACGTGACATGGTCGCATTTTTGTGACATGATCACAACATTTCTTCAAGTCGAACAACACGTCTAACCAGCATGCACTGCATATGACGGAAATTAAGTTTCTGTTTGCATTCGACTGCATGCGTTTGCAGCCGACTTGACATGGCGGGTGAGCCTAATGATTCAAGTGTTGACGAGGTAATGTTGATTTAACGTAGATGCAATGACTAATTGCTATCTGGGAATGTAGGCCTACATTTAACTTTTGCCTGATGTGGAATCATTTCATGTAGAAATCTGAAATCAGTGTTCATCCATGGAACTGCCAAACATTCCCAAACATGGAACAGCAGTATTCAATAGAGAAAAGCAAAACAAAACAAAAAACCTTATGTTTTCAGTCAGGCTAATTATAGGCCTACCGGAAGAAATGAATTGTGTGATCTCGAGCCACAGTGACGTCCAGCTGAACCTTGTTAATTTTGACAGCAAGAAGTGTCATCAAGGAATGCAGGAAAGAGCGATTTAAGCGCAACAGACTTTATTTTCGCAGAGAGAACGCATCATAGGCTTAATATATTTGTTACAACACCATACGACACTGCATTTGCCCACTGAAATAATTAACACATTATATATACAGTGTGGAGCACAAGTATTTGATACCATGCTAAAACAGGAATATAAAATCATCATTTGACAATTGATCCTAATGCCTTAATTAAAAAAAATGAGTAAAAATCAAACCGCCAAGGACACCAATTTTCTTTGTGATTGAAGAATGTATCGTAAATAAATAAATGTTTTCCTTAAATGCTAAGGGAAGGAAGTATTTGAACCCCTATGTAACCCTATACATAGGGTTAACATAGGGGCAGGCACATTTTTATTTTTAAAGGCCAGCTATTTCATGGATCCAGGATATTATGCATCCTGATAAAGTTCCCTTGGCCTTTGGAATTAAAATAGCCCCACAACATCACATACCGTTCAACATAGCTAAAGATTGGCATGGTGCTTCTCCCAGTTGGCCTATTAGCCTGTTTGATTTGCATTGAGCTCAATGAGCATCAAACAGGCTAATAGGCCTACTGGAAAAAGCACCATGCCAATCTCTCAGTATGGTGAAGGGTATGTGATGATGTGGGGCTATTTTAATTCCAAAGGCCAAGAGAACTTTATCAGGGTGCATAATATCCTGGATCCATGAAATAGCTGGCCTTAAAAAATGTAAATCTGCCTGCCCCTATGTTAACCCTATGTGTTAAAATTCCCATAGGGTTACATAGGGGTTCAAATACTTCCTTCCCCCTAGCATTTAGGAAGAACATTTATTTATTTACGACACATTCTTCAATCACAAAGCAAATTGGTGTACTTAGCGGTTTTATTTTTACTCATTTTTTGAATTAAGACATTAAGATCAATTGTCAAATGATGATTTTCTATTCCTCTTTTTAGGCAACTTTAGCATGGTATCAAATACTTGTGCTCCTCACTGTATATATATATATATATATATATATATATATATATATATATATCTATATATATATATATATATCATGAATGTTGCGTTTGCCAAAGAGAAAGTAATCATCTATATCCTAAGCCATCAAATGTGGCAACAAAATAGACTACACTACACAAATGCAGGAAGAGTGTTATGTCCGAGATATTCCATGTATTCAGCTCTTAAACTTTCTAATCCTCCGCCGATTCACTGCTGCGCGGTGCTATGCCGCCTGAAAAACTTGAGTAGCCTGTAGTTGAGACTAGACGTGAGATTCGAGCATAGCCACTGATCACGTTCAAATTGATAAATACCATGCTTTGGGTGGAAACAAGAGTGCGCCTGTTTTAGGTCGTAGCCTACACACGTTTGATAAATGAGGACCAATAATATGGACGGGGTTTTGAGATGATGCGTGCAACGGTGGCTGCCAGGGGTCCGAAATGAGGACAAAGGGGCAAAAAGGAGGACACACGAGAGAGGTCCGGACAAAGGGCTCCAAAGGAGGACTGTCCTCCCAAAAGCCGGACGTATGGTCACCCTAGCTATGGCATGGTCATGGGGCATGGTAGAATGTTTTCATAGCTGTTAGCAGCTAGCTTAATGAGTAGACAAAACATTCAGGTTGCAGCGGTGGCATGCTTTAGTTTGGATCTAAGATCCTTGATTACTGACAGCTGAGCACGGACGTAACAATTAATCTTTGCCGCCAAAGGGTCTCAATGTAAACTCTACATTTTTACAATTTACTTTACTTTAATTTACTTACTTTACATTTTTACTCTACAAATTTTAAACTCTTTTATCGTAAATATCTCAAAAAGTATGAAGTTCACAAATGTCAAAAGTACAATCGTCAAATCTCCGTTACAAGATCTTTGTAGGAGTGCTTGAATGATGTCAAACGGTTAAGTAGTTTTAGCGTTATTATTGGTCGGAAGAAGAATAATTATCCCGATAATAATAAAAAGAACAGGGATAACAGTACATTGCATTTACAAGCAATGTAATTACCCTGTGTTTTTCGATCAATTTCAATCGATACAATGACAACCGGTGATTAATTGCATTGACACAAAGGGTCCTTAATAATATATCCTTAATAGCCGGTGTCATACAAATTATAGTTACAGAAAACGTAATAGCAGCTACGTCAAATACCGACAGCTGTAGGCCTACAGATAGCTAGCCAAATCATAATACAGATAGCAGCTACTATGGCTAATAACTGATGTTAACGACACACAACCACGCGGAATCCTAGCGTTATACTTACTGATGTCGGTTGTGGTGAGAGAATCGTTGGTACAGCTCCTGGGTTTAGTTTTAGGCGCTGTGCATATCCGGCTTGATGCTGTCCGAGGTTGGAGAAACAATCCTGGGTGAAGTGGCTCGAACAAACTACCAACCTCGGATTGAAGTTTTGTGGAACACTTTTATATATAAACGTCAACCATTCCCACTGACAGTTTGCTTCTTGGGGAAGTCTGTGTAACGTCTTGGCTTGCCCAATACATCCTGGGACATTACACGCGGAGTCTGACATTTCTTGGCTCTCGTTAGGAACTGCTGCTGTTAGCGGTCGCTGAAGCTAGCTAACGTTTCCGTAGGCTTATATACTGCCCACATTACAGGGGGTTGGAACATGCAAATGAGAGGGGGTGTATCTAAAGGGGGATGGGCGCCTATAGAGCTCCACAGTGCCGCCCACAGCCTTGCCCGGAATAAAAAATCCAATACAATTTCTCCATTGACAACTGGAGAATAAGCCATAAAATCGTAACCGTCCATGGTAGACTTAAAACCAGCTACGATGTGACTAAGCGATTATACCTGCATATATAGATGTCAAAAGTTGATGGGGCATCAACCTTGTTTTGAGAAAACAATGCTTTATTCACGATTTAACGAGAGAGTGCACTACCCGACACCCTAATGCAGGGGTGTCAAACTCATTTTCACCGAGGGCCACATCAGCCCAATGGTTGCCCTCAAAGGGCCAGATGTAACTTCTAAGATTTGTAGCACCAGCCACAAAATCTTTACCATCGGTAAAACTTCTAAAATCGAGAAGAGCAAAAGGTATCAGCATGACATGTAGGGTTGGGTATCGAGAATCGAGAATCGATTGGAACCGGAACCGGCTTTCTGATATACCCGGAATTGTTCAAAAGTTTAAATTTCAATACCTAGTATCCGATTCTCAGCACGCTGACCGGAAGAAGAAACCGCTGAACACCAACAAAGAAGCATCCACCGGAAGTGTTCGCACAACTGTAACTATATAGCCAATGGACCTTGCCCAAAACTTGTGACAACAGGCCTTACCCTCATAAGTTGCTTTTTATTGTTTATTTGCTATTCTGCACCAGGTTAGCCGAGTGGGAGCAAGACAACATGTTTAACCCTCTATGGTACGGTGTTGCCTGTAGGCAACATAGCCTATTTTGCCTTGTTGTAATAAAATGAGGCATCCCTTAAATAAGTTAATACCACTTTAAGAACTGGACAACTCAATACTAACCAATGGAAATGCAAAATAATGGTCACATGACTCACAGGCTGCTAGTTTGACACTTCTTTCAGCACATGCACACGTGTGGCTGGGTGTCATATTTTCACCCGAGAAAAGTGTGAATTTCACTAATTTCCCTCAAGTTTGCATCCTTCAAAAAAATGTACAGCCTTCATTGAAGCATAGATTTTTTAACTGAACGCAGTTTTTATAGCCTAATGATTAAACGAAGTTCTAGCCGTGAACGGTCATTCAAACACAGTTGTTTTCTATTCAAGCAGCTGTTTTTTTCTCTTGCGGGACGGGAGAAGATACAAAATCAATGCATGTCTATTACAGTGCGGGCATAAATTATCAGAATTTCGCGGGAGCGGGCAGGACTAAACATAAACATTGCGGGTGCGGGCGGGACTGTAACACACACTCCGCGGGTGCGGGCGGTAATGGTCAGAATTTCTGATTATGCGGGCGGGATTGGGATGAAGAAAACAGTCCCGCGCAGGGCTCTAGTAGACACCTAGAGCAAGCTGCTGACGAGGTTTGCCGCTGTTTTGAGCAATGTTAGTGGTTTAAAAATGCGAGTTTGAAAGCGTGTGGCTGTAGGCCCTATGTTAACCCACTGTTTGCGGTTTTGGACTATAGCTCCTGCCCGTGCTAGCTCTGTACTGCGTGATGAGCGAAAATTACTTCCTCCATGGCTTAGTTGATGTATTTTCATTCAGAAAATAGCCTTATTTTCATTTTCCGCCAAACTTACGCTTTAAGGATCCTACTCTGATAACCCCACTAGGTCCAATCCTAGGATGACCCAGAGCGGTCAAAGGGAGGTCTGTAAGGATCCCAATTCTCAGGCGGATGACATTTCTTTCGATCATAATGTGGACTCTTGATTAGCTATGAAAAATGTCACTACTACAGCAACTTTGAGTAACCTTTTACCTCGACAGGAGAAACTGACTGGGAAGCAGGAAATGTTATACAGTGTACATTGTCATGTCTTAATTGAACACACTGGGGAAAACAATGGTCTCTCTCTCACCAACCATATACAGTGTACAATTGTGATCGTCTTATTTGATTAGCACTGAAGCAAACAATGACCTCTGTAAAAGCAGCATCCCCCCTAAACAAATTACCCCTAACCTGTCGACCTCCAAACATGTGACTACTCTCAAATGTCCTTAACCTGTCACGAACTTAGTAAGCTATAAAAGGGAAATCTACCCATCAATTTAGGAGTTATTCTGTAGCCAGATTCTCCCACACCACCTCGGTGTGTAGCCTAATCTTCAATCCTCTGAGCTGGTAATGTATGTTTCATTCTGTCTGTTTTCTATCTTAGTCTGAGTATTTATTGAACCTGTTGAAGTAACTTTCACACTTTGCATTTAGATGTACTTCTGTAATGTATTGGATGACTAACTTGTACCTGACAAATAAATTGCTATGCTGATCCGCATAGCCACTATGTACTTATATGGCTGTGTCCGGTCCTAGGTAACGTGCTAGCGTAATGGATGGCTAGGGTTTAGCTACCGCCGCTGTAGGAGGTAACCACTGAAAGGGGCAAGCTGTCTTTGAAATTGACTATAGTATTATGAAGCGGTGGGCAGTTTGTCTACGATGTCTGAATCGAGCACTCACATCCTAGCACCGCCAGAACCCTCTGTGCATAGCATGTGATTGTCGTTCAGCTCGTTTTGATGAGTATAGCAGTCCGAGTCAGCGGGGCAGCCCCTGAATCCTTTTCAGACTAGTAACAATGATTTCGTACAGGAACCGCCCGAATTAACCGGCTGTGGAGGAGAATAGGACCCTCAGCACATCACTAACGATACGGGGTCGATAAGAAAGACTAGAAAGACACAGAACTAGCAATGGTCAGGCCCGTATGGCCCACATAAGCCTGATCCCGGATAATAAATAATGTTACTTTCGAAGGCACATATGGCTCTCCAGCCTGACCCCTGAGAATAATGTTGCTTTGAACTGAACCATTTTCATACTTGGCGGAGTCAGCTTTATTAGGATTCAACAGGGGTTATAATCAATTAATGTCTCAAACAGCGCGCGGATGCTTCACGGATTTTCCTTCGACCATTTCCTGTTCCCTCATTGGTCCAGAGAAGTGACGTATTTACAGATGCATACATTTTCTTTGGCTTTCCCTAAATCGTGAGTGTAGCGTTTCCAGGCCTCAGCACCAGTGGCGGTTGCTGCTCATTGGAATAGGGGAAGCTCTGATAAAAATGGTCAACTATTAAATTAATATTATTGCTGCTATATTGTTATTTGAGGGGGAAATATATCCTAAAACAGAATAGACCAAACAGTAGCCGGCGCTAGATTCGTCAGATAGCCTACGTACAGTAGGGTTCTGAGACATTGCAGCTGGCTTGGTTAGATTAGAACTAAGCTTACATTTTACCAGTTCACTTTGGGGGGTTAAATATGCTATTTGGTAGCCTACTAGAGTTATAGTACGTGACTATTCTACGTTCATATGCCTTGCTGTTTCATTTGGAATCTCCCATGGTGGGGAATGCTATCAAATAGCTTATAAAATTATTATATTAGTAAACATTAGCAATTTAGCCAAGCAACACAGTTATTATAGCGAGCTATGTGGCTAGCCTACAACTTAGCCTAAATACACAACTGAAACAAATGCAAATCACGAACTCTGTAACTCCACATTACAGTTTTATTGATAGGATATGTCGTGTACAACATGCACTAGAATTAAAAATTTGAGCCTTGCCTGTCGAGTTCACCTGCCAACCTTGTAAGATTCCGTAACTTTCACGCATCCCTGAACTTGAAACCAGAGCCCGTCTCTGTTGAAACTTCCTGTGCAATCGCGAAATATGCTTGTCAATCAAAAAAAATGACGGTTCCTCCAATCATCGTACAGAAGCTCGGCATCCGAGCCATCCCACTGTCCCATTCACCCCCAGAGAGGCCGGGCTTCCCTGGATATGACGATTTTGCGGCGTTTATCCAATATTAATCTAGCTTTTCCTGCACTGAGACCAGCCCACTCCGTAGTGCCATCGAAGTCCAGTGAGGCCGAGCCTCTATGGGGATTTTAATGGATCGTGTCGTCACAGCAATGCATTAGACGTGCGAAATCACGATAGATGACAGGCAAAACCTTGTTGCAAAACGAAACTATAACGATATAGCCATGAAGTTGAACACGTTTTTAGCATGTTCTAGTTGGAATATTGGCTTGCTAATGTAGCTCATAATAGGCATTATTTCATACAATTTTCCGTGATATTTTAGAGGAGGCTGAGCCTCCCCTGCACTCAATAGGGAGGGAAAGTGAATACCAGCGCCCCAAGTGGTTGCGTTCCTATCGAAATCAGCTCCAATGTCCCATAGACCGACTTTTCAAATAAATACTACGCAGCTATACCAGCGATCTTATCCACCAAAAATATTTTTCAGTCTTCATACTGTAATAATCTACTAACTGTGAAAATATCAGACCCCATTTCGCCCTATTTAAAAAAACCGTAATTGCTCGTTTCATTTCATAAAAGGACTACAACTACTAGTGACGTGACACCCTTCCACGACGTTACTCGCCTAGCATGGTTTGTTTATTAGCCTGTTAGCTAGTTGGTTAGTTGGTAGACAATCACACTTACTGCCAGCTCTTGTGTGAGTAGAGCACAACACAAGTTATCCCAACATAAAGGTAATTACCACGCGGTTTACATCGCTCTCTGTTATTACAAAAATATGTAAAGCCAGTTCAGCAAATTGCCGTTTTGATCAGTTGGAGATGAAGCGCCCAAACTGGTGACGTCAAATGCTACTGTAGCTAGTACTGTAGTTCGTTATCACCATGTTACAAACAAACTCAAAACAATTAAACTGATCCTAAAAAATAAAGTATGACCACTACAAGCAATAGAGCTGACCTAAATGCATAGCATATTGAAGGCATTTAACTAAGTTCCCATCATGGGCCGAAATATATTTTTTCTAAAAGAAAATCCCATCCCCTCCTGCTAGCCTCTAGGAACGCAACCACTAGATGGCGATGAGATTACTTTCCCTCCCTATGAGCAATCGCCTCTGCTCAGCACCTTTGTGGAATATCTTTCAGACTGTGCCTGTGTGCATGGGGGCATCTCCCGTCTGATTTTGTTCATCGTGCCGACAATAGTTGTTTTGTGTGCAAGGAGATTTTTAGCCAGTGCAAGCGAGGTTAAGAAATTGTCTGTTGTGACATTTCTTCCTTTCCCTAGGAAAGGCTCCATCAGGCACAACACGACATTTTCGGATAACCGTTCACCAGCCGGCCTACTTTCGTCTTTACCTAGATAGGGAAATGCGTTCAACATGTATTTTGTCAGCAGCCACCCAGAATTTGATACCAAATTTGTCTGGTTTATTGGCCATGTATTGTGTGAAGCGACAACGCGCCTTGGTCAGGAACAGCTGTTCATAACCGTTATATTCTCACCGGGAGTGTAAGAAGCAATGCTGTTTCTTTATTGAATATCTGCTATCACGATATTCCGCAGCCAACAATGGGGGTCGCCATGACACCGAAAACGGTTTTCAATTCCGGCGAAGCTGCATTGTATCTATTTTAACATGACGGTTGACGGTGCTTAACATATCATAACGCATATAAAAGTAAACTTTTCCATTTTATATCGGTTATATATGATGTAGTATATACATGCTGAGGGCAGAATTGTCAACATTTTGAAAGAAATCTAAGTTGAGGCTTTGACTTTGACTTTGACATGTTAACAGAATGAACGGAAGTTGAAAACAGTATCGTAACCATCGCAACCAAAGATTCTAGAACAGAGCAAGATGGATCAGTTGCGTCAAAAGAATGAAGTACGGTACAGGACGCCATTTCGGTAAGCTCAGCAACATTTCTGACACAGTTCCAATCATATAAACCCACCTCAACAGCTGTTTTTGCCGTTGCCAGCTGTTTTTTGTTTTGTTTTGTCACTCGGTAATGATCTGGCCGTGTGAAAGGCACGATTTATTACTTTTCGGCTTACCAAAATGGCGCCCATGGAGCGTTAAAATGTACTTCAAAAAATCCAACGTATTCTCCGGCCAGTGATCCATCTTGCTCTGTTCTAGAATCTTTGATCGCAACGATACATATTTCCGGGTTAAGGAATAAGGTGGACTGGATAAGGCGGGCAGACCTTGAGTTCTTGTCATCAAAACGCAGATAACGCATGACGTCTCTAAATTTCTGTCGAGACATCGTCTCTTTGAAAATAGCATTTCCCAAGTCAGCCGACCAATAGTCATCCAAATTCATGCTTTTACCCCCCGTAATGCCCCCCAGATAAACGAGACCCACGAATACTTTCAGGTCATTAGCTGTTAGTTTGAATTTATCAGCATTATTTCGATCAGCCTCAGCCTGAGTGTATTTTCGAATCATTTCTGTGTCAATCAAACACAGCAAACTGCTCAGTGGACTTCTGACATTGTCCTTGGCATAATCTGTGGACCCTGGGTTTTCTCTCATTATATTGCATTCTTACGCTCTGCTCCGAATGCTGCCAGCAGTTTGTTCAGCTCACACCTTACCGTCTCTCTGGCTGTCTCTTGAAATGAGCCCCCATACTCAATTTCAATTCAATTCAGATTCAAGATTCAGATTCAATTCACCTTTGTCCTCTCTCTCATCAGCGCCATCCGACACCTCACATGGTTTGCACTCCGATTCCATCTCATCAATGTTCGACAGCAGTTCCAGCGCTAGCTGGGGACTGTATCTCATTCTTTTAGCCATTGTAAATAATGCACCGCGCAACTGTACCCAAGTGTAGCCACCCATAAATGGGCTGTAGATTTGTGGACTAATTTCTAGCTCCCAATGTCTCCCAAATGCAAATGTGAATACAATGATCCCGCCCATGTCGTCATCATCTTTTATCACTTGTCAATTGCTCTCTAAAAGTGTTATTAATGAGTTTGCATCATTTGCAAAATTCCTGCAAAATAAGTCATAATACTACACTCGTTTACTCTTATTCTCATGCCCGACTGACAGGAAACTTATAGGAGGGAGCCTTTGCGACATCTGCTGTGAGAAAAGAGAACCACAGCTTTAAAAGGCCTGAAAAAACAAGGCCGAACGTGAGACTGGCAGTGATGTCACAGAAGTAAGAGCAAAATAGCTCTAAACTACCTTGTACCGGAGTGCAGTATTTTTGATCATGTAAAAATACTGGGCGATAAAACGCGCATATTTAGGAAAAGTCGTGAACATAGGGTCCTGGAATTTAAAGGAATAGTTTGGTATTTTACACTTTAAGCCCGTTTTCTGTATTGCCTTGCATGAAAACGATTGAGCCTGTTTGTGGAATATGGCAGCTTTAGAATGGAGCCAGTGTTTCCCACAGAAATTAATTCTATTTGTGGTGGTCAGTTTGCAGAATCAACCTGAATGCAACAGTTTAACAAGCGGTTCTGATGCTAACCAGATTGTGGTCCTCTATGCCCTACCTACACAATTGGTAATGTTCTCCTTACACAGGCATGTAGGACTGTTCAGAGACAGAGAGAGACAAGGACAGGCTGCACAAAGGTGCACACGCACACACACACGCACACACACACACACACACACACACACACACACACACACCTACAGTGAAAAGCTCAGTCCAATTTAGATAGCACAACATAAAAAATCATGGTGTGGTGGTCAATGCTGATATTGTGGTAAGTCAATGTATGGGATACACTGGGAGCTCTGTATGGCTTAACATTGCTCGCTTTGTGCATGGTCTATTCTATCCTTAAAACACCCCTAAACGTTCGTTTTTAAAAATGTGCAGCTCACCGAGTGGTTACTGGTCTTCAACAATCTTCTATAGCAAGTTTAGCAGCGAAATACAGCTTCTGTCATCTTTTATCAGGGATTTACGAAATCCCGGAAGTACTTTTTCAGATATCTCACAACCGTGTGTGCCTAATATAACACAACAGAATTTGAATTTCACTGCGAAACTTGCCATAGAAGATCGTTGAAGACCAGTAACGTTTAGGGGTGTTTTAAGGACAGAATAGACCATGCACAAAGCGAGCAATGTTAAAGAGGAACTATGCAGGATTGGCGATTTCATCTATGGTTTCGGTTTCGTTTTTGCTCGTTTTATGCTTGCATATTTCTCTGCAGAGCTTCCCCGACAGCTTTAGTGCGTATATTTATACATATATAGGCTATATATAAATATATAAATTGCAAGCGTGGTTCTTCTTGTTCTTTACGCGTCTCAGACTTCCAGATGTAAACAGGAGGCGATACGTCTCCTTCAGAAACTGCAAGGTTGCAATAACGGATAGGGACACTGGGGGCGGGAGGCAATATTACTGTTTTCGATGAAACTGGTCAGTCAAGCAAAACAACGATTTCTGAGCGATTTTATGACTATGAAAAAGTTGTATAGGGTCTCTTTAAGCTATACAGAGCTCCATTCCAAAGCTGCCAAATTCCACAAACAGGCTCAATCGTCGAGATTTCGTTGTCAAACACTCGTTTTCATGCTAGGCAATACAGAAAACGGGCTTAAAGCGTAAAATTCCGAATTATTTCTTTAATCGAGTGAATATATATATATCCCAGGACCGCAGCCCAGCAGTTCTAGGTATATCTAGGTCAAAACAACATGGTGCTTCTAGTAATACGTCTCAGAGGCAAAATGACCAGCACTTGGTGCTTCCTAGTGTTAAGGAATTAACTTACCCGAAATAAAGTGTTCATTGCACAGTCTGGAGTGTTTTGTGGGAGTCCAATGATCCCTTTTAATAGTAGCTAACCACTTACAGTGCCCTCCAAAAGTATTGGAAAACATGCTTAAAGTTAAATATAAAATCATCTTTTGAAAAATGTATCTTAATGCCTTAAATGAAACAATGAGGAAATATTCAAACTTTAATGACATCAATTTTCTTTGTGAATGAATAATGTATTGTAAATAAATAAATAAATGTTTTCCTGAAAATATAGGGGGTCATAAGTATTGGAAATTCCCAAAGAGGATTTTTGTTTTTATTTTTAAAGGCCAGTTATTTCATGGATCCAGGACACTATACACCCTGATAAAACCCCCTTGGCTTAGCTGGTTTGAATTGCATTGAGCTCAATGAGAATGAAACCAGCTAATTAGCTAACAGCTAATAACTGACATTAAGCATGCCAAACTCTTAGGCTTTGTTCACACTGGCAGTCAAAATCCGATTTTTTGCTTATCTGGATTGTATCTAGCTTGAATTTTGGGTAGTCTGAACGGCACAAAACCGCATGAAACGCGATTTTTCCAATGCTGATTCGCACCACATACGGAGGTGGTTTCAATATCACTTACTATCGGATATGACTCAATCTGAACAGTCGAACCACTTGAATAGGATTTCAACATGCCCCTTTCGTCATTTGCACTGCGACAAACAATTGCAACGTAATTCTGAGTGACGGAAGTGATTGATTGATTGATTCAGCGCATGCGCCAGGGCTACCAGCAAAACAAAAACCAACGTCAGACTCAAGTCATTATTTTATGGTGAAACATGGAAAACTGTACCGTTAAGGGTGACGAGGTATTTGCGCCGTGGCTACGCATAATAAGTTGGAAAATATAAAAAATAAATCCACTTTCATCCATGACGACTTGGTTGTGTACAACTCTACCTAATGAATCCAGGTGTGTGTAATTTATATCGGATCTGAGCATTGCACGCCAAGATCGGATGTGATCGGATGTGATCACGTGCAATATGCAATGAGAACAGTCAGTCAGAAAGATCAGGCTCTGATCGGATATGCAAGACATCCGATTTCGACTGCCAGTGTGAACTAAGCCTTAGTATGTGAAGGGTATGGTGTTGATAATTCCAAAGGCCAAGGGGATTTTATCAGGGTGCATAGTGTCCTGGATCCATCTGCATCCATCCTGGCTATTAACATCCATCTGCAGCTAGATGGGACAAGTATCAAAGCAGTGTATAGAAATGTTTATTTGAGACAAACACATTGTACATCTTATTTTTGTACCTATGTACAAAAAATAAATATGCGCTTTAAATATGAAGAACACAGATCATCTTTACTCTCTACATTTCCTGGCTATTAACATCAAGCAAAATCATGTATATAGTTCTCAAATGTTCCATTTCTTGTGAAATTGACCATTTATATCTATCATACAAAATGTGTTCAAAGACATACATTTTAGCTGTACATAAGAAATGAAGTTTTAGACAGATTATCAACATGTCAAACAGCTACAACTTCATTGTTCATAGTCCATTGATCCACAGGGCACATTAAGACCATTTCAAATAAACCATTTGTAGTGTGTTTTGAAATTCTACTGAAGTTTGTTAACATAAATCTGGTAGAGCCTCCAACAGTAAAAGATCAGCATGGAATTTTATCAACTTGTCATTCTCCAAGTAATTGCTTGCTCCTTTCACATACCCCAATAAACTACTAAAGTGTGAATTATACATAAAGCAAAAAAAAGTAGTGACATTTTGTACAACCTGTGCATGAGATACTTAATTACCTTACACAGAATGTAGAGAAATCATAAAGTACTGCAATGATCAAAAGTTTTAAGACCACCATGAATACAGTGATTGCATCAGACATTAGGGTAATTTTATACGATTCCATCATCCTTAACTTAGCTTAAGGGAACTTTTCAACTGACCACACATTCTGCAGCATTTTGCACATTTTAAAACCCACCAAAATGCATAATGGGGCATCTTTTGTGGAGGTCCATGATGCTTTCTGTCTTTAGTCCCTTAATTGACACATTTCATGACTGCATATTACTGCAGTCTTAATACACTTCTTGATACTCATGAGTTATGCTCATAATATTTTTGGAACATAATGACAATGAAATACAGGGTAATGAAATGTCAATTGAAACATGTCTATAATAATAATAATAATAATAGGGTGGTGCAATCTCATACCATAACATTATTGATGCAATAACTGCACTCGGAAGAAAAGTAAATTTTCTCAAGGGTTCTCTAACACTTGAACACAACTGAAATCCAAATGTAGATAGGTATAAAACTAGACCATGGAATGCAATTCCATTTTCCATGCTTTGACAGCATTTTGGATAACGGTACTGATGATTTTGGGATTAAATGTTATTCTGAAAGACAGGTCGTCATTGCTTCAAAAAGATTTCTAGACCTGATTTGAAAAGTTTCAGTGTTCCCTCTATATGCCTTTTTTAAAGGTTTAAAGGCAAATGCAATTATACTGACTAGTAGGGCAGAGGCTATAAGTAAACAATAGTTAAAGATAGGAAATGATCAGCATTATATAGAAAAAAAAATAAACAAACACGTCAGAATTAAAGATAAAACAGCTGGGGGAAAAAAAACTCTTGGCCAAAATGAATGCAAAATTGACATGCAACATAGAAGTGATAGGGGATGGAACAGGGGTTAGTATGTAGTGGGAAGCTGCTGGTGCTCTAGGCATAGAGGGAACACTGAGGGATTCACTGCTGTCACATAAGGACATCTACATCATCAACATGGTCCTCATCCTCGGTCACCTTGAGGGACAGCACTTCCTCATTAAGGAAGAGGCCACTGAGACGTTCCTTACGTGCTTGACGCTGTTCTTTAAGCTGTCGTTTTCGCAGAGCCTTCTGCTGAAGCTTTCTTTGTTTTGACCGTTTCTGGAGAAAATGGAAAAAAAATAAAGGTCCCAAAATTGCTATGCATACAACACATTTATTTTCAAACTTTGTAAATCAGTGAAATAAAATGATCATTCAACTGAGGTTGACTTCCTCTTTAGCAGCAGACTTCCCCACTCAATCAATCAAAGTATGGGCAATGAAATCCTGGAGGGGGGATTTTTGATTTTCATGAACTGTAAGGCCTAATTATAAAGATTAACAATAAAACGGTTGAAATGTTTCACTTTATGTGTAATGAATCATTATAATGAACAATTATGGTGACCTTACATCTCAGGCAATCTTTGGTTGCTAGACATGACACTTACTCCGACATCTTATGACAATTTGTCTGATGTAACAGCATTGAGTTGCCTTGGCAACGTCAGTCTAACTGCTTGGCCCCCTCGTTGCTGCTGGTAGCTATTCGGTTATTAAGTGATGATGTAATAATGGGATAATAAATAGTTTTCCGGGTCCAACGGCTTTCAAACTCACATGTTATTCTCCATAGACAGTCAAATAAACTATTATTTTCCGCTATTCTGACTAGCCTTTAAGAAATTTTTCACCTTATACGGACTTGTTGCCTCAATCTAATCAAATCTATATTTTTCGCGGAAGCCTGGACGTTACCCATTCATGTATCATCTGGCTGCATAGCTACAGTGATTACTTTGTTAAAGTTTAGCGATTTTGTTTTAAAACCGCTAAAACGAAGGTGGTAATGACAAAGTTTACAAGTAGCAAAACCCGTCTGGCTGCGCTAATAAACGTCTTTTCACAAAATAGCTGCTGGGTCCGTGACGTCAGACTTAACAACCGAATATTTACAATACTGCTTGGCAATCAGTAGAAGGCGGTGCAATGAAAAAGACAAAGGTAAAGATTCTTTAGATTGTTTAGAACGTTTGCTTAGCAACCTGCTCCAGCGTTCTAGCAAACCGGACCCCAGACCACCTCTTTCAGGCAGACCCAGGTCCAGTCCCAGGTCCGCAACCGAGTTCGGTACAGTTGCGTTCACATTATCAAAAACAACCCAACCATCGGATTCAACGAATCCAGGTCGCTCCCTAAGGGTACGTTCAGACTTATCGTCTTTTTCTGACAAAATAAGTTGTGCAGACCGTTTTCTCATGTTGAAAAAAAAATCTGCCAGCGTTTTTATTCCAAAAGCAGCCGGAAGCACTTTTATTGCGATAGGCAAAGTGACTAACGTACGTGTGGACACAAAATATTGCGAGAAAAATGGGGTTGACTATTGCTTTTAGTATGTTATGGCAAAGTTGTGAAGTCATGTCAAACATTTCCCAATAGCTCAGACACCTAAAACGAGTCTCTCGACCGCTCTCGTAAATGTTCTGTCACCTTCACCATTTTTTACCTGTTGTCATGGGAAACCACAGGTCTCGTTAATCCGCTTGTGATTTGTCAGTTGTAAAAAAGACAGCATGACGTAAGGCGTTTTTCCGCCAGAAGTTGAACATTTCTCAACTTCGAGCTGCAGAAAAAAGACGGCTGCAAGTCGCGTTTGAAAAGAAGCCGGCAACTTTTTTGAAAAAAAATAGGGTTATAATATAAAACAGACGCCGGCAGCTGAGAAAAAGACGCTTAGTCTGAACGTACCCTAAGGGCGCTTTCACACCACTAGTTTGATTATTTGGTCCCCATCAGGCAATACAATTGTAATGTAGCATATACAGTGGGCGTTGCTTTAAATTGGCCTGTTTCACGTGAGATACCTTCCATTGAATGAGTCCACACCTCCTTCCTATCTAAACCACCATGTACCACGCCATACTGGCAGGGGTGTTGGAGTAGCTACAATTTATCACTCTAGCCCTCTCACATCTCCCAAACCCGCACATAAGATTACATTTTTTGAAGTCCTAATTCTTAATTTTATACATCCAGATTGGAAAACTAATCTGCCACAAACCGTGGTCACACTTTATAGACCCCCAGGCCCCTACACTAATTTCCTAGAAGAATTCTCCGATTTTCTTTCCACTTTAGTTGTCCAAACAGAAAAAATACTTATATTGGGTGATTTTAATATTCATATGGATAATGTGAACGATAGTCTCACAATTGCATTCCAATCTCTAATTGACCATCTCGGCTTCTCCCAAAATGTTAATTCACCCACACATCGTCATAACCATACTATTGACCTAGTCTTGTCATATGGCATAAACATAGAAAAGTTAACAATCATACCACAACACCCCACCCTAACTGATCACCATCTAATTACTTTTGAAATGACACTACATTATTTAGTACCTAACTCCACTTACTACTATAGTCGCAGCCTATCTGAAAAAACTAATGCAGACTTTCTAGAACAAATTCCACTAACCCTTTCCACATTTGTGACTCAGGATATATTAGAGGGCCCTTCTCTTAAAACAGAAGGTCCTTCCCTTAACCCAACAGAGGTCGATTTACTAACTGATAATGTAATGAATGCACTACACTCAACCCTAGACTCTGTAGCACCACTCAAAAAGAAAACAAGGAAACAAACAAGATGCGCTCCATGGTATACCACAGAGACTAAAACCCTTAAAGGGATATTCCGCCATTTTTGGAAATACGCTCATTTTCCACCTCCCCTCGAGCAAAACAATCGATATTTACCTTGTTCCCGTTCATCCAGCCATTCTGTGAGTCTGGCGATACAACTTTTAGCTTCAGCCTAGCATAGATCATTGAATCGGATTAGACCATTAGCTTGGCAACCATTAGGCAACTTGCAGGCGCAGTGATATCGTACGCAGCATCTGAAAATAGTCCCCATAGACAACAAGCAGTAGTAGTGCCAGTAGCTGCAAGTTGCCTTGATTATTACGCCAGATGAGAGTGTAGTTCCATGTCAAATCAGCCTAGAAAAACGCCAGGTTTCATTTTCAGTTGGTCTTATTGCACTTTCTAACTTGAGAGGAGACACGTTTTAAATGGGAAAATTACCAGAAATCTTAGTCACTTTTAAACATGAAGCTAGCAGGCGAGAAGCTAATGGTCTAATCCGATTCAATGATCTATGCTAGGCTGAAGCTAAAAGTTGTATCGCCAGACTCACAGAATGGCTGGATGAACGGGAACAAGGTAAATATCGATTGTTTTGCTCGAGGGAAGGTGGAAAATGAGCGTATTTCCACAAATGGCGGAATATCCCTTTAAGCAAAAAACACGCAAACTAGAGCAAAAGTGGCGCACCACTAAAATGGAAGTCTTTCGCCAAGCATGGAGAGATAGCCTCATCACTTACAAACAAGCACTTAACAAGGCCAAGTCAGCTTACTATTCCTCACTGATTGAAGAAAATAAAAATAATACAAAATTTCTTTTTAGCACAATCTCCCGCTTAACGAAGAGCCATAATGAAGTAAGCCAATCTATTCCTTTAAGCTTAGATAGTATTGATTTTATGAACTTTTTTAATGATAAAATTCAAACAATTAGAGTTAAGATCAACAACCAGTCAGTTTCACCAAATACACATACTCCATTGCTAAATAATAGCGAAAACATAACAGAATCACAGATGCAACCTAGAACAACATTTAATTCATTTACACCTATCGACACATTAGAGCTCACCTCCACAATTTCCTCATCAAAATCTGCAACTAGTCTGCTAGACCCTATTCCCACTCACCTTCTTAAGACCGCCCTCCCCCTCCTCGATAATACGTTACTTCAGATTCTAAATAATTCAATGTCATTAGGACATGTTCCACAGCAGTTTAAGATGTCTGTTATCAAGCCATCACTCAAAAAACCTAGCCTTGACCCTAACATCCTAACTAACTAAAGGCCTATATCTAATCTCTATATCTTCTCACTTTGTTACTCAAGTTTGGGCTTGAATCGAAGCTCTGGATTTCTGCCAACTAGTGGTGGAGAGTACAAAGGAGATTTGTCACCCTACTCGGATCTAGCGTCTGTTTTAATCAGTGACGTTGCTTGTCGCCGTACGGCGCTTTGGGCGGTTAGAGGGTTAAAACATACAGTGAGGAGAAAATGTATTTGATACCATGCTAAAGTTGCCTAAAAAGAGGAATATAAAATCATCATTTGACAATTGATCTTAATGTCTTAATTAAAAAAAATGTGTAAAAAAAACCCCGCTAAGTACACCAATTTTCTTTGTGATTGAAGAATGTATCGTAAAAAAAATAAATGTTCTTCCTAAATGCTAGGGGGAAGGAAGTATTTGACCCCCTATGTAACCCTGGGGAATTTAACACATAGGGTTAACATGCTCATTGAGCTCAATGCTAATCAAACAGGCTAATAGGCCTACTGAAAAAAGCACCATGCCAATCTCTAGCTATGGTGAAGGGTATGTGATGATGTGGGGCTATTTAAATTCCAAAGGCCAAGGGAACTTTATCAGGATGCATAATATCCTGAATCCATGAAATAGCTGGCCTTTAAAAATAAAAATCTGCCTGCCCCTATGTTAACCCTATGTGTTAAATTCCCATAGGGTTACATAGGGGGTCAAATACTTCCTTCCCTTAGCATTTAAGGAAAACATTTATTTATTTACGATACATTCTTCAATCACGAAGAAAATTGGCGTCCTTGGCGGTTTAATTTTTACTATTTTTTTTAATTAAGGCATTAAGATCAATTGTCAAATGATGATTTTATATTCCTGTTTTAGCATGGTATCAAATACATGTGCTTCCCACTGTATATATTTGGAAACTAGTTGATTAAAGGTTTCAAATGATGCCACTTATATGTTGCTAGGACAAAAACTATCAAAAATTGAGATGCATGTTTGGAACAGTTTTTCAAATCACCAGGGGGGGATTTAGAATGGCGCACACCATACCAACTGGAGCTACAGATGCTCATTGACAGACCAGACATTATCAGACACCTAACCATCAGCTTGGTCTGCTGCCCGCATAATGTTAGCCAGTGGAGCTCAATTAACAGCTGGGTAAAGTGTGCCCTTTTAGGTTACTTGAAAATCAGACAAACCATCGCATTTTGGACCATCTGTAGCAGTTTCACCACACAAGCCGGAGGACCGTTTAGAGGACGTTACACTACCATAATTACATATGGTCTTACATTATAACTAGAAAATGTAATTCCATGGATGAAATTACCATTGCATGTAAATGCAAAAAGGTTGCTGTGTAAAACATAGCATTAGTTAAAAAGACAACATACTGTATGACACAGTAAAGAATAGATAGCCTACATAACAATAACCCAATTACAGTTCCACTGAAATTACTTGGAACCCCGCATTTAAAAAGTGATTTATGAAAATGCATTAAAATTGTGGATAGTAGCCTATTTAGGAAAATGGCCTAGGCAAACTCTTCATTTATTAGAATAAAAGACTGAAATGAAGTTGCCAACTCTAAACGAGTTGCAAGCGCTGACACTTTGTTTAGTAGCCTATGAGGTTCAACTAGCCTACAGTGGTAGGATAGCTTACATAATGTAGGTAGCCTATACACTTTAATGCAGGTAAAAAGTAGGATAGTCTACATAGGCTTAGACCCCATTGGAATACGGAATACAATCTCAAACAACTTCAACGATGATGCAGCAACAGGTATGATATCCACAGACCTAAAAGAAAGATGATATCTAGCAAATGTAACGTTAGCTTACGGTAGAACATTTTATGTAGGCTACACAATAGCCTTTAGGATGAGCTAGTATGTAGGTTCTTCAAAGAGTTTCCAAGTGTATTACTATCCTAGGAATGTACAATAAGCTGTTAACAAAGGTTTTTAATTTGTGAATGATATCGAAAGCTTTAAATGATTGCCTGGCTGTCTTAGTCAACGTGCCTAGCTAAATGGTACAACTGCCATGTCTATCAGGTTGGACTTCACTTAGAACACTGAGTTAAGACGGGTAGCCTACCCTGTTGGCTGCAACCGGCCCGACGCTAAACGTTAGCCAGGAGCAAAGCAAACGTTGTCGACTAAATACAGTGCTTAGGCTACGTTAACGTTAGGTTTGACAGTCTTTAGCATTACCTAGAGCTAACCGGTTACAGTGACGACAAGCAAATCAAGTAAGGAGTAGGCAGGAGACGATAACGTCCAAGTTTACCAGCTGTGGCATGGTAGAATGTTTCCACAGCTGTTACAGCTTAATGAGCACTACGTAACAATCCATCTCTGCCGCCAAAGCGTCTCAACGTTAACTCTTTGGGATTTTTGAACTCTTTTATCGTAAATATCATAATATAATTGACATGCAATGTAATAATTCAGTTCAGCTGTAAGGATGAACATATTTGAACAACCACCTGCTTGCACTTCATGCTTGCAGTCTGTACACAATACTGTTTAAGAGTTGAGAATGAAGATAAATCTCAAACCTTAGAGTCACGGATGCGCTCAGCTGCAGTTGGCAGGTTTCCTTCACTGTGTGCGCGGCTTATGGAGTTGTTGGTGAAGTTAGAACCAGCGGAGGTAGCACTGCTGGCTGTGCTTACCATGCTGGCATTGCTACTACTGGTGTTACTCTGGCCACTGGTGGTGCTGCTCACACCACTGGTACTTCCATTGTTGGTTAAACTGCGCTTCCAGCCCTCTCGGAGACTGCTGTTGCGCTGACGTGGTCCATGATCACAGATGTAGCTCCGCACCTATGCAAAACACAGGCAACAAAGTTTGTGCAAGTGCTTTCTATGGCATTACATAGGCATAAGTGACATCACTATGAAGAATGATTAAAGTAACACTTAGGATGGGTTGCACCAAAGATTAAAGTGATTGATTTAGGCCTAATCAAGGATTTGTTCATTTTAACAAGCTGTGCACCATTGAATTGTATGATTTACTTAATACATTTGAGATTAAAACCTTCATCTGTTAATGAATGAAAAAGAGATAAGATAAGATAATACAATAAGTAATACATAGGATTAGGACTTTACAGGAGTTTTCATGTTTGACTATTAATGACGTTACTGAACAATCTCTCTGGCTATCTACATGGTTTTGCCCCCACTCACATTAAAGGGAAACTATGCAGCATTGGCGATTTCATCGCCGGTTTCTCTTTCGCTTTCGCTCGTTTTATGTTTGCATATTTCTCTGCAGAGCTTCCCCTACAGCTTTAGCGTGCATATTTGTCACATTGTAAAAGGTCTCGAGTGAACGTATTGTTGCTTGAGACTAGGCTACACACATCCAAAACGACTTGTGCATGGGTGCATCTGTGACATGGGTAGCCTACTCTGGTCACTGAATGCTTAGTGCTGTGCAGATAATTATACAAATAGACTACATGGGTGTGTGCCCCAAGGGCTCCTGAAATTGCAAGCGTGGTTCCACTACAGAAAAAAAAACATTGTTCGACTGGTAATGACTCATTTAATCATATATAACAGTATGGAGCGAATTGATTAACTGAAACACGTTGCATAGTTTACCTTTAAGGCAAAACACACACACGCACACACAACAGGACTGATATTTCTCTACATTTATTAAGGAATTACACGAGTTGAGGTTGAGTTTTCACATTGCATTATGGCATCGACAGATTTTAACAGGTAGCGATTGCAACGTATCAATGACCACTTTGACAAAATAGGTTACAGCCTAGATCTTCGAAAAATAAATAATGACATTAGAAAAGAAATAAATGCGGTCTTACATCTATCCTTTTAAACTTCAGGCTTCTCGATAATTATTTGAGAGTTATAACTCAACTTTACATTTAATTGTGAACAAAAATGACTGGTCAACAAACTGGACAAAAATACACACGAATAACAACAAAACATGGCGTATTGCCATATTAGATCACTCAACTGATTAAAACTGACTGTTGTGGCAACTTATTTGGCGAGATGTAGGCTACAGGCTAGTGTAGGTTATGCTCTTAGATATATGGGTTAACAAACATCAAGGTGCACTGCATGAAAAGTGGGATTTTCGTCAGTATGCGGCACTGTAGATTGTCATGGAAGTTCAGGTTTACGGCTGTTCACGGCAATTAACAGGCAACCCCGAAAACTGCCGTGAACTGCCAGAAATTAACGTGGGCCTTGCTTGGCAGACATTCCCCCATGACCCCCCTCCTCCTAACTCTAAGGGAGGCTATACAAATGCAAATCAGGGTTGCAGGGTAAGCTTTACCTCAGGTGACATGTTTCTAAAAAGTATTACATCGGGAATGCCGCAGGTGTGGGATTTGTAATTAAAACTGCAACCGCAAGGGGGCAACATAAGACCGCCCTAATAACATGCAGGTTCGGCTTATGCCGGAAAAACACGAAAAAACCCGAAGACACCGCACTGGAGACAAGTGGAGAAAAGAGACATGACGCTCGGCATCTCTGACCGCAGTTGCAGAGTTTTCGAATGTTTTACCTCAAAGCTCTCTGACGCGACGTAACTCAGTCAGTCCAGCAGAGATGCCAGGGCAAAGTTTTGGTCAATGGAGAGGGAGAGAAATGCTTATTAGGCCTACCTTCTTTCAATGAAACAGCAGTGTCTGCTCAACTTATCACGGATATGCTTCATAAGTCACAAAAACGAACGCAAATTACGCAATGTTTAGGACAGTTTGCCATTAGCTAAACGGGGGTGCCTTTGTTTGCTAGCCAAAAAGTAGGCTAGTTATTTTGAACATCTCCATTACGTTAACTTTCAAAAGCATGCAGTTTAAGAAGGCTTGGCCTAACCATTATTGAGAGGCTCCACCGAAGTATGCCTGCGTGCTTGTCGCTCAGGAAATCGCATAATCATCTCAATTCTTCAATTTATTGCAATGGAAACTGGACATTTGCCATTTTTGATACATGACATGAAAATCCATTGGGAGAAAACGACTTGAAATTCTATTAAGGGCAATATTTTTCCATTCCTGATTTTTGTTTAATTTTTGACATCCCATTTCAGAGCAAGACAATCGTTTTTAAGATTAAGATTACTTTATTATGTCTCAAGGGAAATTTGTCGTGGACAAACAGGCTGCTACATCAGATATAACATAACACCAGAAAGTGCTGACAGTGCAGTCATAAAGTACCTATACATACCTACATACAGTCATGGTTGAAATTGTTGGCACCCATGTTAAAGTTGACTAAAAAGAGGAATATCAAATTTTAGAACTAAAATGTACCCACATCATCACACACCCTTCACCATACCTAGAGATAGGCATGGTGTTTTGTTCAGTTTTCTTCAGTTAGCCTATTAGCCTTTTTGATGCTCATTGAACTCAATGCAAATCAAACAAGCTAATAGGCTAACTGAACAAAACTGAACAAAACGCCATGCCTACCTCTAGGTATGGTGAAGGGTGTGTGATGATGTGGGTACATTTTAGTTCTAAAGACCAAGGGAACTTTATCAGGATGCATAGTATCCTGGATCCATGAAATAAGTGGCCTTTAAAAATAAAAAAACTGCCTAACCCTATGTGTTAAATTCCCATAGGGTTACATAGGGGTGCCAATATTTTTGACCCCAGTATTTTGGGAAGAACATTTATTTATTTATGATACATTATTCATTCACAAAGAAAATTGGTGTGTCCTTAAAGGTTGGATTTTTCCTAATTTTATTACTTAAGCCATTAAAATCAATTTCCAAAAGATGATTTTATATTCTTCTTTTTAGTCAACTTTAGCATGGGGTGCCAACAATTTCAACCATGACTGTACATGCATACATTGCATTACAGTACAGGAAACCTCCGCTGACGGCCTGAATTCAACAGATTAACAGAGAGTGGAATAAATGACAATTTGTACCGGTTCAAATACCTGTGCTTATTTTTAACTGGAATGTTGTAACGTCTGCCAGAAGGTAGCAGTTTATATTCTGGGTTTAAGGCATGAGAGGGATCTGCAATAATCTTTTTAGCTTTTGAGTCATTTCGTGTGAAATCAGACAAAATCCAGGAAAACGGGTGCAGCACCGACTCGGATTTTCTTCAAAGTTTGTCTACACAATGTTTAGGTTCCGTAACTAAAACATGGCATGTGTTTTTCAAGCTGTAAAAATGATACAATTTCAAGGTCTGAAAAAGATTTGAAGATGATTTGCACAGAAATATTTCACAGGCCTTGGTTGTAGGACCCATTGATGATATAGACAAGGTTTGAACAAAATATGAGACGGTGCAGCAACAACCTTATCTGATTTGACACGGAATAACTCTTTTCTCAGTACAGTTTCCTCAATTATTGTCTGAATAGTGGGGTGGTCCTTGACTCCCATCACTTTAACACTAGAAGCGCCAAGCGCCGGTCATTTGACCGCTGAGACGTATTACTTGAAGTGCCATGTTGGTTAGACCTAGATGTACCTAGAACTGCCGGGGTGCGGTCTTTTGACCGCAGTGATTACAAAAAAAAAATCTTTTCACTCGATTAAATTCCAGGACCCTACGTTCACGACTTTTCCTAAATACACGTGTTTTATTTTTACATGATCAAAAGCACACCGGTACAAGCTAGTTTAGAGCTATTTTGCTCTTACTATTGTGACAACACTGCCAGTCTCACGTTCGGGCATGTTTTTTCAGGCTGCTGTTCTCTTTTCTCACAGCAGATGGCGCAAGGGCTCCTGTCAGTCGGGCTTGAGAATAATATATTACCATTACATTATTACACAGGATTAGATGTTAAAATCCCTTGTGCCAAAATCCAAGGCAAAAACACATTAAGAAGCCCCTGTCCAAAATTAACTTAAAGAAGCAGGCTAACCACCAATCTGTTAACCAATGGTCACAAACAGAGACAAGACAAGACAAATGGCCAAACCCACAGCAGTATACGGTATACAGCATGTCATTGGAGTTATCAAGTGGGCACCCTCATTCACCGATGTTTCGTTAAGTTAGGCCCACGACACCTCATGAAGGCTTAACAGTGAAACCAGCGTCCTGGAGACACTCCCCTCCATGCTGCCACCATACTACCACATTGCAACAAACCAGCTAGTTTAGCTTGTGCTATGTTACATGCTACCATGTTGCCGGCGCCGTTGTGGGTCAACTCAGCAACATGAACACACCATAAACCTAGTCACCGTGTCACAAAGACAGAACAAATAAGCCAGCTATGCTACATGCTACCATGTTGCCGGCGCCGTTGTGGATCAACTCAGCAACATAAACACCATACTACCACATTGCAACAACCAGCTAGTTTAGCTTGTGTTATGCTACATGCTACCATGTTGCCGGCGCCGTTGTGGGTCAACTCAGCAACATGAACACACCATAAACCTAGGCACCGTGTCACAAACACAAAACAAATAAGCCAGCTATGCTACCATGTTGCCGGCGCCGTTGTGGGTCAACTCAGCAACATGAACACACCATAAACCTAGGCACCGTATCACAAACACAGAACAAATAAGCCAGCTAGCTTACCTTACCCCAGGAAGGAGAGCTTCTCCTCACCCACAACCATTCACTTGCTCGTTCTGCTGCCAAAGACATGTTACTAACCACTTGCCTTAGACTTTGTCCACGAATGCCCAACTCAGACAGCAAGCCAATAGCAGATCTGGCCACAAACCCTCGTGCACCAATTTCAATAGGCCTTAATCTCACACTCCAACCTCGCTGGGCTGCCTCCTCTACTATTTCAGTGTATTTTGCTCTCTTTAACTCATTGGCCTCTTCTCCTCTGTCTTCCCAAGGAACAGTCAATTCTACCAGGAAAACTACTTTTTCTCTATCTGCCCAAAGAAGAAGGTCGGGTCTCAACCTAGTGCTCACTGTATGCGAAGGTACTGCCATCTGCTGGCCTAGATCAACCTTCATTTCCCACCCCGCTCCATGAACTAAAGAGCCGGTTTTACACCTGGCCTTCGTGGAACGATGTTGACCCCCCTGACGTACAAACTTAATTTGCTTAACATCTTCACTTGCTGCTAATGAATTAACTTCTCCGCTTATCCTCAATTTCTGCTGCTAAACATGTCAGTACTTGGTTGTGACGCCATGTATAGCGCCCCTGAGTGAGGCTTACCTTGCACCCTGATAGGATATGGTGGAGGCTGCCCACACACGAACAAATTGTACATTTATCATCCTCACCAAACCATTGACTTAAGTTCTTGGGAGATGGGAGCACATCATATGTAGCACCTAGCATAAATCTAATCCTGCCAGCATCCATGCCCCATAGATCTTTCAATTTAATCTGCTTTTTTTCCACCCCTTCCCAGTTTACCCACTGCCCTTGTCTTGCCTGCGATACTGCCTTGGTACATCTAACAGTCTCCTCCTGCCTATGCATTTCCTCCACTACCATTTTCCTCCTTTCTCCTGCAGAAGCCTTGCTCCACAAAGGTTTACTTATGTCTAAACCTAGACCCCCCCGCCCATGCTGCACATGACCCATTATGTCTCTATGCCTCAATGCTGATTGAGCTTGCTGAACTGCCTGCTCTGGGTTCCACTTCCTCCCTGCCTTAACTGTAGGTGCAACTTTCCTCACCACTGGGTTCTTAGACTGAGTAAGAGTCATTTCCAATCTAGCCTTAGCACACTAAAACATAAAACATACAGTGCCTATAGAAAGTCATCATACCCTTTTGAAATAGTTACTTTTTTTGTATTACAGCCTGAAATCAAAACCCATTTGAAAAAAAATCTTTTCCAGTTTTATTTACAAATTTAGCTGTACAACATCAAAATAATGAAAAAAAAGTCAACAGTTCTGAAAATTAATAAAAAATTAAAAACTAGAATAACAGGGTTGGACAAGTCATCACACCCCTGACTGAATACTTTGTAAAGCTTCCTTTTGCTTTCATTACAGCCATCAATCTGTTTGAATATGTCTCTATTATAGCTTTGCACACCTAGATAGAGGAATATTTGCCCAATTTTCCGTGCAGAAATGTTAAAATTTAGTCAAATTCTGTAGGGAATGGCGATGGACTGCTCTCTTCAAGTCAATCCACATATTTTCTATAGGATTGAAGTCAGGGCTCTGACTTTGCCACTCAAGGATATTCACCATCCTATCCTTAAGCCACTGCTTTGTTCTTTTGGCAGTATAGGATTATTGTCGTGTTGGAAGGTGAATGACCTCCCCATCCTCAGCTGTCTAGGAGAGGGACGCAGGTTTTCCTTAAGAATGTGGGTGTACTTGGCAGCATCCATTTTCCCTTCTATCCTGACCAATTGCCCAGTTCCCGCTGAAAAGAAACATCCCCACAACATAATGTTGCCCCCACCATGCTTCACACTAGGTATGGTGTGTTTTGGGTGGTGTACTGTGTTGGTTTTCGCCAAACATTGCGCTTGGAGTTCAGTGCAAAAACACATCTGGAATATTCTGCTACCATGTGGAAAAAGCTTATATGGTCAGATGAGACTAAGATCGAACTTTTTGGAGACTAAGATTGAAGTTTTTGGACTGAGCTCCAGGCGCTAACCAAACACAGTATACACACCCAAACACACCCAAAACACACCATACCTACTGTGAAGCATGGTGGGGGCAACATTATGTTTTGGGGATGTTTCTCTTCAGTGGGGACTGGGCAATTGGTCAGGATAGAAGGGAAAATGGATGCTGCCAAGTACACCAAAATTCTTAAGGAAAACCTGCGTCCCTCTCCTAGACAGCTGAGGATGGGGAGGTCATTCGCCTTCCAACACGACAATGATCCTAAACATACTGCCAAAAGAACAAAGCAGTGGCTTAAGGATAGGATGGTGAATATCCTTGAGTGGCAAAGTCAGAGCCCTGACTTCAATCCTATAGAAAATATGTGGATTGACTTGAAGAGAGCAGTCCATCGCCATTCCCTACAGAATTTGACTAAATTTTAATATTTCTGTACGGAAAATTGGGCAAATATTCCCCTATCTAGGTGTGCAAAGCTATAATAGAGACATATCCAAACAGATTGATGGCTGTAATGAAAGCAAAAGGAAGCTTTACAAAGTATTGAGTCAGGGGTATGATGACTTTTCCAACCCTGTTATTCTAGTTTTTAATTTTTTATTAATTTTCAGAACTGTTGACCTTTTTTTCATTATTTTGATGTTGTACAGCTAAATTTGTAAATGAAACTGGAAAAGATTTTTTTTAAAATGGGTTTTGATTTCAGGCTGTAAGGCAAAAAAAGTAACTATTTCAAAAGGGTATGATGACTTTCTATAGGCACTGTATATAGTTTATATATGTGCAATATGTATTATATATGTGATTTATTTTTCATTTACATGGCATAGTCTATGAAGGCGATTTACAGTGGTAAAATGCAAGTTTGTTTTGAAAACGTTGCGACGTTGTTCTATTAGGCATAGGCCTACGTGTGTAAAAAATATTTTCAGATGAAATTAGTCGTAGGCCTAGCCTATTTAAATTAGTTTCGGCCAAATCATTCATCTGCGCACAACTAACATAGGACATTGGCAAGCGATTCTTATGAATTATTTCCAGATGAAACTCGTTGAAATTAAGTTAGTTTCGGCCAAATCATTCATCTGCGGGCAACTATGGACTTGGGCAAAGTTCTCTTATGGATTTATTTGGGCTTACTTAGTATACCTAGGCTACGTACATTTATAGTTGTATATCTTCTATTAGTATCTTTTAAAGCTCAGACTAATGTATACACATTTTCTTACATATTTGCTGTAAATAAACTACTAGTTTCTATCAATTTACCAAACAGATACCTCTGCTCATAAACTACAGCGTCAAGTGGCACAAAGCTAGCCCCCTCGTCTAGCATTCAACCGACCCGGGTTCAATCCCATCCATGAGCGAAATTTTGTAGGCCTAGCTTACATTGACTGAATTCAATGACCGTTTTTCAACGTCGACGAACAACTATTTTTCATTAATGGTTTTTAATAACAAACTATCTGGAATATACAAACGGCGGGGATATCAGCGAGCTGTACTTGAACGATTGTCTACGTCAGACTGATTTCGCCTCCTGCACAGTCCAAGTTCACGACACCGCCTCATCAAGGTCCGGATAGAAATCATAATACTGTTTACCATTAACGAAAAATAATTGTTCATCGGCGTTGAAAAACGGTCAACGAATTCAGTCAATGTAAGCTACAAAATCCCACTAATGGCTGGGAATGAACCCGGGTCGATTGAGTCCTAGACGAGAGAGAAATCATTGCGCCACTTGACGCTGTACAGATGGTCAATGGAGATGGAGACTTTTGGTCAATGGAGAGGGAGATAAATGCTTATTACCCTCTTTCAATGAAACAGCAGTCTGCTCAAATTACCACGGATATGCTTCATAAGTCACAAAAACGAACGCAATGTTTAGGACAGTTTGCCATTTTGCCATTTTGACAGTTTGTCATTTTTGACACCCCATTTTAGAGCAAGATGATCATTTTTATTATTATTATTATTATTATTATTATTGTTCAGTTCAGTTATTATTGCCTTTTATTATTGTTCAGTCTCCATCGGATTCAGAGAGGCACAACAACGCTTAAAGACGGTACAGACGGCCGATGATTGGCGCAGCACTTTAGGCCTACATAACACACTATCCATTGCAAACATAGCCTATTTGAAACCTTCGCACATGGAGGCATTCGATAGAAGAGCAATTAGCATAGGCTAGTTGTCTTGTGCGATCATTCCCCCTCCCCCATACACTCGTCTAACCAGTTCACTTACGACATCACCTATGCGGCATTGAGGACAACTACCCAAACTAAGATGCTTCTTAGTTTTAGAAAGTAGCCGCGGTAGCCTGTAAAATGTGGCATAAAACCCTGGCTACTATGTTATTGAAACCAGACTAGGTTAGGCTTCGTCTTTGTTCCAGGTCCGTGGTCATTTTCGGCTGCGCGAACATAGGCTACCTATTAAATGAATAGAAGTTAATTACTAGCCACACATTCATTTTAGAACTTAGATTATCTGCCCAAACCCGAACTGCGGGCCGGTGTTACGGATCTCGAGATCCAACAACACCGGTGTTGGGTCGAAATTGTTCATTCCTCGGTTCAGTCGGGTCAGGCTCCTAATCACAGAACGCAAGCCTCCGTTTTAAAATAGCCTATAAATAACATTTCTAAGTAGCATACAAAATGTAGGCTAAAAACTAAGTATAAAAAATGAAAAACTAGGCCTATGAAAAAGTTGAAAGTCGAGTTTGTTTAAGGTTTGTTCAAGAACTCCTCTTTTCTTACCTCAAACAACACAAATAAATGAACAGATAACTCAAACGTGCTGTAGCCTATGTCATAATGAAACAACCACAGACTATCAACACGGTCTGACACGAATGACACATGGCTTAGTGCAAACTGAATTTATGACCAAACGATTTGATTTGTGCACGAAGCGCCATCTAGCTATCATTATGTGTAAGTAACAGCGTCCCAGTCTGAGGACTCAGCGGTCTTTTGACCGCCTCAGCCGCGCTTTAAGTAGTTCACACCAGCACGGCGCTTCTAGTAGGACGTCAAAGCGGTCTAATGACCTGGGCGCGGCGCTTCTAGGTATAAGCGGGTCAGAACGGCAAGGCGCTTCTAGTGTTAAATGCAGTGTGAACTAGTCTGTTGATTTGGGACTTCAACTTTACAGTTAAGTTGCCAAACCAGGCAGGGATTGCATAACAAAATACACTTTCAATCACAGCACGATAGAAAAGCAACGTCACCTTCTGTTGTACACCAAACACCCTAAGTCTACGTAGAAAGTGAAGTCTCTGCTGGATCCTAGTACACACACCCTTATCATTTTATTATTATTATTATTATTAGCCTATTATTCTTATACGCGTAGTTCTAAGTAGGCCTATCAGTAGGCTATTTCATCTCTGTGAAATGTATGAGTTTTGTTATAGATTTCCGTGAAAACTCATCCAATTCAACTGTACATTTTAGGGATAACGTCTTAGTAATGTGGTCAATTGACCAATAACACCCCCTGATAAATTCTTACATCTAAATAAAAAGTGCGTGTTACAAGGCTGAACACTGCGAGCAGCTCGTCGCAAATGCGAGTAAATATATATTAGTGCGAATGAAAAAAAAAAAATTGTCGCACACGTGCGAATACTGATTTTAACCCTTTCATTCGCATTTTGCTCTTAAAATGAATCAACACCAAGTGGATCAAGGTATAGTACAATTTTCGCGCATCTGTAGGCTATACACATTTCCAGGGATTAAAGCAAAAAAAAATCCTGAGCCTGAACTTTTTTAGACTCGTGCATGCGACTCTATACGACACTATGTTGGTCGATCGATTGGAAACCAGTTCACTTTTTGGAGTGTTTGCACACGACACAGGCCTTGTTTGTGATGTTGGACCCCAAGAAAGGCCAATAGGTGGCAATAGTAGTCCAACACAGTACAATATGCTACATGTAGCATTTAGGATTTCTTTTTATATCAAGTTTTGCTGCTAATCTTTGTCTTTGACAGGTTACAAATTGACCTACAATCATAAGGTGTCATGTTGTCAGGATATGTGAAATTGGAAGGCAGGCATTTGCCACCATTTAGGTTAAGGTATTCAAAAAAAGACACTGATTCTCTTTCTAAAGAGTAATAACAGTGTTTCCCACAGATTAGAAGGCAATGTGTGGTGGTCGCCTCATGTCTGACTTTTTATCACTTTGCTTTCATATAATGTGAATTTATTTATTTAATGATTTTCTAACAAGATGTAAAGCACGCACACACACACACACACACACACACACACACACACACACACACACACACACACACACACACAATGTATACTGACATTTCTGATATTCATAACAGCAAACTTTATGCAGCTTATAGCCTGCTATTCATATTACAACTCAACCTCTTAAATTCAGCTGTTTGATAAGCCTCAAAATATTGTAAACAATGTAGCATAGTTGGCTAGTTTATCATACTCTAGCTGGTTGAACTGTTCAGTGTCCCCACGTGTGTTTAAGTTTCAAGGTAAGCTCATACTTTTTCTCCTTGGGACAGGCCCTTTAAATCTTGCAGTTGAAAAACATTGGTATTGAGTTAGTTGGTCAGTCAACTTGAATGCAGAGTTTTAATCAGATGTGTGCAGCATAGCCTACTAATGATGCTAACCGTATTTAACAATAATTCAGCTAGTCGTCTTCTGTGCGTCATTGCGTTCACGATTGTGAATGTTTTGTTTGGATTAAATGTGCATGTCGAGGGGCGGGTGTCCATTGAGTGCGCACGAGAGCGGGCCAAGGAGAATTCGTTTACTTACGGTTTGGTAAAGTTGGACGCATAGTCTACAAAATTTGCGGAAGAACTTATGCTTCCACCCGCAGCGTCAGGTGCATTAGTGCGACCGCGCTTCCATGGATGATCTCGTTATGGAGACAGACAGACGCGGTGTGCACGAAGGGGAGTCCGTGTCTGTGTCTGAGTGTGTGTGTGTGTGTGTGTGTGTGTGTGTGTGTGTGTGAGTGTGTGAGTGTGTATTAATATAAAGGGTGCGTGACGCGTGAGTGACAGAGAGATAGAGCAGGGAAAGGAAATTCAGCTTAACGAATGCTGCGTGTTTTTCAATAGCGTTAACAAATAAATAATATTTTAAAAAATCAACGCAGTCAATGGCCGCACGCCGGAATTCCGGCACGGTGCCGGAAAACTTTAATCCCTGCATTTCAGAGTTGACAGCTCTGGAGCTGACAACTCTTGCACCTGGCTAGACACTCAGGCTTTCAGCATCAACCTCGCGCTCTCACAGACATGCAAGAAATGTCACTCCAAATCCATTCTTCTTTTTCTTCAATCTGTTCGTTATCAGTTGGTGACTATATGTAGCGATTACCGGTGAAACGGTGAACTATGATACAAATGTTGACTATATTACCGTGTTCATTTAAAATATTATTATCATCACGGTTGATAAACACGGTGTGGAAACCGTAGGCTATGTTCAGGGCCGGTTCTTCCTACAGGCCACTAAGGCGACAGCCTAGGGTGCCAATTGGTTGGAGGGTAGGGATGCACCGATCCGATATTTGGATCGGATATCGGCCCCGATATGAACAAAATAGTTGGATTGGGGATCGGAAAAAATGAGCCGATCCATGGGCCGATCCGAATTTAATATAGTCTCAAAAAAAGGCTGAGCCATGACGCGCAACCAGCCATTTAGCGCAGCTCACTGCTGCGGGTTAGAGTGTGCCTCACCTCACTGTGTGCTTTGAGTGTCTAAATTCATGGATGGGATAAATACAGATACCAAATTTATGTCATAAAATCAAAAGAATATCTATACTAACCACCATTTGTCATAGATTAATTACGATCTTCATGCGTTTTGTTGCATTTAGGCAACACGTTAATGTGTAACAGTCAACAAAATAGGCTACTCAAACTAAACACATTGTCATTTTCATCTCATCTGTATAAACTGTTCTTGGTATAAAGACATGCAAATGTTCAAATTGGCTGTTAAAAACTTATCATTTATTAGATAAAACGTACAACTTCTACCGTTTACCACCATTCAAACTCCGTGTGAACTAATTCATTTATCGTGGGGAAACTGCGGGACCATACCACTATGAGTAAATAGAGGGGTTTCGCGGGTGACACCATTTTGGCAGGGGTGTTTCAATGTATGTCACTAATATGGGATTTTTATCTGCAAAATTGTTTTTTTTTTGTTAGATTTATTATTTAGTAATAACTGTGAACTTGAATTTGAATGCTGTTCCAAGTTGCTCCTGCCTGCTGGTGTACAACTGTTTATTTTTAAAACTAGTAATATAATCAATAATGATGATGATAATTATAATAAAAAAAAAAACAATAATAATAATAATAATAATAATAATAATAATAATAATAATAATAATACATTACCTTTATATCTAAGTGTTATTTTGTTAGATTTTTTTAAGGAAAGTAATGTTTAGTTAGGGAAAGAATGAAGAATGAAGTCAAGCCTGATGCCTTTAGTCTTTTCCACAGTGAGGTATACAGTTTATTAATTAACAATGGTATCGGATCGGTATCGGATATCGACCGATACGCAGAGCCCAGGCATCGGTATCGGTATCGGGACTGAAAAAGTCGGATCGGTGCATCCCTATTGGAGGGCGCCCTAAAGCATCTTTCTTTCTTTTAACAACATTGATGAAAAAAATATGAAACGCTGGAAACAGAAAATCATTACAAAGTAGCCTGCAAAGCGGAGCTAGCGTCTTCAATTGTAACAAAAGTGTGGTCTCATTATAGCCCAATAACTAAACCCATGTAGAAAGACCCGTCCGGCGTATGATTTCGACAGGCTAATGTGTGGGTGAGCGTGTGTCAGTCCATCGTAACAGTCTGCATAATCTTTGCAACGTTACATTGGTAAACATTGTTGCATTGTCATATCTGCCTCGTTTTAACGTTTAGCTAGACAATGCTAAAGAGAAAGTCATTGTAGGTCCGGTTCCAATAAACGAAACTTATCTAATAGGAGTCCTATGGCTGAAGCGTGTTCTTATTAAAAGTCTTGTCTTCCAGTTAATGTTCGAATGTTTATTGTAATAAACAGCACAGTTCATACTCATACAATTGACACGACCAACACGGCCAGAAAAACCGTGGAACTCCTAACATCTCATGCCGTGCATCATATTCAATCATGTTCTTAACCAAAAACGAAAATGTCTTAAAGTGACATGCACCTGATTAAACAACATGTCCCCTAGGGCAGTGATTCTTAACCATAGGGCCGCGGCCCAAACCTGGGCCGCCAGCAACCCACCGAGGGCCGAAACAAACTTTCAGTTTTGCATCTGTGGGCCGCAAGGGCCGCGGGACTGCCTTCAGGGGTGTCCAAACCAACTGCGTCCCGCCACGCACTTTAATTCGGCCCGCCGAGCATGCATTAGTTTATCACAGATCCGCCACGCACTTAGGTTATCATTGGCTATTCGCCATTTTTTTTTTTTTTTCCAGCAACGACGTTGTGCTTGACATTACTGCAAACTGCCTTACACTCTTCTTAGAGAACGTTTACATTTACAATATCAATATCAAAACAGCATGTATAGAGATGTTTGATACATAGAGATGATGCATAGAGATGTTTGAAATCTCTATTGCAGCAAATCTAATTATGTTACTCATAACGTTACTCATAACGTAGCTAATTGGGAACGCGTTTGAGCGCGCATGAAAAGGAGAGAGAGTGCCAGCTGGCTTGTCATTGCTGATAACATATCTCCTTTTTATAAGAATCGAAAAACGCGAAGACAACATAGTTTCACTCCTGAGCAATCTACTGTGGGAGGGCACTGCAGCCACTGAATGGAGCCGGCAAGAGTCTTAAAGTGACAGTGCACCATTTATAAATGAATTAAACAGCATCATGTTAACCATATTTCTTAACAAATGTATTTTCTACAACAAAAAATTATAATTCTATATGTTATATACTGCATTGTGTGTGTGTACATGTCGGGGGAGGGGGGGGGGGGGCACTTTGTACTTTAAAAATTGGGCCTCGAGGTCAGAAAGGTTAAGAACCCCCGCTCTACGTCACTGTCCCCCTAGGCCCTTTCCCTCTAGTATAATATTTTATATCTCCATTGATATGCTTATTAATACTAATCATCATGACTTATTTTAATACTAGCCCACTTTATTTCTCTTCCCTTTCCCCTATACCTCACCTGTGAGGTAAACCATTACCAGTCATCCGCCATCTTTGTGCCTGGCCCTCATCACACCTGAAGTCCCATCCCTATGACTGCCCTACCATCGCCTTCTGTGGTTCCCTGCCTGGATTCCTGGCCCACGCATCCTAGCGACCCATTACTTTCTGAAATTACTAATGGACAATTTATTCCTTACACTGGACTATTTTAACTTTCTGATACTACAAATGAGTTTACTCTACTGTAACTGACCCTAGACAGATGGGTTGGGCCCTTGAGTCGTGGATCTGTCCAAGGTTTCTTCCTATATGTATCTCCAATTCTAGGGAGTTTTTCCTTGCCCCTGTTACTCATGGGCTTTCTTTGAATGTTCTCTGTAAAGCGCCATGAGACATGTGTAATGTTCTGGCGCTCTAAAATTGAAATTAAATTGAAACATAAAAACTTCTGATTGATTATCCATTGCTCTGTTAGCTTAGATTGTTCAAAGACAAGTTCACAGTCAAAACTGAAAAGAAAAGTTAATTTTCTCTGTTATGTCTGAGCCTTCAAGCATCAATGCTTCTTCCAGATATTACTGATGTCAGATTGCAGACTCCTTACCTGTTTGAGCTTCTCATCTGTTAGACGATTCAGCTCAATGATGAATTCACTGTCTGTCGGAGATATCTGTGCCATTGGGTCGATAATCTTTATAATGTCCAGTTGCTCTCGAAGACCCATTTCAGTACTCACTTTTCGGCTGAGGTATTCAATATATTCCACCTAGAAAGCAACACACCAGAGAAAGGTCCATGAGACTGAAAACTGAGGTTACTGAGAATCCAGGATTTCATGTGACCACAGCACTGTTTATAAGTACTATTTGACAATGTTGAAATTTTGGCTTTTGAACAAAATTGTTCATTGCAGATCTCAGAAGAACCGATAGATCTCCAAATAACTGGGTACCTGTTCATCATTGGTCATTGCACTCCAGGGAAGTTCATCAAGGTTTCTGTGAAGTTTGCTCCTTCTTTTAGAGATCAGACAAGGTGAGCTTGGTATGCTGGGGATGATGTCAGACAACACATCACTTCCACTGGCAATGTCACTTCCGGGCAGCTGAAACATAAAATCATGACCGGAGTTCACATTTTTCATACTACAGAACAAATATCACAATGTTTACAACAGTGTTTCTTAACTGGTGGGTCGGGACCCAAAAAATGGTGGGTGGGTCGCGGAGCTTTTATTCAAAATGCTACCTTATCAGATCTTTGTATGTCACCATGTAGCTCACCATATCCGTTGGATCGTACGCTAAATAAATATATGGGTCGCAACATAGGAGATTGTGGGTCCCAAAGCCAGACCAGTTAAAGGAGAATTCCGGTGTGAAATTGAGCTTAACTGTACCGAAACATGTTAAGGTGTACTCACTCGTGTTGTAAGACGCACCTTCGCTCACCCTCAGCATTCCGAACTCCTCCGTTTTCAGCCTAGCTTGCAGTAGGCTTGAATCTATTAGATTAGGCATCACGTAGCCTATGCAGCTAAATCGCTAATTTTAAACCATTAAAAAGGTTCCAAGTAACTCCACACTGCATTGGTAGACTTCTGAGGGTCCTGACATTTAAAACGAGATACTGAGAACTTTGGAAATGCACAGGAAGTTTATTTAAAAAGACTGTTTACAAGCAGTGCCTTCATAGAATCTCTCCGCTGGGCGCCATCTTGGAATCAAGTCGCGATAAGCCGACTGACGAGCACGAACGAACAGGAAGGACAGGGGAACATATTGCTAAAGTAATTCCATAGGAAATATATAGTTATACTGTCTACATGAGCATGATGAGTAACAAAGCTCAAAATGTTTGCAATATGTCCCCCTGTCCTTCCTGTTCGTTTGTGCTCGTCAGTCGACTTATCGCGACTTCACCACAAGATGGCGCCCAGCGGAGAGATTCTATGAAGGTACTGCTTGAATAAACAGTCTTTTTTAATAAACTTCCTGTGCCCTTCCAAAGTTCTAAGTATCTCGTTTTAAATGTCAGGACCCTCAGAGGTCTACCAATGCAGTGTGGAGTTACTTGGAACCTTTTTAATGGTTTAAAATTAGCGATTTAGCTGCATAGGCTACGTGATGCCTAATCTAATAGATTCAAGCCTACTGCAAGCTAGGCTGAAAACGGATGAGTTCGGAATGCTGGGGGTGAGCGAAGGTGCGTCTTACAACACGTGTGAGTACACCTTAACATGTTTCGGTACAGTTAAGCTCAATTTCACACCGGAATTCTCCTTTAAGAACCACTGGTTTACAAGTGCCAACCATCCTGTTACAGTACTTTACAAGCCAAGTCTTTTTAAATTATAATGTTTAAATGTCGTGGCTTCACGCGAATATAACTTGAAAGTATCAGGTGTTGCATAGCAACACACTGTCTGACACACTTGTACGAGCCGCGTTCTTATCCGTGATGATATTAAGCAATATCACCACTGGTGACTCTTCACAGCTAATAATCACTCTGCCAATGTATCCAGAGACGGTTGATTCTTCACATTGATTTAACCAGAGACGGCATTCCATGTTGTTTGATTTAGCAGTTGCATAGCAACCACACGCGTTCTGAGCTAGGCCTACTTTGCATAGCAGAGGAACTGGACTAAAAAAACAATGGTAAATAATAAATTATCTTTCCTAAAAAAGCACTTTGGTATCTTTTTTTGTTGGCAATGGAACTGTTGTATAAAAGCGTTAACGCACTCAGCCTTCGGCTTCGTGCCTACGGCTAACCACAGCCGTGGCGATATAGGCCAACAACACCACTCCCACTCTTGCGATAATGCTTAATATTTATGTATTTCTAAGGTGGAGTTCACATAAGGCTCAATTAAATTATGAGTACTCTGCCCACGTGTGTGTGTGTGTGTGTGTGTGTGTGTGTGTGTGTGTGTGTGTGTGTGTGTGTGTGTGTGTGTGTGTGTGTGTGTGTGTGTGTGTGTGTGTGTGTGTGTGTGTGTGTGTGTGTGTGTGTGTGTGTGTGTGTGCGCGCGCGTGTATACGCGTGTGTGTATACGAGTGTCTCCCTCTCCCTCCTGTGTCATAGAATGAGTTCTGATGTGTCTAGATTGAGGGGAGGTGTCCAAGAAGGAATATTTAGGGGTTCAGACTCAGAGATAGGTTAGCGATTGAGAAGACACTTAATAGATTTAGGCAGAGTTGAAGTGAATAAGGCCTACGTGCGATTTGTGTTGCAGTCCGATGAGTGTGAATGACGAATGATTGAGACCAAGATTTAGCAGCAATCAGTTTGTTGTCTTAGAGTGGACACATCCTGCTGTCCATGCTCTAGCCCAGTGTTTCCCAAACGTTTTTTCTGGGGACCCATAGTTTAAAAGTCACAAGCCATCACGACCCAAGTCAACAGACATTATTCGTTAATCACAAAATAAAGGTGGATTTGACCATTTTTGAACATTTATGAGGATATTTTATTGTTATTTAACTTTATAAGCAATGTTTTATTATTATGTCAGAACTCAAAGACCTAATGCCATTTTTAATAAGCCATCTCAGGCTGAGTAACCATCAGGCCTCTCTGAACAATTACTAGGCCTACTCAAGTTTTAAACAATGGAAAACAGTGCAATTGACCCAGCAAAATAATAAGGTATCCAATAAGCCTATTTGGACATTGAAATGTGGACCTACAGTGCTGTGAAAAAGTATTTGCCCTCTTGCTATGTTGACTAAAAAGAGGAATACAAAATCATCTTTTGTAAATTGATCTTCATGCCTTAATTTGAAAAAGGAGTAAAAATCCCTATGCAGGATTGGCGATTTCATCGCCGGTTTCGCTTTCAGCTTTAGCGTGTATATTTTACAAAACTCCTCAATCGGTCAGTCTGCCGTGCCTTTTCATGAGACTTTACATGACACTTCCTGGAGTAGAGCATGGGTGCGTGCCCGAGGTCTCCTGAAGTTGCAAGCGTGGTTCTACCGCTACAGACCACTAGAGCGGCCAAAAAAAAACACTGTTCGACCGGTAATGACTCATTTAATCATACATAACAGTATGGAACGAATTGATTAACTGAAAAATGTTGCATAGTATACCTTTAACCCTATGAGCCCTAAGCTGTTTTAAGGGCATTTTCACTACCTCTAGTTAGAAGCATTTATCCTGGTCATTGTAAGTGCCATTCACACACGCTACATTGTTTTTTTCAGCACTGTCTAGGCTACCCAGATCTGCCATAATAATATGTATAAATACTTGCATTGATTTGATTTAGATTTTGAAATGATAAAAATTTGAAAAGCATACTACACAAATTCTTACATTTTGACATGTATCTCACCACAGCAAGATGACAGCTCGACATGACTTGCATGGTTGTGTAGGCCTGACTGTCCTGAAAATGGCAATATAAGAACCATGGTGGAGGTATACTGTGGGGCTGAGCAATTTACTGAAATATGGTGTGTGTGCCTTCCAGAAATAAATGGCCATTTTTATTTAGTGCTGAGAAATTACTTTTTGACACTTTTTGCGCTCCATATTTGTGACACTAGCTGATCTGACCTGACTTGTTTGCCTGGTAGCACACATGACATGCACAGATGATGATTCTCTATAATATTTTTTTTACTGCATTGCAATGAACAAAGTAAACGCAGAAAAGTGTTTATTTGTCAAACAAATTTGGATGCAATATGAATCTTGAATTGGATACCATACAGGAGTTTGCTAGGATCTCAAAACCGTATTATGAACGTGACTTGCCATAGAGAAACACATGATAACGTTGGATTATTAACATAGGCTATTATGCCCAACAAAAACATGGGGTAACTAAATGAAGTTATTATTTTGCTGTCACTTCGTCTGTTTTATGGCCTAGAATGTTGTATTTGGTATCTGTGGATAGCTCTAGCTCTCCTCTTTCATCTGACATGCGTGTCATATCTTTCTGATGGCGGTTACACGAGTAAATCAAACGAGAGCAATGGTAGCCGAAGCTATATGACATTATTATTTGTTTGTCACTTTGTCTGTTTTTATGATACAAAAGGATCGATGTGTTTATGGAAAGCTCTGTTTCTCCTCATGTCTGTGCAATGCGGGGTTAGCGAGTAATTCAAGCGAGAGTTCTGGATGCGCGGGTGAATGCAGAGCAATATAGACTGTAAATATGATATACTTTGATTTAACTTCATGATTTTATTTTATTTTCATACTTGATCGTACAGACAAGTGTCTAGTCTGGTTGGAAAGCCCTGGTTCTGCTCTTTCGTGCAGTATAGGTCTCATAATCACGGAGCAATGTAACAAAGAAGAATGGGTGTGTTTTTTGACGCACTTTGCGTCCGTCGGGCTCATAGGGTTAAGGACACCAATGTTCTTTGTGAATGAAGAATGTATCTTAAATAAATAAATGTTTTCCTTAAAATAGGCCAGTGGGCATAAGTACACTGCTCAAAAAAATAAAAGGAACGCTTTGAAAACACATCAGATACATCATGCTGGATATCTATGCTGACATGGACTGGTAAATGTGTTACGAAATGAAAGAAGGGTGTTGGATGGACCAAAACATAATGTCTGAGAGGTGTTCTATTGCATTTAAGTCAGGGAAGTGTGGGGGACAGTCATTGGTATCAATTCCTTAATCCTCCAGGAACTGCCTGTACAATCTCGCCACATGTGACAATCATTGTGCACCAGGAGAAACGCAAGGCCCACTGCACCAGTACAGGGTCAGAACGTTTCATCCCGATACCTAAGAGCAGTGAGGGTGCCGTTGTCTTGCCCACAGAGGTCTGTGCATCCCTCCATGGGTATGCCTCCCCAGACCATCACTAAGCCACCACCAAACCGGTCATGCTGAATGACGTTGCAGGCAGCATCATGAAAAAATTACCAGTTGCCACCACCTGTAAAACCATTCCTGTTTTGGGAGTCGTCTCACAGTTGGCCCTGTAATACACCTGTAGTAAATTTTGTTGACATCAAAGCAGGTCAACCTGAATCACAACCACCTCTGTTGCATAACTGGCCAAATCAATATCCCACAAGTGTGACTGACTTGATGCTATACTCCTATGAACAAGTGTTCCCTTTATTTTTTTGAGCAGTGTATTTGCAGTGTGTATCTGTTGAGCAAACAAAATAATATTCCGCTAATTCCTACTCCTATCCAATGAAGAATTAAACGTGACAAAAATATTTTTTTAATGTCCATTACAGTGGACATCTCGTCTAAACGGGTGTAAAATGACATGAGAACTTACACTATGGGGAAATACACTATGTTTTTAACATAGTAGTCTTGAAACAAATAATCCCACATGACTTACACATTTAGAACTTAATGTTTTATGTCTGAGAGCAGGTCAAAACATGCACATTAAGTAAAAAAAATATATGATTGTGTTTAAACTCTTATGCATATGCCCATTTTTTGCCCAGCATTGCACATCATCTACTTAGGAAGGCATTGCTCCTACATACTTTGGCCTAGCAAATGACCTCTTTGGAAGGCTGAGACCCTGTAGTTTCTTAGGAAACAATCAGGATAGCTGTGTGATCAAGTATGTGTGTTTACGTGTGTGTGTGTGTGTGTGTGTGTGTGTGTGTGTGTCTACATGTGTATGCATTGATCTTTATATGTGTGTGTGTGTATGCGTGTGTGTGTGTGTGTGTGTAGTGTACAGTCGCTACATGTACACAACATGGTCCCCCGTGAACCAAATTGCACCAAACTTGGCATATATTCAGAGGGAGTCATAATGATCCTACACTTTAAATTTCATGCAGTTTGGAACCTGTCAACCAAAGATACCTGCGATTACAAAGCCCCATTTTTGCTTTCTCAACTTTGACTAGGTGGCGCTATACATGAAATTAGTTGTTATGGGATGGGTTGACATGGCCCCTAGGCCCTACGGTTCTCAAGATATTCACAGAAAACTGTCAGGCCATCTACAGGCCAGTTGGTGTACAGTCACTAAATGTACACATAAAATCATTTATTATTTATTAGAGTTGGCTCACCAAAATTAATGAGTACAGATGACTTTTTATCATTTTGCATATTGCTGTTAATACAAAACTCAAAAGTACAAACCAGCACTGACATCATAATAGGCAATTAGAATCTTATGCCAGGTGGCCAGCCCCACCTGCAGCAGCTCTCTCTCTCTCTCGGGCTTTAAGCATACAATCTCTCTGTGAAGACTACATATCCTGTTAAACTGTTTCCTCTGTCCACAACGGTTTCCGCTGCGCGTCGGGGTTCTGTCCGTCCTGTCGGGAATTATTTTCCGATAATGACCGGCGTTCTATACATTATCCCTTACCTATGCCTCCAGTCAACTATATGAAACCTCCACGTACCTAGCAACCAACATAGCAACCATTAAAATTAAGCGTTTATGACTGTTTCCATAGCAACCAACATGATTATACTGCAGTAACTTCTTGTTTCCTGATAGTGGCCACCATGGATACCCTAGCAAGAAATGTTTCAAAATAAAAGTCCTCACTAGCAAGTTAGCTAGTTAGCATGGTTAGCATAGTTAACATTGTTAACATTGTTAGCATTTTTAATATAACTAGAAAAAATCATCAACTAGGTCAGCTAATCGACCTGGTTAGCATTGTTAGCAAATTTAGCATTGTTAGCATAATTAGCATTTTTAGCATTACTGCTAGAAATCATCGGTTAAGTTAGCTAATCAACCTGGTTAGCATTGTTAGTAAAGTTAGCATTGCTAGCATAATTAGCATTTTTTAGCATAACTGCTAGAAATCATTAGCTAAGTTAGCTAATCAACATTTTAACATTAATAGAAATCATTAGTTAAGTTAGAACTGGAATGTTTCAGCTTTAAACTGTCTACCTTCACACCATCAACTCTCTGTAAACTATGCAACCACCATGTTTACCCTAGCTACACCTTAGTAACCATATCTACATTATCTATCTATTTTTGCATTTTCATGCACTGGTAATTCCTTGGAATTGCATTTCTAGTTTAATGAGTAGCTCTTTCAAATGCAAATTAAGGTGAATGGGCCTTTTGAATGGGCCAGCTGCAGGTGAGAGGACTGAAATCCTAGGATTTTCTTTGATTGTTTTTACAAAGTGCCATTGATACATTATCTTCTAAAACATATATATTTGGAAACTAGTTGATTAAAGGTTTCTAATGGTGTCACTTATATGTTACTAGGACATGTGACATTGTGTATATGCATGCAGCTCCTTCCACTCTGAAATTACTTGATGCAGTTTACCACAGTTCACTACGTTTTATAACTGGAGATGGGTTTAGAACTCATCACTGCACACTATATGAAAATGTAGGATGGACTTCCCTTTATGATAGGAGGGAAAGGCACTGCCTCCTTTTTGTTTATAAGGCATTACTGGGAAAGTTACCTCCTTACCTAACTTCTCTTCTGAATATGAAATCAATCTGCCACAATACACGTTCACAGGGTTTTATATCTCTTCAAACTCCTCAAATTAAATCAGAATTTGGTAAATTAGCTTTTACATTTTTTGCATCTAATAAATGGAACAAATTCCAAGAATTATTCAGCTTGATGCTCAGTCAATTTTCCCTGAATAAAAAAAAAAAAAAAAAAAAAAAATTGCACATCTCCAGATTTAGACTCCAGAGGGTTAATATTGGTGCAAGAAAAGTGCAAATCAATTTACTGTATGTGGGATTGTCATATGACTAAATCAGCATGCCAAGTTTCGTTCAAATCTTGCTTAAAAGCATTAGTATCTATCTCAGGACAAGGAAATAAAAAATAATGTTACAAATCATGTGAACACCATCATACCTGCCATTCAAACTCACTGTCAGACCAGTCCCAGTATGTACTGATGGATGACGACACATCACTGCAGACACTGCCTTCTGGGAACAGATCATAGGAGGTAAACTCTTGGTCATCTAGCAGAGAGAAACTGTCATCCTGGTCTCCAACTGACACTGAGGAGAACAACTCCTCGCTGCATTCTGAACTTGCCACACTTGTGCCACAAGATGTCAGGTTCCATCTGCAAAAGAAAAATAACCAATTTCATTACATAAATTACCAGAAGAAAACATGCAATGGGTAGATTACACAGACAGTATCTCATATCAACTGAGAATCTGGAAAGGATTTTTGCACTGCTGATGAAATTATTACATTTGATGTAAATTCAGAGTTAATGCATTGTAAAATGTTTCACATCAACTGGCAAAACTTAAGTAGTGCAATGATATGCGTGTGATAACTGAGATGAGAAGATGTTGTAATATACATGGCTCTACACAATTAATTGTTCTAGGAGCACTTGTGTGCCCAAGTTAAAAGTTCTAGGAGCACAGACAAAAATGTGGGAGCACAGTCAGTTAAGAAATCACTTAAGAAATGACACATAATCTAACATTACACTTACACACAGTTAAACATGCCAGTGTACCAACTGCAAAGATTAGAGGGACACTTCACCGATTAGCATTAAGCTTTGTATCTTTAGAAAACCAGTCTTTTTTTTGAATGGTCGTGCATCATTCCATTCGTTTGCCTTGAGATGGGAGAAATAAGGATTTCAAAGAAGCCCATGAATAGGACTTCCTGCTTTCAATGATGTAAAATGATGACCCCCGTCTGCTACAGCTACATTTTGCATATTGCAGCCAATGCGTAAACTAGTGAGCTAAAAGGCATATTGCCTTTCCTTCTCTAACTTCATTCTCAGAATCTCATCCTGTTCCTCCTACGTCTTTCTTCAGTGTTGATACATTTACATTTTTCTGATGAATTCGGTGGATTGAAGTAATTAGATAGAGGTGCCTTTTGTTTGAAATCAAATATTTTTCAAGATCCTTACGAGACACCACTCGTGCGGATCCTGTTAATCTTGCACAGCAATAATAAGGAGACATAGAATTAAAACAATTTTTGTCTTGGTTTTGATGAATTAGTCAAGTCAAGTCAAGTCATTTTATTTATATAGCGCATTTCACGTGCACAGAGTACAACCCAAAGCGCTTCACAAATACATAGACAGTGCCGAACGGAGTGGCGTAGTCGCCAGCATACCCGTGGCAACAAAGAACAAACAAATTTACAAAATAACAAGACACAAGACAAAAGATGCCGGACGGAGCGGTGTAATCGCCTGGGTACCCGTGACATCAAGACATACAAAGACAGACACCAAACAACAAATGAACAAATAATAAAATAACATAGATTAACAAAAACACTTGTCCCAAAAGGCAAAGTTGGCATGTCGGACGGAGCGGCGTAATCGCCAGTGTAGGCTACCCGTGACACCACAGACATACAAGACAGACAAATAAACAAAAGTCAAATAAATAATAAAAAAAATGTAGGAGAGGTTGTGCATAACCAAAGAGCTATCATGGACATGAGGCACGGTTGTGCCCTCCTTCATATGAAAATCTTGAACTTAGAAATAGCCATTAAAAACCCCAGAAGCTTTTATGCTTTTTTCCCGCTGAACATTGGTCAAATTCGCGTTATTAGTTATTATTATTAATGCCTTAGTGCAGGCGCGAACAGAATCAACATACCTCATAATGCCAAACTTTTCAGTTACCTCTTAATAGAATACGTAAGTGTGATGTCACTTTTCCTTAGCAACCGAAATTTCTGTTCTAAACAAACCAAATTCACAATGTGAAATCCTATGCCAGATGATTGTTTTACAGAAAAAGCCACGCTGTGTTGCCTTTAAGGCATTTAATTTCTGTTTTTATTTTATAGCAAATTTCTTTATTTTATTATTGCTTGGAAATAATTCGATAACCAATTGTTTTGATTATCTTTCATTACTATTATTATTTAAGAAGCTGACAACTGCATTTCATTTGCTTGTTTATGTTACCTAGTTACCTAGTGTACCTTTTAAAATTGTTATGCATTGTTGATAGCTACGTCTGCCGACAAAGACGTTCTAAAGTCATTGATAGTTCGTTGACAAATGAACCCGGTTGACAGACAGACAGACAGCCAAGAGACTTAACTCTAAACTACTGCGCAAAGTCTAAGAAGCAATGCCGTAAGTTTAGTTGCATGTGTATATTATATGAATTGAAGAATGAACTGAATGATTATAATGATAGTATTACTAAAATGATGTGTGTTACTTGACTTAGCAGCGATTTTGCTATCATACAGTAGCCTGCATATTAAACAACGCCATTGGTTACCTTAGTAACGGTAAACAATTGTAACAATTTAGACTGTGCTTAACGGAGAAAGATACATTGTTTAATGCTACGTTCTTTCACAAGAACACACACTGAATACTTGTATTTTGTACTGTTCACAGTTTTCACCGTACGTCTTTTGAATGTGAAAGTCAGTAAACGCTGAATCTTACTACGGACTCTCTCTTCATTGGCAACGGTTTAACTTGGTGTTAAGTCAGAGTTCCTACACACTGCACAAGAACACTAAACACGCTTTTGCGCAAATTCATTTACAAGTTGACATCGGTTGACATTAGCTAACTTCATGCTAGCGTGAACGTCTCCTTTTAGTACACCAGGGGCCGGATTCACGAAAACAATCTTAAGATAAATCTTAAGTTGATTGCTAAGAAAATAAATAAGTCCTTAAGATTGTTCTTAAATGCTATTCACCAATATTTTCTTAAGAATTGTCATATATCTTAGGAACTTCTTTGTTTTCCCACTTAAGAACTTAGATAAGAATGCCCTGCACCATTCGTACACTAAACGCGATCAAACGGTAGAGTTTTGTTTACAAGTGGCAACCGTTGCTAAGAGGAAAAGTCTGCCTTCAGGCACTCCCGGTTATCTTAACTTTGAAACGGTAGGCTTACTTTCTTGGAATTTGCCGTTTTTACTAGAAAATACAGCCATTTCCATGGACTTTAGATATTTAAGAAATGAAACGTGTTCTACTCTGACGTCGACGTGCGCCGAGTGCTGGTAGGAACCCTTCGGGTTATGCGAGTTTTCAGACAGAGGACTGAGCTACCGAAAACAATAGCAGCAAGCTAAAATTAGCAATAAATGTTTGGCTCGTATATCGTGAGTACACATAATAAAGGCTGATATTTCAAACGAGCTGTCTAAAACTGGTAAATGTGTTTATATTTATGACTATGAGAGGCCCGACTTTACAATGTAACGTTTTTAAGACAGGTGCAGGGTTGAGAAAACGTTTGTCTAGGAGCGCTTCTTGGACTCAGAAAAAGTTTGTTTGAGGTGCTCTTTGGAAGGGAAAAAAAACAGGTGCAGGGTTGTCTTAAAGTTGCGAGGAAAATTAAGAATACATTTAAGATCTTTGTTTTCAAGAATACCATTTGTTTTGATATTCATGAATATCAAATCTTCTTAAATTTGCTCTTAAGACAAAAGATAAGAAGAAAGCACCACTTAGGAAGTATTTTTGTCTTAAGAAGGCTTCGTGAATCCGGCCCCAGAACCTTACATAAACGCCTCGACATGGTAGTGATTTTTACTGCTTAAAAATAATTTATTTTCATTTTGAAAGAAACAACACGGTGAGGCAATAGAAAATGCCACTTGCAGGTTGTTTGTTTAGAACAGGAAATCACGTTACCGGGGCAACGTGACACTTTCACCGTGAGTCGTTCACGCCAACATGAAAAAAAAAGTTTATAATGTAACGGCAAGCTAGGCTAATCTATGATTACATGAAGTTAGCTAATGTCAACCGATGTCAACTCGTAAATTAATTTGCGCAAAAACGTGGCTTTTTCTGTAAAACAATCATCTGGCATAGGATTTCACATTGTGAATTTGGTTTGTTTAGAACATAAATTTTGGTTGTTATGGAAACATGACATCACACTTACGCACTCTATTTGAAATATGTTTAAAGGCTGTTGCTACCAAAGGTAGCACACGACACATGTATTGCAGCAGCTCAAACAGAACTGTATCGCTAATAAATAAGCTGGCATTAGACCATACGATGTTCAAATGCTTTACCAGTTGGAAACTAAATGTCCAAAGTCAGAGTGAAACACTCACTCAGAAAGGGCACACTCATCTATCACATGTACAAAGACAATCCAAGTGGTTTTAAGTCAGTCTTGTTTACAGTCTTGACAGTCTTGACATTACGACAAACGTCTTTGATATTGCAAGTATTTTAGTCTTGTCTCATGCAACCAGTGGTAGCAATTTATAATAACGAATAATGAGCTCTCTCCAGCACCAAACAGCAAGGGGCAAAGTGGTTACATCCATTATTATTACACATTACATGAAGCAGACACTTTATTTGGTCCAAAGTGATTTATAGGTCAACTTTATCACAAGGAATTACATTATCCCCAGAGCAACTTGGGGTTAAATGCCTTGCTCAAGGGAACAACGGTGGAAGCCGGGAACAACGGTGGAAGCCTTTTTCCCTTGTTCGAACATTTTTGATTACCTGTTGGTGTTGAAACGATGCAGTGGATCTGTGCGATGACAAGAGGACAACTGACATTCAAACTCGCTTATATCCGGTGTGCCATCATCACTCAAGTTTACCCTCTGGGACAGAAGCGGGCAGGGATCCTCAGGTGTAAGAAACTTCTCATAAAGGTCCTCCGACATCAGGAACAGTTGAGACAGCACTGAAATTAACAGGCAGAAAGGTTTAACTGAAATGTCCAAACCTTTTAATGCAACATGCTTTTAATGTTACATGCCAATTGTTAATATCAAATGCCATACAGTTTCAAAATTCAGTTTCAGTCATTATTGGTCATAAGGCCATGATCAAATAAGCAACTAGTGTAGATCAGTGTTTCTCAAACTTCGGTGGGCCCGCCTTGTGGAACGCAAAGACCTCACAAATGGTCATGGACATCTCACTTGCAAAATGCAACAAGCTTGCTAGTGGGAGCATGGCCACGGACGTTTCAATAACAAAATGCAAAGAACATACCAAAAGGTGTCTGCCAAAACTCTGTCCTCCATGTTTTTATGGGCCTTGCTTTGTGCACTGGTGCAGTTATATTAGAACAGGAAGGGGCCATCCCTGAGCTAAGCTTGGTCCATTAGTTCCAGTGAGAGGAACTGACTGTTTCAGCATTAACCAACAGATTTTGGACAATTCCATGCTCCCAACTCTGTTTTCCCAACAGTTTCGTTTGTGCATTTGTAAACCCAAATGTGAACTAATGCAACAGAAGTTGTGCATCTGTGAAATATTTTCTCATTAATAAAAGTCTTGCACGACTACAAGTGAATTGATACAAGTGCTTGAGTCTACATCTGCGAGTTTCCATCGCTGTTTTCCGGGGACGAATACTTTTGCACCAATTATACCACCTAGCGATGTGCAAAACCGATTTGTACTTGTGCACACAGAGAGCATTGATCGAAAACAAAACAAGGCGGCCGGATCTGGATCTGGATCGCGCCCACACATCCCTGCTCATATAAGTAGCCTAACCTCCGCTTGTTTCCTCATCAATATAAAGGACAAGGACGCACGATTTGTAGATTTTCTTTTCACAGAGTGAGAAAACATATTTCTGAGAGATTATTTGCACCCGGGTGTAAATAGTGGAATGGAGGCATTTTCTTATTTGCACCCAAACCTGTAATGCGTGCAGAAACAGATGGGATGGCCTACCTGAATCTAACAAGTTAGGATTTTAAAAACAATCTTTTTGATGGAAACGTGGTGCTAAATTACCATAAACTTGTTCAGTGAACGGGTAAAACCGTCCGTTTGTGAGCAAAATCAAGAATTACGAGTTTGTTTACCGTCACCTAGCAACCAGAACATAGACAAATATTAGTAGTCCATCGCTTGAATCAGAAATGTGTAGGGTAGCGGGTAAGTGCATGCGCCATGAATCTAATGTTAAATAATAACAATGTATGCCTGTGTGTGGGATATACTCGGGATGCTTACGCAGATGTCAATGGTTTTCTATTTTAGTATTGATGTTAATTAATGTATAGATCCGAAGTTCAGTCGGTAAGCCTAGCTGTGACGTGCAGTCACCTGACATCACCATCAAATTAGGGGATATTTCAGAACCATTAACGTGGACAGCTCCCCTTAAGAACATCTTAAGATCAGTGCACGCGCGTTCGGGAAACAGTCGGAAAAACCAAACGATTGATCTTAAGATGAATCGTAGAAAATCCTCGTAAGTGTGTCTATCCATCGTTATCGGGAAACGCACCCCAGGCCAACAGGTACTGGTTAGCCTAGTATGTGAAGCTGCTGTATGGGTAATTGTTGTGTAAAGCAAATTGGATATTATTGGATTGGACTGGATCATCACGTTAAAGACAGCAAGACATCGGCTCTTCTTTCAGTGACGTCTGCAGAAATTTGCCATGGACCACAAAATATTGACGAACTTTTACCGCTGTACAATAGAAATATATATTTAAATATATTTTACATTGTACACACTGTTTTGCATTGTTTGTTGGTGTTTTTTTTCAAGAAATACAAAATCTACTTTAAATTTAACGATTTTTCATTACATATAATTTCTATAATTTCAAACAAAAGCAGGCTAGTTTAAGTTTCAAGTGAGTTGAAAATAAAATGGCAACAAAACAAAATGACAAACACTTGATTTTTTTAGGCCACAAACACAACATGTCCCAGCCTGAACCATAGTTTTTAAACTGTTTCAGCCAATCCCCGACGAAAAGATGTCCTTTTGGGTTTGAACTTCAAAAGTAGTGATCTTATCCAACATAGCTTAAGCACTTTTAAAATGGACAACACCAAAAACGTGTTGCAAAATGTTGTTTAGTTTTAAAACCTATGTCAGGTCACAACACTATTAATTGTAGCTAATTATTGGGTGGTCTGCATGAATGCTAATTTACCGAAAGGGTAGAGAACCTCGTGCACATCTCACCTACGGACAGCAGGCCCATACGAAGTACTTAGCGGGAAGTCTATGCGAGTCCGTCAGGGGGACGTTTGAGACCGATTGAGACTCAGGCAACTAGGCCTATGCATGGTAGCTAGAAGTACAGAGAGACGCAGCGGGCAAGCAAGCACATACCAGTGGAGGTGTCTAGACCATTCTCATCTACATCGTGACGTCGATTCAACATGGCGTCGATCGGATAGCAAAACAAGAACAGACAGTAATCTCCGTTTTATGGGTATTACGTGTTTGCTTTACACGTAGAGACAACAAAACAGACAACACGTTCTAAATATCGACCATGCATTTGATCTCCAATCTCCATCGCGTAAATTACTGTGTGGGAAGTAACGTAGGTCATACCCTGTTGGGGGGGGGGCAGAGATACAAACTGTGATTCATAGCCCATTCAGTAGTATGTTTAAATACATAATCAACAAAAGACTTAAGTGGATGACAAACCTGCTTTTGATTGTAGTCTGCTGACAATGTCTAACTGGACAGAACAGCATGTAACTCCTTCTGATACTGCGTGTAACTAGCGACAACGCAAACTCTAATATGGCCGTCATTCGTCTTTTGTTGTTTCAAAATAAAAGTCGGAATTTAATTATCTTCGTTTTAAAGTCATCCTTATCCTAACATTTAGAAAAAAAATGTGAGCACAAATAGAACTAGTAGTTTCTGTAGATTTAAACTACTATTTTAAACTGCAACAAATATAGCCTAGTTTATAGGCTAACCAATCTGATGGAATTTGATAGAAAACTATAGGTAGGGAAAGTGAAAACCAGCGCCCCAAGCGGTTGCGTTCCTATCGAAGAGCAGCTCCCATGCTTTTCACAGTCTATGCTCCAATGTTAATAAGTCCTACTCCCATAGACCGACTTTTCAAATAAATAGAGCCAGAGAATGTCTAATAAGGGGAGAACTGCCACTGTCGTTATACTTCCGGTTTTAAAGGAGTCCTAGAATTCAAAACCACATTCACCTTGTTCCTGTTGAATTTAGGCTGCGAGCAGTGTCCAAAGGACAACACCAAAGACTTTACCGCGTCCCCCGCCTGCTTTCGTATGCAAATTGGGAAATAGAAACAGCCGTGTTGAAATGCTCCAATCTGAACAGAGCTCAGATAACACGTAATAGGCGCCCATCCCCCTTTAGATACACCCCCTCTCATTTGCATACCTTCGATTAATAATTCTTGTTAAACTGCTCTTACGATGCTAGTATATGTGGTCTATGGCAGAGACGTTGTAATGCTAGCGTTATTACAGCTAACTTTGGAGAGTTACCAATCTAACACATTCATTCTGTTGGGGAATCTGCTGCACTTCATCTTCGTCAGAACCTTCTTCTGACTCGGTTTATACATGTACGGCTGTATTCCTTATTTAAATCCATTGTTGATAGCTTTATCAAAGACTTTGGCTTTATTTACCAGCAGTAAACGTAGTTTCACTTTGCTCTAGCTTCAGACCGGTGGATTGAGCCAATCAACTTTCAGGACATATCGGCCAATAGACCAATCAGCGCGAATCTCATTTGAATATTCATGAACTTGCTGAGTGGGCGGGAAAAACAAACTGTTACATTGCAAGGCTTATTTATGACCTTGTATTAGGCGATCTAGCAGTGCTCCTGGGGCGTTTTCAGCCCCACAAATTTACATATGACATTATTTAGGCTCAAAGATCAATTTGTAATGGTAAAAAAATGCGTTCTATGACTCCTTTAAAATGGTTGCAGTTCCACGCTGGTTCCATTAGAGGCGCTCACATTTGGAGTGCAGAATGCATGGAGGTCTATGGAGCAATAGAGCTCCACAGTCCCGCCCCTCCTCCCAGAGAGGTGCTTGTACGGAAGAAAATTTCTCATTCATTTCTCCCATTGACTTCTGGAAAAATCTGGATATAAAGAGTTTTAGACCATGCCTTAGGCTAACCAGCTATGTGACTCATAAGCATAACTTGTAATTTCGAGTGAAAAAATGAACAGAAAATGTAAAAAAAGCGAAAGGTACAAGACTGTGTACATATCTTAAATTCCTAGTTAGAGAACTCAAATCCCATGATGCTTTGCAAACGTACACACATTTCCAACATTTGCAGCCTAACGATAGTTTAACATGGTTCCATATTAATCTGAGAAAAGAAGATGATTACTTCCTACCGTTTCCATTGAGTAAATTCAACCTTCAAGATGAGAAAACTGTTCTTTTTCGGAAGACCACACATCGGTCCTGACAGCCCTGCAGCCATTTTAAGTTTTGAAGTTCCAGCGAGACGCTAGCCGGACGATAGGCGCGGGGAAAGTTGAGTAGGGGAGAGCCGGGTCAATTGAGACACTTTTCAGTTAAACAATCTTTTCAAAGATTACGTGATGTACACAAACATTTTTATCATGTGATCAACAACTCACATGTGTTGTGTCTTAGTTACAAGTGTAATTTAACACATATGTTGGATGATCGCGCTGTTTTCAAACTTTGAACGTAAGTTGACATGGGTCTCAAATGCCCCACCTATGCGTGTCGTTTGAGACACAAAGGAGGGGCAATTAATACAGCATGTTTTAAACAGAAACTACTGACCCTACTCACGTTTTTATGGAGCATATCGGACAACATACTAGTGTATTCGTCATCCCGAAAGTTTCACATAATTTCTCGCAATATAAATAGGTCAAACAAATATTTTTGTCCCGTACGTAACTTCTGATCACAAAAAAAATCTACCGCATGTATAATTTGTTTCCCTCACTTCGCTGAATATCTGTGGATTCATGTTTTGTTCATTCAAAATATATGTTGTTCATTCAAATAAGTTGTTGTTAAAGGAATACGCCACCCAAAAATGAAATTAAGCTAGTCTCGGTCACCCCCAGAGTTAGAACAGTGAAAAAAACCCGGTTAAAATCCGTCCGGGCATTCTCCTGCTTTGGGAGCAGCGATGTTAGCTTTAGCTTAGAACAGTTGCTGTAGATGAAGGGTGTCAGTGAGCACGTCCTCCAAAAAGTGACCGAGACGTCTACATTTTTTTCTAAATATATCTTGGGAGCCGTGTGTTCAAAACGAGTACAAATCATAATGCAAAATCGAACGAGACTATTACCTGGGCAGATCTTTACTTGGAACTATTTTCAGCCTCATCGCCGACGAAGCACCGCTAGCTAGGCGCAAAGTTCTCACGTAGCACCACTTGTGAAGTTCCAGTCGAATCTAGTTGGGAGTTTACAAGACTGCTACGTGAAAACTTTGCGCCTAGCTAGCGGTGCTTCGTCGGTCACTTTTTGGAGGACGTGCTCACTGACACCCTTCATCTACAGCAACTGTTCTAAGCTAAAGCTAACATCGCTGCTCCCAAAGCAGGAGAAAGCCCGGACGGATTTTAACCGGGTTTTTTTCACTGTTCTAACTCTGGGGGTGACCGAGACTAGCTTAATTTCATTTTTGGGTGGCGTATTCCTTTAACTCAAATCAGTTGTTGTTCATCGCAAAACAGTTATTAATTCGGTGATTTATACAGATATTGATCGTGTAATGTGGCCACGTCCGGGTTCGCGTTAGGGACATTTAAACAGCTGTACCAATTGAACCTCCAGCGACTACTGACACTTAAACCTGTTTTGCCTCTAAACTTCAAAACTATGACATTGCATACTTTAGGGCCTGTTTAAGTACGAATTCATCTGTTGTTTGATCATATTATTATTGCATGGCACCCAAAATACAACTTTTGATCACAAAAAAACTACCGCATGTAAGATTTTACTTACCGTAGACGAAAATCGGTACCCGCTAATAACCTTTGAATGGCGTGACGTAATTTCACGAGCTTTGCCAGGATTGGTATGTGTTATGTGCTAGACGTAGTGTCAAAATCTGACGGCTCAAGCTTGCATGGTTTTCGAGGAAATCGCTGTGTCTCAATTGCCCCATGTCTCAATTGACCCGGCGCTCCCCTACAGTTTGTCTGGGATTGCCATGGCAACGGCGATCTCTACCAATCAAAGGCTCTGCTTTCACCAGTTTTACACGGTAGGGTGTTGGGTAGTGTAGTACTCTCTCGTTAAATCCTGAATAAAACATTGTTTTCTCAAAAACAAGGTTGATGCCCCGTTAACTTTTGACATCTATATGAGCCGGTATAATCGCTTAGTCACATCGTAGCTGGTTTTAAGTCTACCATGGACGGTTACGATTTTATGGCTTATTCTCCAGTTGTCAATGGAGAAATTGTATTGGATTTTTACTTCCAGACAAGGCTGTGGGCGGGACTGTGGAGCTCTATACCCCTCAAAATCCACTTTTCTCAAAATATACATTTGTGTCAATTAATTTGAATATTGTTTTCGAAGGGGGATGCAAAGAAATTACGTATTGCGTGGTGTTTGACTTTTTAGAGTCACTTATTTGCTTTAAAACGTCTTTTAAAATGTAAATGATGTCATACACTCAAGCTTCATTAGCAGAATGCTAGCGTGGTATGGGCAACAACAACTCAACCTGTAAGAAATCGGAAGGAAGTACTCGTTCATTCAACTTTTGACCTATAACCCATGTTGAACTTGCAAAAACTATAATCAAATCTGAGATCTCTCAACGACAATTGGGTGAAAGAACCAAATTTAGCCGTCTAGCTCCATAGACTCCCATTCATTCTGCACTCAGGCGACCGCCCCCAGTGGAATTCTGGTGGAACTGCAACCAAAAGTCGTTACAATGGGACTTAATAGCGAGTGGCAAGGCTCTCCGTAGCCGGGCTCTGATAGAGCTCAACAGTCCCGCCCCTCCTCCGAGAGAGGTGCTTGCCCGGAAGTAAATTTCTCATTCATTTCTCCCATTGACTTCTGGAAAAATCCGGATATAAAGAGTTTTAGACCATGCCTTAGGCTAACCAGCTACGATGTGACTCATAAGCAGATTTGGCCACTTTATTTGTAATGCTCTTAACAGATGTAACATAGTCAAAACATAACATCTCAGTATATGAAATAACGTTAGCGGTGATTGAACACTATTATTAGCTAACCTAGCTAACGTTTATCCTAGCACTGAACTCGTTAAAGGCGCCGTCCCATTCAGAGTTTATGGTTGCTATAACAACCCTTGCTGAGCTAAGTAGACGGACCAGATAACAGTGCAATCGTGGTTGAAATACTCCCGAAACATATTTAGGGGCATATTTAGTCCCAGGAGAGGGAGAAGGGGGCTGGGGGCATATTTGAGTTCAAAAGGCGAATAGCCTCAAAGGTAAAGGTTGCCTTCCTCCTGTTAGTCCTATAGCAAGAGGACAGCGCAGACGCCTGCCAGAGGGCAGCCATTCAAAAACTCCATGTAGAACATGAGTAGAGTCTTCCAAGATTTGGCTTTCCTTAGTGTAGCCTTATCATGCAGCGATGTCAGTGACTGAAGAGGGTGGCCAATGATCTTAGAACATGTGTGCTGTGCACAATGCTCTGGAGGAGATTCTTATTTTTGATGGAGAGGGAGTGAAACCAGCATATAGATGAAAAAGTCAGTACACTTTCAATGAAGGAGGTGTAAAAAACTGTGAGGATCTTCCTGTTCACTCCAAAGGAGTATAGCTTTCTCAAAAAATACTTGCGCTGTTGACATTTTTTAAGGATCACCTCTGTGTTGGAGTCAAAACGCAGTTTGTCATCAATGACAGTGCCCAGGTATTTGTACTCATGTACAACTTCCACTGGTTCCCCATGTATTGTAGTGGCGGTCCTGCATCCTCCATGCCTGTTGAAGTTAATGAACATCTCCTTGGTCTTTGTGACATTTAGCTCCAAAAAGGAGCTATCGCACCATTCCACAAACTCACTGAGGACAGGGCTGTGATCTTGGACAGAACCAGATAACAATGATAAGAGAACAGTGCCGTCGGCAAACTTCACTAGGTGACGATCAGCATGGCGACTTCGACAATCATCTGCGTACAGGATGAACAGCAGCGGTGAGAGGGCACAACCCTGGGGTGAGCCAGTGGACGTGTAGCTGATGTCAGAGAACCTCGTTGACCAGCACCTTCTGTGTTCTTTGGGTCAGAAAGTCTGTGATCCACAGAATTAATTGATGATCTAAGTTGAAACTTATGAGCTTTTTGGCCAACATGTGAGGTTGAATGGTATTGAAGGCAGAGGGGAAATCCGCGAATAGGAGTCGTGCAAAAGAATTTGGGCTTTCTTGGTGTTCATGGATGGCATTCAATATGTAGATTTTGGCATCATCCACCCCTCTTTTTGCACGATATGCTCTATACTACGCAGCTATACCAGCGATCTTATCCACCAAAAATATTTTTTTCAGTCTGCATAATGTAATAATCTACTACCTGTGAAAATAGTCTAGGCAGAATTTCTGAAAATGTGCTTATTTAAAGTGCTGGAGGCATTTTGTGATTATTTATGTTATACAACTTTTCTAAGGGTATTAAGGGGTGCTGAATCCAAATCTGCTGTATATGAAGCTCAAAAATGTCCCATAATGCCTCAAAATTGAGATTCAAAATGGCCGCCTCCACTAGGCTGAAATCTATTTTTCAGTATATTTTTTTGACTAAACAAGGTACAAATATGAATTAAATGTGCTTTTGTAGGTTTTCCTACATGGGCAATTGGATGCCATATTCAGATTTGTGAAGTAATGTGAAGAACCTGCTTAGATATTGCAAATATAGTTTTTAGCTCTCAATAATTACTCAATTATTATTATTATTACTATTATTGTTGATACTGTATTATAAGGCTGCATTTACTTTTGTTAATTTTGTTTTGAAGTCAAATGTACAAACAAATACAAAAAGTTACTTTAAACTTTAAATATAGCTGCAAGCGGTGATGGCGGGCCCAGGCACCTGTGGTGCACAACCTGTGACATTTTGAAATCTAACAAAGCAACATGTGCGTTTGTCAAATGCACATATCTCATGTGTGTGCTCTTTGTTTTTGTTTTCTACATTGAAAGCACTTGCTCACTTCTTGACGGGTGATGTTTTACATTGATGGCAGTCACTTGGTGGCATTTCACCACAAACATGTAGGGTACAATGATACGCTTCCGAGTTTTTAGTTTATGACATACACTTTGTGATATGCAGTGCAATGCAATAACAGTTGGTAGACATCCTACAAAATCTGCTTCAAGCCTACCTGCTTGGGGGGATGGGGGCTATACCAGACATGTGACTTAGGCATGTCAGTACCAGCCTTATCATACTATCTAATATAAAGAAAGTTTCAGACCAATTAACCAAGATGTCAATGTCTGGGACATTTCCTATTTAGTCACCTTGTGGCCCTAGACCAGGTTAGCAGTTTGGGCATGTGGATATCATCAGATTTATTTAACTAATATTTTGTAAATAAATTCCAATGATTCTGACTTTGGCCAGCTGGTGATGCTACACCAGACAGGAATATTACGTGTTTAGATGTCATATACATCTAATCTGATGAATCTGATTGTGATATCTACTAAATGCAGTTCTGATTGGTAATCCATATTTGACAACTTAACGTGTTGATAATGGTTAACTGTAAATCTTGCACATGTATACAGAATTGTGGATATTAATATGTGACATGTAAGACAAGCATGTTTTGTGAGGATGTTTAATCATAAGCATGACTTTCTATTGAATGGCAGGTTAATACGAAATGCAGTTCTGATTTGACATCCATATATTTAAAATCTTAACTAGTGCGTTGATATGGTGTGCTGTAAAAATTGCACATGCATACTGAATTCTGGATATTAATATGTGACATAAGGCAAGCATGTTTTGTGAGGATGAGAATTGGGTCTGCATTGTCAGCCCCCAGTTCAATCACAAAAATGTACAGTTCTGATTGTTAATCCATTAAGACGATAATCAGTGTGTTGATATGGTGTACTGTAAATCATGCACATGTAAGGCTTACATGAATATCTTCACTTCAGATCATTGAGTTCACAAAACCTGTTGCATTGAATGTGTGTGTATGTGTTTGTGTGTGTATGTGTGTGTGTTTGTCTCTGTGTGTGTACTGATGTAAGCAAAACTAAAGTAGTAAATCATGATTCTGTGACTATACTGTATTCTGGGTATTACATGCCATTCCAACCAAGCATTTTTGTGAGGACAAAAACTTGGGTCTGGCATAGTCAGTCCCCATTTCAGTCACAAAAATGGCTTCATGTTGCACTGCACAAAACATACACAGTGCAGTTTTGCTTGACAATCCATTTTGCTCTGTGAACCTATGAGTTGATATGATGTACTTTAAATGATCAGCCTCTCTTTTTGGCGTAACATGTTGGTTTAATCGCACCAAGGGTTTGCTTTTAACACAAATACATCAGCATGACCATGATGGATACAACGCTATTCTTATTAGAACATTCCACCACACATACCCTTTACCTCAAACCCGTATCTAAACATTTTTGACACCCACAACACTTTTAACCATCATGCTCTTGCATTAATGTTTTTGCTTTACCCCAACTGGCTAAAAAAAGCAAAAGGCACCGGTAGTGGTATACTTTCACTTTAGTGGAATGGGGTTCAACTTCCCAGCTAATGTCTCTGTTACCGATGCCTAAAGCCTTCAGGGAGTTCCCTTCATGTGTGTGTACCAAGGGATGCCTCACAAATATAATAGATTAGTAGAGTATTCCAATGTACCTGTACTTGTACTGGTTGTAATCTTACTATTCTATTGTATTTAACCTATTCTGTTCAGAAGGATGTCATGTAGATGCTACCCTGGAAATCCAGAGTTCTTGCGAGAGCACAATATGAATTGTCTCAGCGAGACACTCTGGCAACAAACTGATGCACGTTACTTTTACCGCTTGCATCGGCAGAACCAATCAAATCGGTGTATATGATATAGGTGGGCTAGAGGCAAAATAAATTGATGACAGCACTCCAACATTAGCCTAGAAATCTAGAGGCACCCTAGCGGGCAAAAATATTTTTGCCTAGTGGGATGGTCTAGGGTCGCACCGTTGAGGCCAAGCCTGCGCTAGGCTCCAGACCAGCCTAGCCAATCAGACTGCTCCATCTGTTTACAGAGTCCTTGAGCCCGCCTTAGCTCACCTTCGGCTTCCGATATTGACGCCAGGGGGCTGGACCATGCGTCCTCGTTCGACGAGTTGGGTGTGAGACCGTGTTGCACAACCATAGAGAAAAACGAAGGATGGATGAGGCTAACGAAGCGCGCTCATTTGAATCTGCTTGGGAAGAGTTAGACTTTCGTTTTAAAGAAGGATGTATTTGCCCTTTTGCCGACCGGCTGCGATTGGTCACAAATGCTGGCCTATTACGTGCAGAGGCAGTTTGAAAGACAACTGTTCATCCCACCCACAGTCTTCAGCTCTGTGAATGGTCCGACCCCAGACTATACATTTCTGTATAGTTTGGCTTGCCAGGCTACTCCAACATTGGAAGTCAGAGTAAACATTGGTCATACTGTTATCCAGTTGTGTGCAGTGAGATTTTCAAATGCATGCTTGGTGCCGCCCCTCGAGTTGGCCCATTACATTATTCCTGGCCAGACCCTTAATCTCTCTAGATTATCAGGGCCTGGATTTTACAGGCTATGTAGGCGCATGCAACTGCAGGAAACTTGACAATACTTGCCAGAACACTGAAGAGGACTGCAAATAAGCTGTCCCTGTAACTTCTACATAGTTCAATGAATATCACCATGACTCATGGATCTTCCTGCTTTTTGATCTTATTTGATTAACAACTCAATAGATCTGATGATGTCCACATGCCCAAACTGCTAACCTGGTCTAGTGCCACCAGCTGACTAAATAGGAAATGTCCCAGACATTGACACTTTGGTTAATTGGTCTGAAACTTTCTTAAATATTAGATACTATGATAAGGCTTGTACTGACATGCCTAAGTCACATGTCTGGTATAGCTCCCGCCCCTCCAAGCAGGTAGGCTGGAAGCAGATTTGTAGGATGACTACCAACTGTTATTGCATTGCACTGCATATCACAAAATGTATTTCACAAACTAAAAACTTGGAAGCGTATCATTGTACCCATACATGTTTGTGGTGAAATGCCACCAAGTGACCATCAATGTAAAACATCACCCGACAAGAAGTGAGCAAGTGCTTCCAATGTAGAAAACAAAAACAAAGAGCACACACATGAGATATGTGCATTTGACAAACGCACATGTTGCTTTGTTAGATTTCAAAATGTCACAGGTTGTGCACCACAGGTGCTCGGGCCCGCCATCGCCGCTTGCAACTATATTTAAAGTTTAAAGTAACTTTTTGTATTTGTTTGTACATTTGACCTCAAAATAAAATTAACAAAAGTAAATGCAGCCTTATAATACAGTATCAACAATAATAGTAATAATAATAATAATTGAGTCATTACTGATAGCTAAAAACAACTATATTTACAATATCTAAGCAGGTTCTTCACATTACTTCACAAATCTGAATATGGCATCCAATTGCCCATGTAGGAAAACCTACAAAAGTACATTTAATTCATATTTGTACCTTGTTTAGCCAAAAAGATATACTGAAAAATAGATTTCAGCCTAGTGGAGGCGGCCATTTTGAATCTCAATTTTGAGGCATTATGGGACATTTTTGAGCTTCATATACAGCAGATTTGGATTCAGCACCCTTTAATACCCTTAGAAAAGTTGTATAACATAATTAATCAGACCCTTACGATCACAAAATACTGGACTTCTTGTAATTCCAAGAATTTCAAAAACTACAGTAGGAGGCGGGCCTTTTGTTACCGCGCACCCCTCCTCTGGAATAATCTTCCTCCCTCAATTCGATTAGCAGACACCCTCCCTATTTTTAAGTCTAGACTTAAAACATATCTCTTTAGTGCTTCCTATAGTTAGGTATGGTGCAGTGTGGAACTTCAACCACCTCAGGGTCTTACTGGAACGGACCACCTCTGCTGTGGGCTTGTGTGACTGGTGCCCCAGTCATGCATCCCATGGTGGCTACTGACCACACCTGAGCTGGTGCTGACCACCCTCCACCATGCCTTAGTTATGCTGCTTTAGCATTGCGCTGTCATGGACTTCTTATGTGGCATGCCGTACAACTCCTCTTCTCCCCTCTCCCTCTGTCTCTCTCAACTCTCCCTCTTTCCTTCTCTCCCTGTCCTGTCCTCCATAGTGTAGCTTGGGGGGGAGGGTCCCGCGTACTGTCTGTTGCGCGTGCGGGCATTTGTTCATTCACTGCGCATGCGGACTTTTGTCCATTTGCGCCGTTTCGGTCATGGGCCTTCCCCGGGTGGGCTTGCGCATCATGTCTGGGCTGCGCGCCTGGGTGGTGTGGCTGGGTGCTCTGGGCCGGTCGGGGTCCGTTCGCGGGTGGCGTTGCTCGTCCGCGGGGGGCCTCCCGTCGCCGTCTGTAGATGGGGGGGGGTGGGGTTCGTGTCGGCTCCATTCGCCAGTGGCTCTGCGTGGGCGTATATTGGCGGTCTGGCTGGGGCAGGCGGTCTGATCAGATGTGCACGGCTGTGCATTTAGTGGGATGGGGGGGACGGGGGAGGTGGGAATGCTGGGAGTGGATGGCGGAGGGGAGGGCTGTTGCGGCATTGTATTTGGATTGGGCTCGCGGTCCGGGCCTTCTTGGGGTGGTGTTTCTAGAGTGGAAGTCCAATGGTTTTAACGATTTTAATTACATTACACCAATGTCCAATGATTTTAACGTTTTTAATTACACTACATCTCCTCCCTACGCCTCCTGACCCTGTCAACAGGATGACAGGATGACACGTCCAAAGACATGAAGCATTCTGGACTTTTGCTCTGGGGGCGCTGCTTCCGGGGGGCCTGGGCGGCGGGGCGGATCAGACTGTGTGTCCTGGTCGGGCCGTGGTGTGTGTTCGCGTGGTGTTGTGGTTGGGGTGGGGCTGGCGCGGGCCCCGTTCTCTCTGCTCGCGGATGGTGGTGGGGGGTGTCTGCGGATGGGTGGCGCCGCCTGTGGGCGGACTCTGGCTGGCCATGCTCGGCCATGCTGCTCCGACGCGCGGTTCAGAGGTGGTGTGTGGGTTCGCCTCGGGGGGGGGCATTGGGGGGGGCATTGTGGGTGGGTGGATGTTGCGTGCGTGGTGGGTGGGTGGATGTTTGCATGCGTGGTGGACGATGTGCGGGATGCCTCTTCGGGTTTAACTGGGTAACCTATTCCTACGCACCTGTCCCCACAAAAGAGGTGTGTAAAAGCGTTTTGTAAACCCTCTATAGTATAACCATTTATATCACCATTGATATACTTATTAATACTTAATATGACTTACAGTAATACTAACACACTCTATTTCTCTTCCCTTTCCCCTATACCTCACCTGTGAGGTAAACCATTACCAGCCATCAACCATCTCTGTGCCTGTCCCTCATCACACCTGAAGTCACATCCCTCTGACTGCCCTACCATCGCCATTGCCTTCACCATCCCTATGACTGCCCTAACATCGCCTGCTGGGGTTCCCTGCCCGAATCTTTGGCCCTCGGATCCCAGCGACCCATCACCTTCCGAAATAACTAATGGATTACTAATGGACAATTTATTCCCTACACTGGACTATTTGAACTTTCATTGTCATTGTAACGTTCAAACTACAAATGACTGTACTGTAACTGACCCAAGGCAGATGGGTTGGGCCCTTGAGTCGTGGGTCTGTCTGAGGTTTCTTCCTATATGTATCTCCAATTCTAGGGAGTTTTTCCTTGCCCCTGTCACTCATGGGCTCTCTTTGAATGTCTAACACTCTGTAAAGCGCCTTGAGACATGTGTAATGTATTGGCGCTCTATAAGCGACATTAAATTAAAATTAAATTAAATTAATCACAAAATGCCTTCGGGGTTCTGATTTCTTGAAAATTGACCCTGTCTAAAATATCAGACCCTATTTCGCCTTATTTTTTAAAAAAACGTAATTGCTCTTTTCATTTCATAAATGGACTACAACTACAAGTGACGTGACACCCTTCAACGTTACTCATGGTTTGTCTATTAGCCTGTTAGCTAGTTGGTTAGTTAGTTGACAATCACACTACTGCCAGCTCTTGTGTGAGTACAACAAGTTATCCCAACATAAAGGTAATTACCACGCGGTTTATCGCTCTCTGTTACTACAAAAATATGTAAAGCCAGTTTAGCACATTGCCGTATTGATCAGTTGGAGATGAAGCGCCCAAACTGGTGAACTCGTTATCACCATGTTACAAACAAACTCAAAACAATTAAACTGATCCTAAAAAATAAAGTATGACCACTACAAGCAATAGAGCTGACCTAAATGCATAGCATATTGAAGGCATTTAACTAAGATCCCATCATGGGCCGAGATATATTTTTTCTAAAAGAAAATCCCATCCACTCCCGCTAGCCTCTAGGAACGCAACCAGTAGGGGGCGATGAGATTACTTTCCCTCCCTATAGACCGTTGCTGAGCCTACGTCACTACGTTCACTGGAGGCAAAATAACCATCAACTGCCATCAGCTACAACTCAAAACTCATCCGACACGTCATTGTATTGTAAATCTTGGACATGACCATTTGGGAAATAGTTATATCCAATGATTTATACACCCGCAACTTGTCCTTACTGTAGACGCTCGGTTTTTCAATAACGTAATTATAAATATCCGGCCATTCAACGGAGGGCAATCCTGCTACGTCTTCTTTCCATTCACTTAGAATAGGGATCTGTCAGAATGGTCCCACCTGATAATGTAAGTTTTTTCAAATAATCCTCCCAATCCCGTACACTGAGTGTATGTACATACTGTTTATATCGTTTTCAGCAAAGGTTAATTACGGACTAATTTTAGCCGCGTTAGGCTCCTAGCGCTTTTCAATAGCCGCCTAACTTTTCTGCCGCCAGTGACGTCACGCAAACCCGGATATTTATACCGTTGTGAAGGGGTCTATAGGCTACTCTTTTTACATCATAATGTGAGGCTTTTAGGAGACACATCAGGCTTGTGCAAAATTCAGAATTGAATTGAGAATGACTCCTTAATTCCAATTCAATTCTTGAGTTTGAATTGAATTTGAATTGAGGTCAAGAACAGGATGCAGAATTACAATTCGAATTTGAATTAAGGGAAGTAGAATTGAAATTCAATGAGATTCAAATCAATTCATATAGATAATTTAAGGTAGCCTACACTGTAAATAATTTGATTAGAAGTGTTACATCATTTAAGAGTGAACTTCTTACTTTAAGTGTTCAACAGGACAGGACAGGATGAACTGAACCCCGCCGCGCAGCGGAGGGGTTTTGCTTCGTCCTGAAGGGAATTATTTGCCGATAATGACCGGCGTTCTATACATTATCGCACTTATTATACGGCTACTTGCCAAAACGAGAAAAGAAATGTGTCTTTAGCAATAACTTGGCTACCGTTTCGTGGCTTCCGCAACAACTAGCGGAGTGAACCCGTTGCCATTGGCAGCGGTCATTATACCTTCAGAGCGCTCATTATGCAAAATTATTCCACTGCTCGGTTGAGTTCCCCATTGTCCTGCGTTCTATAAGGGTGTGCATTAACTTTAGATATACGCACGGCTATGAAGTAGTTCCAATTTGTTGGCCGTATCACACTTGAATATTAATTCGCCAAACTCGTTGTGAAGTTTAAATGTCACGTTACATACAAGCTGTAAAATACAGACGTTCAGATCATAGTAACGTTTAGCATATGACAGAGGTGTCATTTAGCTAGTTAGGTGGCAGCATAGGGTGGCAGTAGGCTAAGAAAAATAGCAATCTTTCAAAGTTAACGTTCATCAGAATCCTGGGATATGGCAGCTTGACAACGGGAGATTAGAACTAACGACTGGCTTTTGGCCATAGCAACCATCCATTTAGAACTAGTAACCGCAGTTTGAGAAATTAGTTGAAATGTGTCTGGGAAAAGTAGTTCTACAAACAATACCGTTCTAGCGATTAAAACATTTAAATTAGCACCGGAAACGAACACAACGCAATTGGCAACAGTGGATTAAGCGGGATAATGGACTTCACGCCGTGCGGTTATTCAAAGTTAATGCACTTTTCTCCGCTTCGCGTCGGGCCGTATCACCGTCTGGTTACATGTCGCCAGACCGACATCCCTTTCGTCCGACATGCCGCTATTCAGACATGGTGTTATTCCGACATGCTGCCAATCCGACACATTTTAGTACCCCCAGTCCGACAGTTTACAAATCCTATTTTTTTCCACGTCAATTTAACGGACCCTATGAGCCCGACGGACGCAAAGTGCGTCAAAAACACACCCATTCTTCTCTGTCCGCGATTATTAGTCACAGCGAGATGAGACCTATATTGCATGAAAGAGCTCAGAACCGGGACTTTCCAACGAGACTAGACACGTGTCTGTACGATCAAGTATGAAAATAAAAATAAAATCATGAATTTATATCATATTTACAGTCTATATTGCTCTGCGTTCACCCACGCAGCCACTGCTCTCGCTTGAATTACTCCGGCACCAGGCATCGCACAGACATAACACGCATATCAAATGAAAGAGGAGAAACAGAGCTTTCCATTGATACCAAACACATCGATCCTTTTGTGTTATAGAAACAGACGAAGTGACAAACAAATAAGAATCAGCTTCGGCTACCGCTACTTTTCGTTTGATTTACTCGTGAAACCGTGGTTAAAAAGATACGGCTTGCATGTCAGATAAAAGAGGAGAGCTAGAGCTATCCACAGATACCAAATACAACCTTCTAGGCCATAAAACAGACGAAGTGACAGCAAAATAATAACTTAATTTAGCTCCACTTAGTCCGCGAATAATGAGACAGAGAAGAAAACTTGCCATGTCTATACAACTGCTTTCACTTCCCCGAGTCGTGCACGCAACAGACACATAACCATATCAAGAAGTCTTCACAATGACATTTTAAATGTGAATCTTTATTAATGTACACAATTGGATATAGTTATGACATAATAGCCTATTAATGACCTCATGTCGGAATGGCACGTTGTTTGATAAAAAAGTTAAATACCGCCACTGCGACCATGAAAAAAACAAATGTCGGAGTGGTGGGACTTTTTCCCATAAAGAGACATATAGTTCCCATAACTACGACAATTGGACGTCAATGTCGGAGTGCTGGTATGTCGGAATGAACGGCGGTAGCCTCACCGTCTAGAACGTGCATTAACTTTGAATAACCGCACGGCGTGTCGTCCATTATCCCGTACATAACTGACCGGTAGAATGTTGAGAGGTCCATTCAAAGTGAATGGGAGCTCCCTCAACATTCTAGAGAGCGGTATAATAAGCAATTAGAATGGTAGGCCAGGTGGCCAGGGCCACCTGTTGCAGCTCTCTCTCTCTCAGGCTTTAAGCATACAATCTCTCTGAAGACTACATATCCTGTAAACTGTTTCCTCTGTCCACAACTGTTTCAAAATAAAAGTCCTCACTGTAATAATACACTATTAAATCATTTAACCATTGAAACTACTCAACTATTTAACTGTTCAACCATTCCAACTGTCAGTTATCATCAACTATGCCCCCAGTCAACTACATGAAACTTCCATGTACCTAGCAACCAACATAGCAACCATTAAAATTAAGCGTTTATGACCGTTTCCATACCAACCAACATGATTATACTGCAGTAACTTCTTGTTTCCTGATAGTGGCCACAATGGATACCCTTGCAACAAATGTTTAAAAGTAAAAGTCCTCACTAGCAAGTCAGCTATTTAGCGTGGTTAGCATTGCTAGCATAGTTAGCATTTTTAGCATAACTGCAAAAAATCATCAACTAAGTTAGCTAATCAACCTGGTTAGCATTGTTAGCAATTTTAGCATTGTTAGCATTTTTAACATTATTGCTAGAAATCATCAGTTAAGTTAGCTAATCAACCTGGTTAGTATTGTTAGCAATGTTAGCATAGTTAGCATTTTTAGCATTATTGCTAGAAATCATCAGTTAAGTTAGCTAATCAACCCGGTTAGCATTGTTAGTAAAGTTAGCATTGTTACCATAGTTAGCGTTGCTAGCATAGTTAGCATAACTGTTAGAAATCATTAGCTAAGTTAGCTAATCAACCAGGTTAGCACTGTGAGCATAGTTAGCATAGTTAACATTTTATACCATAACTGCAAGAAATTAGTAGCTAAGTTAACCAATCAACCTGGTTATCATTGTTACCATAGTTAACATTTTAACATGAATAGAAATCATTAGTTAAGTTAGAACTGGAATGTTTCAGCTTTAAACTGTCTACCTTCACACTATCAACTCTCTGTAAACTATGCAACCACCATGTTTACCCTAGCTACACCTTAGTAACCATATCTACATTATCTATCTATTTTTGCATTTTTATGCACTGGTAATTCCTTGGAATCGTAGATAAGTGTAGGGCGGCGCATCAAACCAAAACACAACATAACAACATCAACATCAGTTGAGGGCTGCAACTTCACTTTTAAATGAAAATATCTTGGCCGGACTACTGTTGTCAGTGATATAAGTATTTGAAATTAGCATGATTTCTAAATGTCTAGTGACATATCACGGCCATTTTATGACTAATTGAAATACATTTCTTACATACGGTTCCTTTAACATTGGATTATGACATCACAATAAAGTCGTTAAGCAATTAGAATCTTAAGCCAGGTGTTCAAAGCTAGCCTGACGACGTCATACTCAATTCTTGTCAGAATGAGTCTGAAACTGCTCCATTCAGCTGCGATTATGGGGCGTGATTCAACTGATACAGGGCGGGGGGGATAGCTCTGCACTCATTGGATAGCCCAAACCAAACAGAACAAGTTATTGGCTGTCAGTATCTGCGAAATCTAAGACAACGAAATATGTAGCAGGGTAGGCTATATGGAAAACCTCCTCCCTCGCTTTAAAAAATAATTCCTTCAAACTGTATGCAATGAACAGCTGGGGAAGTGTGTCGTTAACCCAACGAGCAAACAGACATTTTTAAACAAACGGGAACAACATCACCCAAACATGCTGTTTTAACTTGGTGAAAGTGAAACTGAAGTTTTCCCACATATCCACGTTGGTCTAAGTGTTCAGAAATAGTTGTGTGAATCCGTGATAAAACCTCCGTTTCAATAGCTAAGATAAACGAAAGGCCAAACTGCATGAACAAATTATGCATTCATAGCCGTAGCGTTTCTGTTGCAATCAAAATCACATCTCACACCCAACTCGTCGAACGAGGACGCATGCAGCCGTGAACCTCACTGCTGTTCATCTGTCAATCATCACGTAAAGCCCGCCCTGACAATGTGATTGGTCCGAACAGCTCTGTATCTCAAATAGTAGCAGCTGAACGGAGCAGTGCCAGACCGAAGTTCCCTGCAGAAAAAGAATGTAGGCGGGGCTAAACTTCGGTCTGGCATCCAGGCTAGTTCAAAGCCACCTGGCAGCAACTCTCTGTCTCAGGCTTTTTGGCTCTCTCAAGACTACATATCCTGTTCAACTGCATCCTCTACCCACAACTGTTTCAAAATAAAAGTCCTCACCATTTTTGCATTTTCATGCACTCGTAATTTCCTTGGAATTACATCTCTAGTTAAAGTGCATGGAAATGCACTCTACTGTTATCCGATATCTTCTTATTTTTCTTCTAACGAATGTGTGCGTCTAATTCAGCCTCAACCGTTTAACGTAGAAACTTCATTCAAACTGTGTCGCGTAGATCTTACTTAAGCCCTATTCGCACGGGATTAGTATTACCTGTGGACCTCTGGTCATTTTCAAATTATCGCCCCACCTCTGTGTTACTTGCAGCGCATTCGCACGGGATAAGCAAAGTCTGTAAATCACTCTATTTTCACTGACATTACACCCGGATATGTCGTATGCTAACGTCCGAAAACAACGCAGAAAGTAGAAAAGATATGCAATTGCAGTAGCAATCACTGAGATGCAGATTCGCACGGGATTAGTATTATCACCGGACGTCTGTGTTTGGCGAAATACAGTAGGTAATTTGCGGCGGAATTTTTACTTCACAAATTACAGACATGGCACATTCGCACGGGACTAAGATCTCAGGCATTCTCCGCAATTATCACAAATCACCAAAGGTCCACAGGTAATACTAATCCCGTGCGAATAGGGCTTTATGTGACTTCAGCTATGAATTTTTCAACTTTGGAACTTTTACACTTTTTGAACTATGAATTGAAAACTATTACAAATTTCTCCATAGACTTAACATTGCGCCGCCATGTTGGATAACCACAACCAGCTACTTCACGGGCATGGTACGCTAGTCCTTGGACAACTAGCATAGCTATGACTAGCATTAGCTGCGCAGCCTCATAGTGAGTGAGTCTGAGGCTAACCAAAGCCCATTTAGCACACATAACCAGTTCATTGCAGGACTCTGGGAGCCAATCAGATTGTAGGATTCCAACAGCCAATCAGATTGCAGGATTCTGGAGGCCAATCAAATTGTAGGATTCCAACAGCCAATCAGATTGCAGGATTCCAACAGCCAATCAGATTGCAGGATTCTGGGAGCCAATCAAATTGCAGGATTCCAACAGCCAATCAGATTGCAGGATTCTGGGAGCCAATCAAATCGCAGGATTCTGGGAGCCAATCAGATTGCAGGATTCTGGGAGCCAATCAAATCGCAGGATTCTAGGAGCCAATCAGATTGCAGGGTTCTGGGAGCCAATCAGATTGCAGGATTCCAACAGCCAATCAAATCGCAGGATTCTGGGAGCCAATCAGATTGCAGGATTCTGGGAGCCAATCAAATCGCAGGATTCTAGGAGCCAATCAGATTGCAGGGTTCTGGGAGCCAATCAGATTGCAGGATTCCAACAGCCAATCAGATTGCAGGATTCTGGGAGCCAATCAGATTGCAGGATTCCAACAGCCAATCAGATTGCAGGATTCTGGGAGCCAATCAAATCGCAGGATTCTGGTGGGCAATCAGATTGCAGGATTCTGGGAGCCAATCAAATCGCAGGATTCTGGGAGCCAATCAGCTTGCAGGATTTTGGGAGCCAATCAAATCACAGGATTCTGGGAGCCAATCAGATTGCAGGGTTCTGGGAGCCAATCAGATTGCAGGATTCCAACAGCCAATCAAATTACAGGATTCCAACAGCCAATCAGATTGCAGTATTCTCTGAGCCAATCAGATTGCAGGATTCCAACAGCCAATCAGATTGCAGGATTCTGGGAGCCAATCAGATTGCAGGATTCTGGGAGCCAATCAGATTGCAGGATTCTGGGAGCCAATCAAATCGCAGGATTCTAGGAGCCAATCAGATTGCAGGATTCTGGGAGCCAATCAGATTGCAGGATTCCAACAGCCAATCAAATATGCAAGATTTTGGGAACCAATCAAATCGCAGGATTCTGGGAGCCAATCAGATTGCAGGATTCCAAAAGCCAATCAGATTGCAGGATTCTGGGAGCCAATCAGATTGCAGGATTCTGGGAGCCAATCAGATTGCAGGATTCCAACAGCCAATCAGATTGCAGGATTCTGGGAGCCAATAAAATTGCAGGATTCCAACAGCCAATCAGATTGCAGGATTCTGGGAGCCAATCAGATTGCAGGATTCTGGGAGCCAATAAAATTGCAGGATTCCAACAGCCAATCAGATTGCAGGATTCTGGGAGCCAATCAGATTGCAGGATTCTGGGAGCCAATCAAATCGCAGGATTCTGGGAACCAATCAGATTGCATGATTCTGGGAGCCAATCAAATTGCAGGATTCTGGGGGCCAATCAGATTGCAATATTCCAACAGCCAATCAGATTGCAGGATTCTGGGAGCCAATCAGATTGCAGGGTGCTGGGAGCCAATCAGATTGCAGGATTCCAACAGCCAATCAGATTACAGGATTCTGGGAGCCAATCAGATTGCAGGGTGCTGGGAGCCAATCAGATTGCAGGATTCCAACAGCCAATCAGATTGCAGGATTCTGGGAGCCAATCAAATTGCAGGATTCTGGGGGCCAATCAGATTGCAGGATTCTGTGAGCCAACCAGATTGCCGGATTCCAACAGCCAATCAGATTGCAGGATTCTGGGAGCCAATCAAATCGCAGGATTCTGGGAGCCAATCAGATTGCGGTATTCCAACAGCCAATCAGATTGCAGGATTCTGGGAGGCAATCAGATTGCAGGGTTCTGGGAGCCAATCAAATTGCAGGATTCTGGGAGCCAATCAAATTGCAGGATTCCAACAGCCAATCAAATTGCAGGATTCTGGGGGCCAATCAGATTGCAGTATTCCAACAGCCAATCAGATTGCAGGATTCTGGGAGCCAATCAGATTGCAGGGTTCTGGGAGCCAATCAGATTGCAGGATTCCAACAGCCAATCAGATTGCAGGATTCTGGGAGCCAATCAAATCGCAGGATTCTGGGAGCCAATCAGCTTGCAGGATTCTAGGAGCCAATCAAATCACAGGATTCTGGGAGCCAATCAGATTGCAGGGTTCTGGGAGCCAATCAGATTGCAGGATTCCAACAGCCAATCAGATTGCAGGATTCTGGGAGCCAATCAGATTGCAGGATTCTGGGAGCCAATCAGATTGCAGGATTCCAACAGCCAATCAGATTGCAGGATTCTGGGAGCTAATCAAATCGCAGGATTCTGGTTGCCAATCAGATTGCAGGATTCTGGGAGCCAATAAAATTGCAGGATTCCAACAGCCAATCAGATTGCAGGATTCTGGGAGCCAATCAGATTGCAGGATTCTGGGAGCCAATCAAATCGCAGGATTCTGGGAACCAATCAGATTGCATGATTCTGGGAGCCAATCAAATTGCAGGATTCTGGGGGCCAATCAGATTGCAGTATTCCAACAGCCAATCAGATTGCAGGATTCTGGGAGCCAATCAGATTGCAGGGTGCTGGGAGCCAATCAGATTGCAGGATTCCAACAGCCAATCAGATTGCAGGATTCTGGGAGCCAATCAGATTGCAGGGTGCTGGGAGCCAATCAGATTGCAGGATTCCAACAGCCAATCAGATTGCAGGATTCTGGGGGCCAATCAGATTGCAGGATTCTGTGAGCCAACCAGATTGCCGGATTCCAACAGCCAATCAGATTGCAGGATTCTGGGAGCCAATCAGATTGCAGGATTCTAGGAGCCAATCAAATTGCAGGATTCTGGGAGCCAATCAAATTGCAGGATTCCAACAGCCAATCAAATTGCAGGATTCTGGGGGCCAATCAGATTGCAGTATTCCAACAGCCAATCAGATTGCAGGATTCTGGGAGCCAATCAGAGTCGAAATTGCTGCTTTTATTGCTTCGTTTAATGCTAAATTATATTTTACAAATAGGCTCTGAAAAAAGAACACTGTGCGCACGACGTTGGTATATATAGATAGATATAGATATACCGTTTAACGTAGAAACTTCATTCAAACTGCGCTGCATAAGTCTTACTTAGGTGACTTCGGCTATGTATTTTTCAACTTTGTAACTTTTATACTTTTTAAACTATAAATTAAAAACTATTAAAAATTCCCCATAGACTTAACATTGCTCATTATGACATCACGGCAGCAATTAGAATGTTACGCCAGATGGCCAGTCCAGGTGCAGCAGCTCTCTCTCTCTCTCAGGCTTTACACTGGCTCTCTTGAGACTACATTTTCTGTTCCCCTGTATCAACTGTATCAACATAAGTCTTCCTAATTCCATCCAGCTTTCTATCCATTCATCTTCTTCAAACCATTCACTCATCCACCCATTCTAAACAGTCTGCCTATGAACATCAATTAGACGATCTACATTCAACTTTTAAACAATCTACTCTGTCTCAGGCTTTAAACATACACTCTGGCTCTCTTAAGACTAGCCAGTTAAATTGATTACACCTGTATCTGTATCCACTACTCTCAGTAGAGAGCTGTGTCTCTCCACTCTACAAGAATATAAGGCACATTCCATCCAACTTTCTATCCATTCATCTTCTTCAGACCATTCACTCATCCACCCATTAAACTGTCTATCAACATCCATTAAACTCTCTGTCTATCAACATTAATTAGACTATCTACATTCAACTTTTAAATTATTTATTCTGTCTCAGGCTTTAAGCATACACTCTGGCTCTCTTAAGACTAGCCAGTTAAATTGATTACACCTGTATCAACTACTCTCAGAGAGCTGTATCAGTGTCTCTCTTAACAAGAATATAAGGCACATTCCATCCAACCTTCTATCCATTCATCTTCTTCAGACCATTCACTCATCCACCCATTAAACTGTCAATCAATATCTATTAAACAATCTGCCTATCAACATCCATTAAACATTCTGTCTATCAACATTAATTAGACTATCTACATACAAGTATTTACTGTGGGTGCCTCTAAAGCAGCGTTTATATGTCCTCCCTCGCTCCTCGGGCCTCGATCCTCAATGATCTACATAAAGAAAGATAGAAGAAGGGCTAGACTATCCCATTGTTGTCGCTCCATCATTCTTTATGTAGATCAGTGAGGATCGAGGCCCGAGGAGCGAGAGGGGATGCGTAAACGCTGCATGAGAGGCACCTTCTGTCTCAGGCTTTAAGCATACAATCTGGCTCTCGAAGCCAGTTAAATTGTTTCCTCTGTCCACAACTGTTTCAAAATAAAAGTCCTCACTGCAATAATAGACTATCAAATCATTTAACCATTGTAGCTACTCAACTATTTTACTGTTCAACCAATCCAGCTGTCAGTTATCATCAACTATGCCTTCGGCCAACTACATGAAACCTCCATGTACCAGGCAACCAACATAGCAACTATTTAAATTAAGCGTTTATGACTGTTTCCATAGCAACCAAAATGATTATATTATAATAACTTCTTGTTTCCTGATAGTGGCCACCGTGGATAACCTAACAAGAAATGTTTCAAAATAAAAGTCCTCACTAGCAAGTTAGCTAGTTAGCATAGTTAGCATTTTTAGCATAGCTGCTAGACATCATTAGGTAAGTTAGCTAATCAACCTGGTAAGCATAGTTAGCTAATAATTTCTAGCAGTTATGCTAAAAATGCTAAGTTAGCTAATCAACATGGTTAGCATTGTTAGCATAGTTAACATTGTTAACATAGTTAGCATTTTTTACAAAACTGCTTGAAATTTTAAGTTATGCTAGCTAATCAACCTGGTTAGCATTGTTAGCATTTTTAGCATAGTTAGTATTTTTTAACATAACTGTTAGAAATCATCAGTTAAATTAGCTAATCAACCTGGTTAGCATTGTTAACAGTTAACATTTTAACATACCTGTTAGAAATCATTAGTTAAGCTGTAAGTGTAAGCTTTAAACTGTCTACCTTCACACTATCAACTCTCTTTAAACTATGCAACCACCATGTTTACCCTAGCTACTCCTTAATAACCATATCTACATAATCTGTATATTTTTGCATTTTCATGCACTGGTAATTCCTTGGAATTGCATTTCTAGTTACAGTGCATGAAAATGCACTGTACTGTTCTTCCTAGGCTTCTTATTACAGTGCATGAAAATGCACTGTACTGTTCTTCCTAGGCTTCAACTTTTTATTCTTCTTCTTCTAACGCACGCAATTCAGCTTGAACCGTTTAACGTAGAAACTTCATTCAAACTATATTACGTAGGTCTTACTTAGGACATGTGTGCTATGACTTTTCAACTTTGTAGCTTTCATACTTTTTAAACTATTAATTAAAAACTATTAAAATTTCCCCATAGACTTAAAGAGACCCTATGCAACTTTTTTCAGTCATAAAATCGTTTAGAAATCGTTGTTTTGCTTGACTGACCAGTTTTATGGAAAACAGTCACATTTCCTCCCGCCCCTAGTGTCCCTCTCCGCTATTACAACCTTGCAACTTTCTGATAAACGATCGTTTGCTGTTTACACCTGGAAGTCAGAGACGCGAAAGGAACAAGAAGAACCACGCTTGCAATTTATATATTTCTATATAGCCTATATATGTATAAATATACATGCTAAAGCTGTCGGGGAAGCTTCGCAGAGAAATATGCAAGTATAAAACGAGCGAAAACGAAAAACGAAACCGAAACCAGAGATGAAATCGCCAATCCTGCATTATTCCTCTTTAACATTGTGATTATGACATCATAATAGGGCAATTAGAATCTTATGCCAGGTGGCCAGCCCCACCTGCAGCAGCTCTCTCTCTCTCAGGCTTTAAGCATACAATCTCTCTGAAGACTACATATCCTATTAACCTGTTTCCTCTGTCCACAACTGTTTCAAAATAAGTCCTCACTGCAATAATACACTATTAAATCATTTAACCATTATAACTACTCAACTATTTAACCGTTCAACCACTCCAACTGTCAGTTATCTTCAACTATTCCTCCAGTCAACTAAATGAAACCTCCATGTACCTAGCAACCAACATAGCAATCATTGAAATTAAGCGTTTATAACCGTTTCCATAGAAACCAACATGATTATACTGCAGTAACTTCTTGTTTCCTGATAGTGGCCACCATGGATACCCTAGCAACAAATGTTTCAAAATAAAAGTCCTCAATAGCAAGTTAGCTAGTTAGCATGGTTAGCATTGTTAGCATAGTTAGCATAGTTAGAATGTTTAGCTTAACTGCTAGAAATCCAATCCAATCCAATCCACTTTATTTATATAGCACAATTTAAGCAAACACAGGGTTTCCAAAGTGCTGTACAACACAACAATAATGACAACAGTAGAACAGTAGAACAAATAAACAAGTAATACAGTAAAATAAAATAAAAAGAAATCATCAACTAAGTTAGCTAATCAACCTGGTTAGCATTGTTAATAAAGTTAGCATTGTTACCTTAGTTAGCATTGCTAACATAATTAGCATTTTAACCATAACTGCTAGAAATCATTAGCTAAGTTAGCTAATCAACCTGGTTAGCACTGTTAGCATAGTTAACCCTCTAACCGCCCAGGTTTATTTTGATTTTTGCATAAAAATTTCATAAGCCCATGGCTTGAAAGTGGTCAGAGATAAAGTCCTACTGTAAATGTGAAAATCATTGAGTATGAACTAAAGTTTATGAAGGGGGTCAATTTTCTCATCTAATTTGCATATTATGACGTCACAGATTGGCAATAGCGTCAAATTATGCACATTTCAGTAAATACTGATTGTTGAACACATTTGAGCAGTTTTACTTTGATTTTTGTAATTTCTCCGACATAACAAACAAACAGGACCACAGCCACATGTAAACCAACAATAGTAAACTATTAGTATTACCACAATCCCTATGTTACTATATAATAAAGTAGCCTGGTCAAATCAGTTCCTATCGCGGATGACTTTGTTGTTCTTCAGAGCCCTATTTTTACTAGACCTGCTGTCTGTACCATGTCAATTACAGACACTATCATCATGATTATCACTGGCACCAAGCACACCATGCTTATTTGAACCCTTTGGTCAACATTGCTGCAGGTAAACATTGACGTACACACGCAAAGACCCACCTCCATTCACAGACGCATCTTGACTGTCACTGCCAATGAACGACCGATCATAATCTCCAAAAGGCAGATATTCTCCTTCAGAATCAGAGTAGGTGAATAGCAGACCCAAGACTTCATAACACACGACTTTGTTTTTTAACATTTGCCGTTTTTCTGCTTCAATTTGTGCATAGCGATCGCGCATTTCACTTCCGCGTTATAAACAGGAAATGCGTCTTTTTTTTTTGTTTCTCGCGAGTAATACAGGCACTTCCTGAAAACTTTTTTACTCGAATTTGGGCTTGAATCGAAGCTCTGGATGTCTGCCATCTAGTGGTGGAGAGTACAAAGGCGATTTGTCACCCTACTCGGATCTACCGTCTGTTTTAATCAGTGATGTTGCTTGTCGCCGTACGGCGCCTTGGGCGGTTAGAGGGTTAACATTTTTACATAACTGCAAGAAATCAGTAGCTAAGTTAAAGGGATATTCCGCCATTTTTGGAAATACGCTCATTTTCCACCTCCCCTCGAGCAAAACAATCGATATTTACCTTGTTCCCGTTCATCCAGCCATTCTGTGAGTCTGGCGATACAACTTTTAGCTTCAGCCTAGCATAGATCATTGAATCGGATTAGACCATTAGCTTCTCGCCTGCTAGCTTCATGTTTAAAAGTGACTAAGATTTCTGGTAATTTTTCCATTTAAAACGTGTCTCCTCTCAAGTTAGAAAGTGCAATAAGACCAACTGAAAATGAAACCTGGCGTTTTTCTAGGCTGATTTGACATGGAACTACACTCTCATCTGGCGTAATAATCAAGGCAACTTGCAAACGTACCATAGGCGCAGTGATATCTTACACAGCATCTGAAAATAGTCCCCATAGACAACAAGCAGTAGTAGTGCCAGTAGCTGCAAGTTGCCTTGATTATTACGCCAGATGAGAGTGTAGTTCCATGTCAAATCAGCCTAGAAAAACGCCAGGTTTCATTTTCAGTTGGTCTAATTGCACTTTCTAACTTGAGAGGAGACACATTTTAAGTGGGAAAATTCCCAGAAATCTTAGTCACTTTTAAACATGAAGCTAGCAGGCGAGAAGCTAATGGTCTAATCCGATTCAATGATCTATGCTAGGCTGAAGCTAAAAGTTGTATCGCCAGACTCACAGAATGGCTGGATGAACGGGAACAAGGTAAATATTGATTGTTTTGCTCGAGGGAAGGTGGAAAATGAGCGTATTTCCAAAAATGGCGGAATATCCCTTTAACCAATCAACCTGGTTATCATTGTTACCATAGTTAACATTTTAACATGAATAGAAATCATCAGTTAAGTTAGAACTGGAATGTCTAAGCTTTAAACTGTCTTTTAAACTGTCTACCTTCACACTATCAACTTTCTTTAAACTATGCAATCACCATGTTTACCCTAGATATACTCATTAGTAGCCATATCTACATTGTCTATCTATACATTTTTGCATTTTCATGCACTGGTAATTCCTTGGAATTGCATTTCTAGTTCTTCTTCTAACGCACGCAATTCAGCTTGAACCGTTTAACGTAGAAACTTAATTCAAACTGTGTTACGTAGGTCTTACTTAGGACATGTGTGCTATGACTTTTCAACTTTGTAACTTTTATACTTTTTAAACTATAAATTAAAAACTATTAAAGAAATCCCCATAGATTTAACATTGGCCTCTATGACATCACAATCGGGTCGTTAAGCAATTAGAATCTTATGCCAGGTGGCCAGCCCCACCTGCGGCAGCCCTCTCTCTCTCAGGCTTTAAGCATACAATCTCTCTGTGAAGACTACATATCCTGTTAACTGTTTCCTCTTTCCACAACTGTTTCAAAATAAAAGTCCTCACTGCAATAATACACTATTAAATCATTTAACCATTGGAACTACTCAACTACTTAACTGTTCAACCATTCCAACTGTCAGTTTTCATCAACTATGCCTCCAGTCAACTACATGAGACCTCCATGTACCTAGCAACCAACATAGTAACCATTAAAATTAAGCGTTTATGACCGTTTCCATAGCAACCAACATGATTTTACTATAGTAACTTCTTTATTCCTGATAGTGGCAGCCATGGAAACCCTATCAACAAATGTTTCAAAATAGAAGTCCTCAGTAGCAAGTTAGCTAGTTAGCATAGTTAGCATTGTTAGCATTTTTTAGCATAGCTGCCAGAAATGATTAGCTAAGTTAGCTAATCAACCTAGTTTGTTAACATAGTTAGCATTGTTAGCATGGTTAGCATTTTAACACAACTGCTAGAAATCATCAACTAAGTCAGCTAATCAACCTGGTTAGCATTGTTAGCATGGTTAGCATTGTTAACATAGTTAGCATTTTTAACATTACTGCTAGAAATCATTAGCTAAGTTAGCTAATCAACCTGGTTAGCATTGTTAACATTGTTAGCAGTGCTAATATTGTTAGCATTTTTACCATAACTGCTAGAAATCATTAGCTAAGTTAACCAATCAACCTGGTTGTCATTGTTAGCATAGTTAACATCTGTTTACAGCATCTGTTTCTAACATTTGTTAGAAATCATTAGTTAGGTTGGAACTGGAATGTTTAAGCTTTAAACTGTCTACCTTCACACTATCAGCTTTCTTTAAACTATGCAACCACCATGTTTACCCTAGCTACACCTTAGTAACCATATCTACATTATCTATCTATACATTTTTTTGCATTTTCGTGCACTGGTAATTCCTTGGAATTGCATTTCTAGTTCTTCTTCTAACGCACGCAATTCAGCTTTAACCGTTTAACGTAGAAACTTCATTCAAACTGTGTTACGTAGGTCTTACTTAGGACATGTGTGCTATGACTTTTCAACTTTAGAACTTTTATACTTTTTAAACTGTTAATTAAAAAACGATTTCCCCATAGATTTAACATTGAGCTATTTCCCCATAGACTTAACATTACCCATTATGACATCACGGCAGCAATTAGAATCTTACGCCAGGTGGCCGGCCACCTGGGCACCAACTGTCATTTTCTCAGGCTTTAAGCATACAATCTCTCTGAAGACTACATATCCTGTTAAACTGTTTCCTCTGTCCACAACTGTTTCAAAATAAAAGTCCTCACTGCAATAATACACTATTAAATCATTTAACCATTGAAACTACTCAACTATTTAACTGTTCAACTATTGCAACTGTCAGTTATTGTCAAGTGTCCTGTCTTTTTAGCTGTGCTTCACCCTCACTTGATAGGGAGGTACCAATAATGAACTCTTTTAACTGGAATTCACTCAATGACCAGGCCTCTGTTGTATCTTTATCCATTTTTATTTTAATGTTAACACCAACCATTTAGCACTTTGCACATATTTTATAAAATGCCATACAGGCCTCAACAATGATTAATTATCAAAAGCTTGACTTGACACATTCATATATAAATAGACACATCTTTTTAAATGAATTATTTTAGCTTGAATTCATCACAGGTATCAAATTACAATTTAAACTACGACAATGAATCAACTGCCACAATGAATTAAAATAAGTAACCAAACACATAGGTCACTAAACAGACTATGTGTAGGTAGCAGCAAGTAGAATAGCTAGCAGCGAGTTTAACACACAATCTTTACCCATATAAATATTCACAACGCATATTCACTCCCACCAACTACAATGTGCAAATTCAGCAATTAAACAGTTTTAGATTCTCTACGAAAATAGACTATGCACGTTTTTAAACCATGTCTACAAACAATCAATTTAGTTCAACAGTATTCCACATAACACACATCAGAGTTAAATCACTAAATTGAGCAAACTGCAATAAAGTTGACCAATGAAATGTTTGCACAATGCATTCTATAAACTACCACGTGAATATTTACAAACACACATAGATGCTACAGCGAACAAACACAAATGTTTTCTCCCGCCTACACTCCATTGCCTCGTCGGCGTTTCAACAACAATAGCACTCGCAACAAAGTCCTTTTAACATAGCGGTCTTACCGGCTGTCTGTTCAGTCTTTTAAATTGGTACCAGATTCCACAGCTTCAGGAAAGCTCAATGGCGTCTTTTACTTTTCTCGCACTGCACTGGCGTTTTCCCAACTCCCGCTGTACTTGAATTGGAAATTGCGTGCGTCTTTGATTCCGGCCGCGTGCAAACAGGTGAGTGATAATTAGTTCCGCCCGACCGCTAACGAGAAGGGGGGCGTTCGCCGCGACACCTCCCACTCAACCTTTCTGTACTTGGGACAGACAGGTTGCAGAACTTTAAAGCGAACTTAAACAATGCAGAGACTGCTCTTCTACAGGCAAAAGGACTACAAGTCTTCTGACATCTCTGCGCAATACCACTCCATTAGACTTCCCCATCTGGCCACTAGGAACTGAGGACTTGGTCGCTGGGCTGAGGCACAGTTGCTTGGTGTGACGAGAATCTCAACATCTCTCACGATGCCCTTTGAGTCGGGAGCTACAGCGATGACTCTGCCGAGCCTAAACTGACCTCGCAGAGCATTTTGATCACAAAGCCACACAACATCGCCAACAGTGACATTTCTTTCCGTGGTGTGCCATTTGGTTCTAATGAAGAGACTTGGGCCAGCGAGCTGGCACCACACTTTCCAAAACTCATTAACCTGGGTTTGAACTTCACGCAGGCGCTTGTAGGGGTAGTTGTTAAAGGGTCACTGCACCCTAAAATAGGTTTTTTGAGCTGTTGATTGATTGAAAATACTCATAAGTGGTGAACTGTACTATTACCAGGGTTAATATTGACAAAAATCGTGTTTCTCGACAAACGTAACATTTCGTCTGATTTTGTATTGGAGATATTGCTCTCTCGCGCATACTACCGTTTGAAAACATGCCATGGCATGTTGGTCCAAAATACTATTGGAATGCTGACGTTGTCCTGCACTTCTAGTCCGACACTACGTCACCGGGTCGTTACAAATTAGGACTGAAACGCCCCAACACCTGCTGCCTTGATTAGCCTACCTGTGATAAGCCATGTCTGCAGCACTCATTCCCAGATTGACACGAAATCACCATGGTTGATTGGTTGCAGCAGTGCTGCACTCTCTCTCCAAATTTCAGAACGTCTCGCCCATTTTGAAAGCCGTTTTCAGAAATGTGAAGTGGGTGGAGTTATGGGGTGAAGTGACTCTTTAAAGTTGAAGGACTTCACGTCACCACTAGGGGATGCTCGTCCTAAGAGAAGTGAGTTTGGTGTTACATACTCAATGCGGTCCTCTCGACTCTGGACTCTTGCATCAATAGGCCACTCATTAGCCAAGTTAGCTGCCAAATGGAGGGCTGTGAGGAACTCATTGAAAGTAAGGTTTGCTGACTTGCCTAAACTTTGAAGTGCTCTCTTAGTAACCCTTACGGCAGCTTCAGCAGCTCCATTCCGATGTGGTGAATCAGCAGGGAGCACTTTCCATGTCCAGCTTGTTCCATTTTTTACAGCATACTCCTCCAGGCTTGTTGTGTCTTGGCTCTGCAGAAAGGTGTTTAAGTCCTCCAGCAAAGATCTTGCACCAATGAAATTGGTCCCAGGGTCTGACCAAACCTTAAGGGGGTGGCCCCTGATGGCAGTGAATCTCTGGTAGGCCATTAGGAAGCTCTCTGTGGACATACTACTGACAAGATCTACGTACAGAGCCCGGCTCGCCATGCAGCAGAAGATGACCCCCCAGACCTTCATGGACACTCTTCTTTTGATGTCATCTCTCACCAGGTATGGCCCAAACAAGTCAATAGATGTAAACTGGAACGGCGCAGCGGGTCTTGACCTTTCTACTGGTAGATCACCCATCACTTGTTGGCACACTTGAGCTCTTGCCTTCCTGCAGTGGATACACTGGTTGACAACTTTCTGGGCCAGCCTTCTACCTTGTACGACCCAAGCCTTCTGCCGCATCCTTAACAGAGTTCCAGCAACCCCTTCATGCCCTTCCTGATGACTTTGCCGTGCTAGTAGAGTCCCCAGCCAGGTGTCAAAGGGAATCAGTGGTACAGCCAAGCAGTCCTCTTTGAAATGCTGTATCCGGCCTCCACACAGTAACAGCCCACTAGCTTCACTCTTGTGCTGCCAAGCACAGATCTCGGAAGGCGTCCTCCCTCTCGGCCGCAGTGACAATGCCAGCCAATGGGACTGCCTCCCACTTTGATCTTCCCCTGGCTCTGCCATGGAGAAACTTCTTCGCCGCTCTCCAGACCAGTGCTAGTGACTTCATCAGTTGTGTCAGGCTACTGAACCGCTTGATATCCAACAGGCTTGTAGCTGCAATCCCGGCAGGTGGCCTATGCAGATCTGCAGAAGTCAAAGTGGGCTCCTGCTTGGGCTCCTGCTTGGGCTCCTGCTTGGCTCCAGCCCGGGTGAGAGCAGCAACAAAAGCCTTCTTCTGAATGCGTGTGAGGTTCTCTCTCGCTTCGACAGCAACATCCTTGGCGGACTTCACCGGCCACTCACTCTCTGGGAGACTTAAGAACTTAGGACCCAGCTGCCACTCTGTGCCTTCGTCCAACTTTTCGGGGAACTTATGTGGCATGGTGCTAATAGACCTCCAAAAAGCAGTTGATACAGTTCAGCATGATATCATTTTAATTAAGCTCAAAGCTTTGGGATTCTCTCATACATCACTCCAATGGGTAAAATCATACCTGGTTGGCCGAGAACAGGTGGTAGATGTGGAAGGGACCTTGTCCACTCCACTTAAATTAACTTGTGGAGTTCCCCAGGGCAGTGTTTTAGGTCCTCTTTTCTTTTTGTTATATGTTAATGATATGCATTCAGCCATAGACTGTAACTTGTTTTTATTTGCAGATGACTCAGTTATTCTAGTTGCTCATAAAGATAAAACAGAAGTAGAGAGGCTCCTTAGTTTAAAGCTTCTTAACCTCAGGGATTGGTTGGTAGACAACAAGCTGTCTCTTCACCTAGGCAAAACAGAGTCTATTCTTTTTGGGTCCAGAGGCAAGCTGAGAAACGGTTTGGAATTTAGGGTAGTCGTAGGTGATGTTGAAATTATGGCCAAGAAATCAGTCACTTACTTGGGCTGTATACTAGACAACAAACTGTCTGGGGAAGGGATGGCTCAAAAAGTAATATCAAAGGTCAGTCAAAGGACTAAATTCCTGGCAAGAATATCCAGCCTCTTAGATAGTAACACCTTAAAAATCCTGGCCGATGCTCTGATCCAATGCCATTTTGACTATGCCTGTACATCTTGGTTCACTGGAACTACCAAAGGTCTCAAAAACAAGCTTCAGATTTGTCAAAATAAACTAATCAGAGTGTAAACCATTACCAGCCATCAACCATCTCTGTGCCTGTCCCTCATCACACCTGAAGTCACATCCCTCTGACTGCCCTACCATCGCCATTGCCTTCGCCATCCCTATGACTGCCCTAACATCGCCTGCTGTGGTTCCCTGCCCGAATCTTTGGCCCTCGGATCCCAGCGACCCATCACCTTCAGAAATAACTAATGGATTACTAATGGACAATTTATTCCCTACACTGGACTATTTGAACTTTCATTGTCATTGTAACTTTCAAACTACAAATGACTGTACTGTAACTGACCCAAGGCAGATGGGTTGGGCCCTTGAGTCGTGGGTCTGTCTGAGGTTTCTTCCTATATGTATCTCCAATTCTAGGGAGTTTTTCCTTGCCCCTGTTACTCATGGGCTCTCTTTGAATGTCTAACACTCTGTAAAGCGCCTTGAGACATGTGTAATGTATTGGCGCTCTATAAGCGACATTAAATTGAAATACTTAAACTCCATCCAAGAACTCATCTTCTTCCTGACCATTTCTCCAGACTTAGGTGGCTCAAGGTGGAAGAGAGGGTTTCACAACTCAACCTTTGTTTAGTTTATAAAATAAGAAATAACCTGGCACCCAAGTATTTATGTACTGTAATTACTTTTCAAAAATTAGTGATACACATAATTATTCCACCAGGGGGAGTCTCACAGACTACAGACTCTGCCGTTTTAAGAGCTGTATGGGAAAGTTTTCTTTCCTATACTCAGCAGTTGTCTTGTGGAATGGATTACCTCCCAACCTTAAACAGCTGAGCTCCTCCTACTCTCATTTTAAATCTTCAATAAAGAAATGGTTAGTAAACTTATAAACAAAATCAAAAATCTGAAGCACTAGGAGCAGAAAGCGTATGGCTGTATGTCTGCTTGTCTGTCTGTCTGTGTTTTGTAGCGCATGTCTATATGTCTGCTTTTGGCTCCCCTTAACCCTCTAACCGCCCAAGGCGCCGTACGGCGACAAGCAACAACACTGATTAAAACAGACGGTAGATCCGAGTAGGGTGACAAATCGCCTTTGTACTCTCCACCACTAGTTGGCAGACATCCAGAGCTTCGATTCAAGCCCAAATTCGAGTAAAAAAGTTTTCAGGAAGTGCCTGTATTACTCGCGAGAAACAAAAAAAAAAGACGCATTTCCTGTTTATAACGCGGAAGTGAAATGCGCGATCGCTATGCACAAATTGAAGCAGAAAAACGGCAAATGTTAAAAAACAAAGTCGTGTGTTATGAAGTCTTGGGTCTGTAAGTCACCTACTCTGATTCTGAAGGAGAATATCTGCCTTTTGAAGATTATGATCGGTCGTTCATTGGCAGTGACAGTCAAGATGCGTCTGTGAATGGAGGTGGGTCTTTACGTGTGTACGTCAGTGTTTACCTGCAGCAATGTTGACCAAAGGGTTCAAATAAGCATGGTGTGCTTGGTGCCAGTGATAATCATGATGATAGTGTCTGTAATTGACATGGTACAGACAGCAGGTCTAGTAAAAATAGGGCTCTGAAGAACTACAAAGTCATCCGCGATAGGAACTGATTTGACCAGGCTACTTTATTATATAGTAACATAGGGATTGTGGTAATACTAATAGTTTACTATTGTTGGTTTACATGTGGCTGTGGTCCTGTTTGTTTGTCATGTCGGAGAAATTACAAAAATCAAAGTAAAACTGCTCAAATGTGTTCAACAACCAGTATTTACTGAAATGTGCATAATTTGACGCTATCGCCATCCTGTGACGTCATAATATGCAAATTAGATGAGTAAATTTACTCCCTTTATAAACTTTAGTTCATACTCAATGATTTTCACATTTACAGTAGGACTTTATCTCTGACCACTTTCAAGCCATGGCCTTTTGAATTTTTTATGCAAAAATCCAAAAAAAACCCGGGCTGTTAGAGGGTTAAGTCCTTATTGTCTGTTTTTGTTTTTGTATCTTGTTTGACCCCTTCCCCCTTTTCCTTTAATGTTTTATTCTATGTGCTGTTAGTCCCCTTCCATCCTAAGGACCACAATGGAATTATTGTGTTTTTTATATCCTTTTGAACACATGATATTGTTCAATAAAGAATCAATCAATCTGGGGCTTGCCCCTCTGGAAATAATATCTGCTATGTTGAACGGCCCAGGAATCCACCACCAGTCTTGGACGTTCGTGCTGCCTTGAATCTCCCCAATTCTATTAGCGAAGAACGTCTGGTAGCCGTAGCTTTCACGTTGGATAGCCCCCAGGACTGTCTGGCTATCAACCAGGTGGTACCACCTCTCCACACGAATTCTGCAGTGCTTCTGGAAATACTTCTTGAGACGGGCAGCATAGACAGCTCCGCAAACTTCAGCCTTGACCGCGTCCCCCTTATGATCTAAAGGCGTCAGCCTGGCTTTGGATTCAACTAGCCGTACGGTCACGTCTTGTGGCAATTTCCACCGCAGGTACAACACAGCGCCGTACGAACGTTCGCTGCCATCAGAGAATGTGATACCGCAGGGTTCGGCGGATGGGTCAGGTGGTGTCAAGGCTCTGACGAAACTCAACCGGCCAAGCTCAGCGTAGTCTTCAAAGAGGCAGATGGCATCTTCCCGGAGGCCCTCAGACAAAGGTACGTCCCATGTATTCTCTGATGGACTTGCTTGACAGGCGTCACAAGACCAAGGGGATCGTACAGCCCAGAGACTTGACTTAAGAGCTCTCTACAGGTGAGTGGATTTGGCACCCGTGCCCTTACTTCATCTTTCAACAGGTTTTCTCCTAATCTCATTTTCTTTTTCTTTTTAGAGAAGTTCACAGCCACCATCAAGTGAAGTTTGTCACTCTCTGGATCATAACCAAGACCCAGAGCTTTATTATTCTCTTTAGAGAGTTGGTTTGGGAGGACCATCACTGAGGGTTCTTTCCTCTCCGGGTCTATGGGTCCTGGCCTCCCACTTTGGCCTGAGTAGACCCATGATTTCATGTAGAATCCGCCGGCTTCCAAAATTTGTTCAACATTTGCTGTTATTTGTTTGAGCTGGCTCAGGTCATTGTGTGAGGTCAGGACATCATCCACATATGCATCTTGTTCAAGCACACGCCTCTCCTCTGCAAGATGGTGGAACATTGGCAGATTTGCTGTCTCACGCATGGCGACTTGTGCGATGCAGCCCGCCGGCTTGTCTCCGATGTTGACCCTCGTAATTGCATACTCCTGAATGTCTTCCTCTTCTGAGTCTCTCCACAGGAAGCGATGAAGATGCACTTCCTGGTCCTCAAGCCATACAGAATTGTACATTTTTTTAATGTCCCCAAGCGCAGCGAAACCACCTTGCCGGAACCGTATGAGGACAGCACGAATGTCATTGAGGACATCTGGGCCCTTGATGAGTAAGTCATTCAGGCTTTGGCCCCTAAATTTCTGGCTGCTATTCCACACAAGGCGAACCGGTGTGGTAACAGAGTGGGGGTTTGGTGCAATTAGGTGGCTAATGTACCACACGGGTCCAGTCCAGCTCACCAACTCTTCTCTCGACAGCTTGATAGCAGCGTTCCGCTCAACCATGTCGTGGACTTGTGTTTTGTAGGCTACCTTCCACTCCGGCTCTCTTGCCAACTGCTTTTCTGTCCTCATGAACGTTGCTTCAACAGCCCTCTTGTTGTTGGGCAACATTCCTGGATCCTCCATCCAGGGGTACTTCGCATGCCAATGTGGCTTCTCACTGTGACGGTCACCGGTTACATACGTCAATCCACTCTTTATTTGCTCCAGCTCCCGCTCTTCTGAAATGGTCATCTCCTTCCCCCCAGGCTGACAATTTCCACATCTGCAGCCGCCACACCTGGGCTCACAGGCAGCCCCGATGCTGTCCCACCTCCACCAGTCCATGAAGACGTGGTGGCTTGGGTGAGTGGAGGCGGTCGAAGTGAGCTCTGACAGATGATTTCCTTATACTCTGCAGCTGCTGTTCGCATGGAGCGTGCAAAATGAGTTCTTGAGCCATGGGCCGTGATTGTGACGTCTTCCAAAAGGTCTGGATGGGAACCACCCACTGTTTTCCCAAGGGGACCATCCCACAAGACAAGGTCACCGACAGAGCACATCTTCTGAGGGACGAGCTGGCCTTCTTTATGACTAATGAGGAGCTTGATTTTGGTGGGACGGACCAGTTCATGGAGGGGAACATCGGGAAATATCTTTTGCAGTCTCTTGGGTGGCACATGCTATCCAGCCCGTAACACACAAGCCGGTGGGATCTCAAGGTTCCCTTTGAAGTCATGACCCGGATCTTCAATAGGTACCGCTTGGTTTCAACTGTTACTTGCATCCCGCCAACTCCATGGACTATGAGCGTGACATCCTCAATCCTCAGGTTCAGCTCACCTGCAGCCTCATGAGTGATGTAGTTGGTATCGGACGCCAAATCTATCAGGGTCCCAACCTTCTGCCCAGCATTCGCAGTGACTTCAAGGATCATCATTATGACTGGGAACTCCTCAAGGCCATTCTCCACCATGGCTGAGCTGAATGTCTTTGAGACAGAATTACAGAATGCATTTCGACACCGCTGGGCCAAGTCAGGGGCCAGGCTTGTCAGGAACTCTTCCTGGGTCTCCGTGTACCTTTTCGATTCACTTCTTGCTGGGCTGGGCTTCAACCTCCTCGGCCCATCTCCTTTGCTTCCAGCCTTGGGACAGAGGTAATAATGGTGATGTGGGCCCTGAGTGTCTTTACACCCCTCGCTCTTGCACAGAAAGGTGGCCTTGCACTCTGCATCGCTGTCGTGAACCTCGAGACATCTTCCACAAGCACCAAGTTTCTTTACTGCATCCTTCTTTTCTGCTACTTTGAGCATCTTGAACTGTTTGCAATAATACAGCTTTCTCCCGTGACCTCTATCTCCACAGACAATGCAAGATGCCTGGGAGCTTGAAGAGTGGGTGGATTTCGTTCGGGCGTGCTTTTGTGAGATTCTTGCCTCTCTCTTGGCGGGGTCGTCATCCCTCAATTGGTTTAATTGCTCGTAAATCTTCTCCTGACTTCTCAGAAAATTAAGGAGCATATCAAACCTATCTTCAGGAGATATGGCTTCCTCTGCCTTTGACACATAGACCAGCCACTCCTTTTTCAAACTCTCAGGCAACTTGCTCTCCAGAGACTTCGTGACGAGTGGGTTTTTCAAGGCACCCGTGTTCTCCAACCCACTAAGGTCATACAAGGCTTTCTCAATGACCTGAATCAAGTCCTATCTTCCCTATCTTCAACAATTTCTAGAGCGATTGCTGTTCTATTTCCGAACCTGTTTTCAAGGACACGAAAGATTTCATCTGCCGTTCCGTAAGTTGACAGGCGAAGGTCCCTAGCTACCTTCTCCTCAAGACTACTCAAAAGCTGGAACTTCTTCACCTCCTTGGAGTCGGTAGGTTCCCCTTGCTCTTGGAGTGCCTCCCATTCCTTTCTCCAGAGATAGAAGTTCCGCTTATTCCCATCGAACTGCGGGAGCACTGTTGGCCTTAATTTAATAGCAGGTGAGTGATGTGGGTTTCCTCCTGGAGACCCCTCTTTCTCCAGCTTTTCCTGTAATAAGGTGGCTTTTTCTGAGATCAGGTCAAACTGCCAAGCTTCGGCACGCCTCATGCGCTGCTGGAAGTCGGGCCTCTCTTCATCTGGGACCCAGCGCGTCCATTGGTGGGTGGCCTCTTTTGCTGCTCTCACCAGCCCCTCAAGGTTATCAAGCATTAACTCGTATACCTCCAATTTCAGGCCAGACTTGCTTTTCTCCAACCACTCGCACTCTTTTTCAGCTGCCCCCAGTGCCAGGGACAGCTCAGGATTGCCAACATTTTGCCATAGGACCTTCTAGACAGCCTCTTCCACTTCCTCAAGTTGCTGTTCACATTCGTCTGCTGGCTTTTTGATCCGCATTCACGTCCTCTATAGAGCTGGATGCGAGCTCGATCTCTTCTTCAGTCCATGTGATGTCCACCTCCTCATTTGCCTCCATCACCCTGTCAGCCTCCAGTGTGACCTTATTGAAGGCTTCCAACAGTTCTTCTGCCGACATTTTCTTGCAAGACTTCAGTAGTGAGTTTGCCAGTCGGGTAAACCGCTGTTTGGTAGTCGTTCTCTTTTTCCTTAACTGCTGCAAAGACTTCGACTCCATTTTGAGCTTTGGCGCAGGCGGGCGTGGCGTGGGCGCAGGAGCAGGCACAGGCGGGCGTGGCGTGGGCGCAGGAGCAGGCACAGGCACAGGCGGGCGTGGCGTGGACTCACGCGCAGGGACAGGCGGGCGTGGCGTGGACTCAAGCGGGCGTGGTGTGGACTCAGGCGGGCGTGGCGTGGACTCAGCTTTGGATGGGCTTGGCAGGAGCTTCTTCAACCAGCTCGAGGCGGTTTTTCACTGTCAAGTGTCCTGTCTTTTTAGCTGTGCTTCACCCTCACTTGATAGGGAGGTACCAATAATGAACTCTTTTAACTGGGATTCACTCAATGACCAGGCCTCTGTTGTATCTTTATCCCTTTTTATTTTTCTTCTTTTTGTAGCCCAGACATTACAGGTGAAAAACCTTGAAACCAGAGAACACCAACCATTTAGCACTTTGCACATATTTTATAAAATGCCATACAGGCCTCAACAATGATTAATTATCAAAAGCTTGACTTGACACATTCACATATAAATAGACACATCTTTTTAAATGAATTATTTTAGCTTGAATTCATCACAGGTATCAAATTACAATTTAAACTACGACAATGAATCAACTGCCACAATGAATTAAAATAAGTAACCAAACACATAGGTCACTAAACAGACCGTGTGTAGGTAGCAGCAAGTAGAATAGTTAGCAGCGAGTTTAACCCTTTAAGCGCCACCGTCGACTTAAGTCGACAAGATGCGGTACTGTTTAAAACGGCCGATTTTGTCAAATAGGGTGTCATATTTCATTCAAACTCCCTGCCACTAGTTGGCAGACATGTCATACTACATCCCCGACTCGGAATTACGTCACGCTTCTATACAAAATACTCGAGCAAAACCACGTTGAATCAGTGTGAAATATTAGTGAAGCGAGTGTGCCTGTGAGCCATTTTAGCAGAGCGATATTGTGAACGTCAGAGAGTATTTGCATTATACAATCGTGTAATGGCATCAAAAAAGTTTACCAGGAATGAAGTGTTGGGTCTTCTGTTCGCTGGTCCTGATTATGAAGGAGAATATCTGCCTTCAGAGGATGACGGTGACTCGTTCAGTGACCATGCGTCCCTGCCTAGCAATAGCGCAGCTGGACAAAGTGAGAGTGTAGTACACCAAGCACAAACTTTGGATCCTTTGCCCAATATAGACGCTCCTTTGCCCAGTGTCAGTGGTGGGAACAGTGTTACACGGGGTCGGGGTGTTTATCGGGAGGTTAGAAAGCATGTTAGTTGTGTGGAGAACAAGGCTGGAACTGTAAGTTGCGTCGGGGCACAGTCTTTTTACCACGCTAGCCATGTTACTCCTCTGTCTTCCGACCGTACGTCTCTGCATAATCGCGGTGACGGTAACGTGGTGGAGGAGCCTTTATCTCATAACACTGGGTTTGCTCGACGAAGTGTCCAGAGGAGAGCTAGGGGGGCACGTAGCTGCAGGGAGAGTTGCAGTGAGACTGAGAGTAGGCAGAACCGTGCTAATCCTCTCCATTCGGCTGGCGCGCGTGGCAGGTCTGGGCGTTCTGCTCGCAGCAGGGGCAGAGGCGGTGGCGCACGGGGCAGAGGGGCTAATAGCTTGTCTAGTCAAGATGATGGGAATGCAGGCTTTGAGTACTTGACTAACGAGGAGGAGTATCAAAGCTGGATCCAACCGTTTGATCAGCCAATTGGATATGTGGGGGAAAGAGAATTATCCAATGCCAGTTCGCCCCTAGATTTTCTTTCACTCTTTCTCTCTGATGATTTCTGGAATGTGCTTGCCAATGAGACAAAACGCTATGCCCATCAGTTTTTAGCCTCCAATCCACTCAAGCCACATTCTAGATTTCATCAGTGGTCTGACGTTACAGTCAGTGAAATGAAAGCTTTCTTTTCTCTGCATTTGAGTATGGGTCTGGTGGAGAAATCAGAGTTAGAAGATTACTGGGCTGAATATTGGCTAACAGCAACTCCTGGATTTGGCATGGTGATGTCCAGGAATAGATTTGAGATGATTTTGTCTTTTCTTCATTTTGCCAACAATGAGGAGTATATTGACAGGGGCCAGCCAGGCTATGACAGGTTGTTCAAAGTACGGCCAATTATCAATTTGATCATCCCCCGGTTTGCGGCAGTGTATGGTCCATCTAAGCAGTTGTCACTGGATGAGATGACCATTGCATTCAAAGGGAAGTCAACCCTAAAAATGTACAACCCAAACAAACCAGACAAATATGGCTATAAAGTATTTGTACTGAGTGAAGCCAAGTCAGGCTATGTGCTGCAGTGGTCCATGTACACTGGACAAAGCAGGCCCCATGCTGAATTCGGTGCCACGCACCTTATTGTCCGTGAGCTGATGGCCCCGTACACAGGGAAAGGTCATGAGGTGTACATGGACAGCTATTACACCTCACCAGCCATAGCAGAAGAACTGGCCAGCAGTGATTCAGGGTTGTGTGGGACTGTCAGCAGTAAGAGGAAGGGGATGCCAAAGGGCCTCACTCGAGAACAGTTGCCCTTGAGCAAAGGAGATGACCCAGTATTTATGCGCAAGGGGAAAATGTTAGCTTGTGCATGGCATGATAGTAAGCGCCTCACAATGCTGTCTACACTCCATAGCAACACATGTGTCAGAAAACGCATTAGGGCCAAACACACTGACAGTGGTTACAGGGAAATAAATAGGCCTGCGTGTGTTGATGATTACAACTCATTCATGGGGGGTGTCGACACAGCAGACCAGAGAATGAAGACCTACCTCTTTCCCCATAGGTCAAGGAAATGGTATAATAGAATCTTCAATGCCATTCTAAGTGTAAGCATGGTGAATGCACACATAATTTACTGCCGCTGCACTGCTGCTCCTCACAAGTCACTAAAAGTCTTTGTGCAGGATGTAATCACTGCTTTGCTGGAAGGCTACTCCAGGAAAGAGAGCAACCAAGGCCGAAAGTCGTCCTCATTGGGAGACTTGCCACAGAGACTCACTGAGCGGCACTTTCTCTACAAGACTGATGATCACCCAGATTGTGTTGTTTGTTCTGATCGGACCCGGCCTAAAGGCCGCCGTCAGACAAAATACAGGTGTAGGCAGTGTGGGGTGGCTCTCTGTGTTCTGCCCTGCAATGAGAAGTACCACACCATGAAACATTACAAGAAGTGTCATCTAGATGAGTAGGGATTCATTTTCTCTACAGCAAAAGGCCTGCTAAATTCAAATTCCCATCAACATTATTCCCATCATCTTGCCATTTATTAGTAATGATTTATACTGTTTATTTAGTATTTCCCTGATCATTTAGTATGCTACAATGTGTGTTCTGGTTGTGTGTTCATGTCCTTGTGATTTGTATGTCTGTCAGTTAAAAAACAACAACAACAACAACAACAACAAAAACATTTCATGAAAATTCTAAAATCCAAGATGGCCGCCACCGTATGACGTCATAATATGCTAATTTGATGGGTAAATTGAATCCCTACATAAACTTTGGGCCATCCTCAATATTTCTCTAATTTACAGAAAGCCTCTATCTCTTATCACTTTCACGTTATAGCCTTTTGAAATTAAGATGTCAAAATCGAACGTTTTCGGAAAAAACCTCTGGCGCCTAAAGGGTTAACACACAATCTTTACCCATATAAATATTTACAACACATATTCACTCCCACCAACTACAATGTGCAAATTCAGCAATTAAACAGTTTTAGATTCTCTACGAAAATAGACTATGCACATTTTTAAACCATGTCTACAAACAATCAATTTAGTTCAACAGTATTCCACATAACACACATCAGAGTTAAATCACTAAATTGAGCAGACTGCAATAAAGTTGACCAATGAAATGTTTGCACAATGCATTCTATAAACTACCATGTGAATATTTACAAACACACATAGATGCTACAGCGAACAAACACAAATGTTTTCTCCCGCCTACACTTCATTGCCTCGTCGGCGTTTCAACAACAATAGCACTCGCAACAAAGTCCTTTTAACATAGCGGTCTTACCGGCTGTCTGTTCAGTCTTTTGAATTGGTACCAGATTCCACAGCTTCAGGAAAGCTCAATAAGAATGTCGTCTTTTACTTTTCTCGCACTGCACTGGCGTTTTCTCAACTCCCGCTGTACTTGAATTGGAAACTGCGTGCGTCTTTGATTCCGGCCGCGTGCAAACAGGTGAGTGATAATTAGTTCCGCCCGACCGCTAACGAGAAGGGGGGCGTTCGCCGCGACAGTTATCATCAACTATGCCTCCAGTCAACTAGATGAGACCTCCATGTACCTAGCAACCAACATAGCAACCATTAAAATTAAGCGTTTATGACCGTTTCCATAGCAACCAACATGATTTTACTACAGTACCTTCTAAAATTCCTGATAGTGGCCACCATGGATACCATATCAACAAATGTTTCAAAATAAAAGTCCTCACTAGCAAGTTAGCTAGTTAGCATGTTAGCATAGTTAACATTGTTAAAGAGACCCTATGCAACTTTTTCATAGTCATAAAATCGCTTAGAAATCGTTGTTTTGCTTGACTGACCAGTTTTATCGAAAACAGTCACATTTCCTCCCGCCCCTAGTGTCCCTCTCCGCTATTACAACCTTGCAACTTTCTGATAAACGATTGTCTGCTGTTTACATCTGGAAGTCAGAGACGCGAAAGAAACAAGAAGAACCACGCTTGCAATTTATATATTTATATATAGCCTATATATGTAGAAATATACACGCTAAAGCTGTCGGGGAAGCTCTGCAGAGAAATATGCAAGCATAAAACGAGCGAAAACGAAAAACGAAACCGAAACCAGAGATGAAATCGCCAATCCTGCATTATTCCTCTTAATTAGCATTTCTAACACAGCTGCTAGAAATGATTAGCTAAGTTAGCTAATCAAGCTGGTTAGCATTGTTAGCATAGTTAGCATTTTGAGCATTAACTGCTAAAAATGATTAGCTAAATTAGCTAATCAACGTGGTTAGCATTGTTAGCACAATTAACATTGTTAGCATAGTTAGCATTTTTAGCATTACTGCTAGAAATCATCAACTAAGTAAACCAATCAACCTAGTTATCATTGTTAACATAGTTCACATTTTAGAATACCTGTTAGAAATCATTAGTTAAGTTAGAACAGGAATGTTTAAGCTTTAAAATGTCTACCTTAACACTATCAACTCTCTTTATACTATTCAACCACCATGTTTACCCTAGCTACACCTTAGTAACCATATCTACATTATCTATCTATACATTTTTTTGCATTTTCATGCACTGGTCATTCCTTGGAATTACATTTCTAGTTATTCCACTTCTTCTAACGCTCGCAATTCAGCTTGAATTGTTTAACGTAGAAACTTGATTAACTTTGTTACTAACTAACTAAGTTAGCTAATCAACCTGGTTAGCATTGTTAACATAGTTAGCATAGTTAGCATTTTTAGCACAACTGCAAGAAATCATCAACTAAGTTAGCTAATCAACCTGGTTAGCATTGTTAACAAATTTAGCATTGTATGCATAGTTAGCATTTTTAGCATTACTAATAGAAATCATCAGCTAAGTTAGCTAATCAACCCGGGGCCTATTGCACAAAACTAGGATAAGGGATTAACCCGGGATATCTTGGTTATCCTGGCTCAATTTATCCGTGATCCAGTTGCACAAAAGCGGGATAGGGGGCAGCAGGATATGTTATGGTATAAGTTACCATGGCGATTTATTCTGTGGAGCTAGCCTGCTCCTGACCAGGCTCACAGCCAAGATAAGTTGATTCTAATGGTAATTACATTATCTGATTGGTTCAGCTAGCTGTCATTCAAATGAGACCTCCACGTAATTTTTTTAAAGAGCTGTAGATTCCATTTATATATTATTTGCAACATGCATTTACTCGCAAAACACAGCAGAATGTCTGCCTAATACCATATGGATGTCATTTAAATTATGGTGGCCTTATAATTAATAACATAGCCTACTCGTTGTTTGCTTCTTTTTTGACAGATGTTTGATGAATAGGCTGCTGTAGTAGTTGATTGGAAGTGGAGGGGACATTTTTCGAAGGTGTTTTGAACTAATTCGGCTTTTAAGACAAATTAAGATACTTTGTGCATCTTTGCGGTGGCAAAGCGCTTCCTAATGACGTTGCGTGCCGAGACAAGGAAGCTCTCACACACGTGGGTGCATACGTAAATTTGCATTCAGTTGATCTGCCACACCTACTCCCGCTATGTAACAGAAATAATCATGATCCCCCATCCAAAAAAGTAAAACTTTACCTCGTTGTTAGTCTATATCAAAAGCGGTTGTTTACTTTGTGTGCAAGACGCTATTTTTTGCGTCTTTTTTATTCCAACCGCGAGTTATTGGGGGAGAAACGAGAACGCGCACATACACCGGATAACTTACACCTGGCTTGATGAATCCGTGTCTGCTCATCCTGGATTGGTCTTTGTGCAACCAATTCAGCCGGTATGCTCTTGTTTAGGATTCAGTGATCGCGGCTCAGTAACTTATCCCGGATGTCTTAATTCTGCTTTTGTGCAACGGGCCCCCGGTTAGCATCTTTAACCAATTTAGCATTGCTGTCATAGTTAGCATTTTAGCATAACTGTTAGTAATCATTAGCTAGGCTAGCTAATCAACCTGGTTACCACTGTTAGCATAGTTAACATTTTTACCATAACTGCAAGAAATCAGTAGCTAAGTTAACCAATCAACCTGTTTATCATTGTTACCATAGTTAACATTTTAACATGAATAGAAATCATTAGTTAAGTTAGAACTGGAATGTTTCAGCTTTAAACTGTCTACCTTCACACTATCAACTTTCTTTAAACTATGCAATCACCATCTTTACCCTAGCTACACCTTAGTAGCCATATCTACATTATCTATCTATACATTTTTGCAGTTTCATGCACTGGTAATTCCTTGGAATTGCATTTCTAGTTATAATTATATTTCCAATTGCAATTGTGTAATTTGTAATGATTTGTATTGATATGCGCTGATGTGCATTCCTGTGGATGAGAGAAGCAGGGTGTGTTGTGCACCCACCCAATATCACTGTTTTCACTCTTAAAATAACATATAAACAACTCGTCACTGATTTCTGACCAGGTTTCCTTGATCAGTAGTATACAATAGCGATTTTAGATAATGCCCCAGACAAGCGCTTGGTGGAAAAACTCAAGTCTACCATAACAATAAGCCTTGCATCGTGATGATTATATTATATGCTTTCCACCAAGTTTTATAGGAATGTGGTCATCAAATCCTGCTTACTAAACAGACTTTTCCTGCAGGCTTGTGCACAATTCCAAATTTTACAATTGGCCTCCATTCAATTCATGAATTGGAATTTAAATTGAATTGGCCCCACCCCACAGGAAGTTGAATTTGAATTTGAATTGGAATGACAGGGAGTGGAATCCATAACAGAAAGAATGTGTAGAATCTCACATACATACGTTTTCAATTATAAGTTGTGTGGTTTGTTGCGATCATATCTGACATAATTATTTTGGGAAACTTCATTGTACACTACCCTTAAATTATGTATATGAATTTCTTTGAATTTCAATACTACTTTCTTTAATTCAAATTTGAATTGTAATTCTGCATCCTGTTTTTGACCTCAATTCAAATTCAATTCAAACTCAAGAATTGAATTGGGGCGCAGAGCTATGACAGGTGGGACGCAATTGATCTGGAAATGTAAACATTATACTGTATAGCTTATCAGTGCTCTCAAAATTAACGTGATCACTAAATGACACTGAAAACCTGCACTATGAGTGTATGCTCACAAGAATAATTCACTTTCAGATGCCACACCATAAATTAATTTAAATCTAATTAGAAAAAGAAATAAGCCATGATAAGCTATTTTAAGTTAGAATGAACAACTGAGAATGCAGTGCCTTATTGTAGGTCTTAATCAACATGTGAACTAGGCTTTGTTTATTGATTAGCAAAGACTGTAACTGATTGGCCAAAGTATGCTATTAGACTTGGGAAAATATTCCTTGAACAGGCATCAAGAACCAGCAAGGAACAGAAGTTAACAGCCCTTACTTTACTCCTAATTTGCTGTGTGCATGCAAACAGTAATTTCTGAGTATCCAATGGCGCCTCCATGGCTGCGTTTTGATAGGTGCAATGTGAGGCTAGTGCAAGATGGCGGGGTTTGGATTTAAACATGGAAGCAGTTTCATCATAGATTGCTTTCAGGGGGTTCTGGGAAATGTACAGAGTTGCCTTCATTTATTCAGAAGGTGAATTTTATCAAATCAAATTAATCAAATCAGGCTTATTGGTCATGTACTTGTGTATACAAAGAATTTGGTCTCTGCATTTATCCCATCTGTGAATTAGTGAACACACACAGCACACAGTGAGCTGAAGCACACACTAACCCGGAGCAGTGAGCTGCCTTCATACAGCGGCACTCGGGGAGCAGTGAGGGGTTAGGTGCCTTGCTCAAGGGCACTTCAACCGTGGACTGGTCGATCACAAGCTCGAAGCCCTAACCAGTAGGCCACAGCAGTAATTAACTTTTGAAACAGAGAAGCATCATCATTGAATCCATTGATTTCAACAATGTAACTGTATTCTCTAAATACTTCAACTTCAACCCACAAGGCCTATTTAATGACTTTAACATAACAATTACCAGTGGTGGACAGTAACGAAGTACATGTAATTCGTTACAATACCTAAGTAGCATATAGATGTATTTCTGTACTTTACTCAAGTATTTATATTTGATGAGACTTTGTACTTTGACTCCACTACATTTCTAAGTGATACTTTTACTCTTACATTTATGAAAAACCCTCTCGTTCCATGTCGTTCTCGTTCCACGTCGAATCACGTGTCAAAACTGCGGCCCGCCACGCACTTCAATGCGCCCCCTCGAGCACGCATTAGTTCATCATAGATCCGGCCCGCCTCGCACTTAGATTATCATTGGCTGTTTGCTATTTTTATTTTCCAGCAACGACATTGTGGTTAACATTACTGCAAACTGCTTTACACTTTTCTTAGAGAACGTTTACATTGATTCAATATCAAAACAGCATGATTCATAGATATGAAAGCCTATAGCTACTCTTTCAAATCTCTATTGCAGCAAATCTAATTTACGTGTTACTCATAACGTTACTCATAACGTAATTGGGAATGTGTGAGCGCGCATGAAAGGGAGAGAGAGTGCATTGTTGATGACTGATATCTCCGTTTTATAAACTAGAGGGCACAGCCGACACAACAGCTATTTGACCCCCAATGTAACCCTATGGGAATTTAACACATAGGGTTAACGTAGGGGCAGGCAGATTTTTATTTTTAAAGGCCAGCTATTTCATGGATCCAGGATATATGCATCCTAATAAAGTTCCCTTGGCCGTTGGAATTAAAATAGCACCACATCATCACATACCCTTCACCATAGCATTTGTCTACTTAAAAGAGTATAAGCACAAAGCATTAAAAGCTCTCTACAGTGGGGAGAACATGTATTTGATACCATGCTAAAGTTGCCTAAAAAGAGGAGTATAAAATCATCATTTGACAATATCTTAATGCCTTAATTAGAAAAAAATCAAACTGCAAACAAACAGATTGGCTTGGTGCTTTTTCCAGTAGGCCTATTAGCCTGTTTGATTTGCATTGAGCTCAATGAGCATCAAACAGGCTAATAGGCCTACTGGAAAAAGCACCATGCCAATCTGTTTGTTTGCAGTTTGATTTTTTTCTAATTAAGGCATTAAGATCAATTGTCAATCGATAATTTTATACTCCTCTTTTTAGGCAACTTTAGCATGGTATCAAATACATGTTCTCCTCACTGTAGAGAGCTTTTACTGCTTTGTGCTTACACTCTTTTAAGTAGACAAATGTAAGAAACTATTTGAAGAGTGCCATTAGTATTTCACCTTATATAAACTGATTTAGCAGGAGCTTTGATGTGAAAATGATAAATTATAATTATAATTTGGCCATTGGAGCCATAATTCATTGAAGTACTTTTACTTTTAATAAAGTATATGTGAAGGCAAATACTTTTATACTTCTAGTTAAGTGAAAATTCAAGTGGTACTTTCACTTTTACTCAAGTAATATTTGACACAAGGTATATACTTTCACTTAAGTACATAATCAATGTACTTCGTCCACCACTGACAATTACTCATAATTTGTAGCCTATTCTGAATATGTAACGGTACATGTATTCTGATACGCCCTGCTAAATCTGCCAAAGCGGACCGTTTCATTCTCAGTCTAATTAGGGTTGTAGGCCTAACTGGGCTTGTGAACTAACATCTGAACATTTCTTGGACTTACCTAAGTTCCACCTTGTGTATTAACATCACAGAACAAGGTAAAATGCTCTATTCAACCATTCTATCACCCCCTTTCAATCCAATTGAACAGTTTTGGAAGTTCGTCAGGATTCACAAGAGGGAACCCTGGAATATCAAAAGACTTTCTGTTTGGTTAAATTCAGAATTAATTACAGTGCATGAAAATGCACTGTACTGTTATTCCAAGTCTTCTTCCGCAACTTCTTATTATTACAGTGCATGAAAATGCACTGTACTGTTCTTCCTAGACTTCAACTTTTTAGAGTGCTACTGTTATCCGATTTCTTATTATTACAGTGCATGAAAATACACTGTACTGTTCTTCCAAAACTTCTTATTACAGTGCATGAAGATGCACTGTACTGTTATTCCAAGTCTTCTTATTACAGTGCATGAAAATGCACTGTACTGTTCTTCCTACTGTAGGCACAAAGAGAGAAATGTTAAAGCCAGGCCCCAGCCGCGGCACAACTGGCTGGGGCACCTGCAGCGCACGCTGGCGACCCGGGTTCGATTCCCGCCCCGTGGTCCTTTCCGGATCCCACCCCGATTCTATCACCCATTCGCTTCCTGTCTCTCTCTACTGTCCTGTCAAAATTAAAGGCACAAAAAGCCCAAAAATATATACTTTAAAAAAAAAAAAAAAAAGAAAAAAGAAATGTTAAAGCCATACAGAGCTCCATTCTAAAGCTGCCAAATTCCACAAACAGGCTCAATCGTCGAGATTTCTGTGTCAAACACCCGTTTTCATGCTAGGCAATACAGAAAACGGGCTTAAAGTGCACTGTAAAAAATGCTGTTAATTAACAGCAATTTTGCAACAGCATTCTACTGTTTTTGACACAGTCAACTACTGTGGAAATACTGTATTACTGTAAGACAGGTGTGTTAATGAGCATAAACAGTAACTAAAGCAGCATCTGCCGAGGACATAGAGAGTAGAACTGGAACGTTCGACTTCTGGAAATTCTCACGGCTTCTTCAGTTTTCTAGTTGAAGTGCTGCTGAATGGAAGACGAAACAGTGGCGTCTGAAGGCTCACTGTAAGTATGCTCCTATATGCTTTATTTATGCAGTTACCTAGTCTATTCAGTGAAAACGTACTTCCATAACACAAGTTACCTACTTATCTAGCTTTATTTGCTGATATTAGCCGAAAATTTGCTGGCCGGCAGATATTGCTCATATTTACACGCCAGCTACGTCTAGCTTGCGCAAGCTAATTTAGCTCACTTTAAACAGGGCTAAATCCTGTCCAACTTGGGCTTTGTTACCTTTTTAATTAAAGCTAAACTCAGAGTTTAAAATGAGCAAAGTTTGGTTTAACGCTAGCATATGTGTTTGCCTGTGAACAACAAAAGTTGGCTTGCGTTAGCTTGTTAGCTAGCGTTAGATAGCGTTAGCTTGTTAGCTAACGATAGCGTTAAAGTTAGTTCAGGACGAAGTGGATGTAAACGTCAACATGCATAAATGCCTTTTTCTGCTGTAATAAAACCCACCTGCTACTTCAAAAGCTCTCTAATGAAATGTACATTTATGTATCTGCGTTACAGGTTATTCACAAGTGGCTTCAGGTTTGGGGGTCTACGCTTTCTCATCCTGTCCTGCCACCCAAGTAAGCTATAGGCTACAGTTTTACATTTGATTTATTTGACTTTTGGTCTAAACATTAATAATAAAAATAACCATATGCCTCTGTAACTGGTGTTACCAGTTCAGGATGTAGTGAAGGTAAATGTCAACATGCATATGCCTTTGTCTGCTGTAATAAAAGCCACCTTCTACCTCAAAAGCTCTCTAATGAAATGTACATTTATGTATATGCGTTGCAGGTTATTCACAAGTGGCTCCGGTCTGGTTTAGGGGTCTACGCTTTCTCACCCTGTCCTGCCACCCAAGTAAAGTAAGCTATACAGTTTTACATTTGATTTATTTGACTTTTGGTCTAAACATTAATAATAAAAAATAACCATATGCCTCTGTAGCTGGTGTTACCAGTTCAGGATGTAGTGAAGGTTAATGTCAACATGCATAAATGCCTTTGTCTGCTGTAATAAAAGCCACCTTCTACCTGAAAAGCTCTCTAATGAAATGTACATTTATGTATCTGCGTTGCAGGTTATTCACAAGTGGCTCCGGTCTGGTTTAGGGGTCTACGCTTTATTATCCTGTCCTGCCACGCAAGTAAAGTAAGCTATACAGTTTTACATTTGATTTATTTGACTTTTGGTCTAAACATTAATAATAAAAAGTAACCATATGCCTCTGTAGCTGGTGTTACCAGTTCAGGATGTAGTGAAGGTTAATGTCAACATGCATAAATGCCTTTGTCTGCTGTAATAAAAGCCACCTTCTACCTCAAAAGCTCTCTGAAATGTACATTTATGTATCTGTGTTACAGGTTATTCACAAGTGGCTCCAGTCTGGTTTGGGTGTCTACGCTTTCTCATTCTGTTCTGCCACCCAAGTAAAGTAAGCTATACAGTTTTACATTTAATTTATTTGACTTTTGGTCCACACATTAATAATAAAAAATAGCCATATGCTTCTGTAACTGGTGTTACCAGTTCAGGATGTAGTGAAGGTAAATGTCAACATACATAAATGCCTTTGTCTGCTGTAATAAAACCCTACATTTTATGTAGGCTATCTGTGTTATTCACAAGTGGCTCCAGTCTGGTTTGGGTGTCTACGCTTTCTCATCCTGTCCACACACACACACACACACACACACACACACACACACACACACACACACACACACACACACACACACACACACACACACACACACACACACACACACACACACACACACATTTGATTTCTTTATTTGAATCCGCCAATCAAATTTCTTTACAGAAAGGATTCAAATATTCTCAGGGAAATTATACAGCTTTGACATTTGGCCTTAAAACCATAGACCTAAAAGAAATGGACAAACAGACTCCGTTGTTCTCGATGGAAGAGGGCTGAAACAAAATTCCGTTTACTTTCCGTCGTACTGCGCAGACTCGTACTCAGTTCGTGACGTTAGCCTGCTGTAACTCGTCTGATAGATCGAAAACCTCTGAAATAGTTAACGTTCGTTTTTTAAGATTATTATTATGTGTACTTGCCTCTAGGTAATGCTTTACCATATCAAACAGTAGGCTACCGTAGGCTACACGCATTTTCACTGATCTTGCGAATGACTCTCCGTCATGGTTTTCGTGCAGGCTCACTCAGCTTCTTATCCAAACATTACGGGCGAACGTTAGCTTCCCTACAACCGACATGCTAAAATACTTCTTTACGGGAAACCAACGTAATATACGGGGAAGAAGTGAATTAATTTTGCCTTCGATACCTTATATAGAATACACAGAAGCTATAAGGGAGACAAAGGGCACATGTTACATGAAGTTATGGGATCGCAAAAAAATCTGAAATCTATGGCCGTCCAAGGGAGTTAGCAGAGCGTTGATCACCAGCTCATTTCGTGTTTCTACTTCCGGGAATATGCCTGCCCCCTTGCTTAAAACCCATTCACGGCGTATGCTGCGTAGTGCAACATTCTATCTCCCGCTGGTTGCTGCGTAGCGCAACATTCTATCTCCCGCCGGTTGCTGCGTAGCGCAACATTCTATCTCCCGCCGGTTGCTGCGTAGCACAACATTTTTTCGCGTCAAAGTTTTCATGACAAGTGTGGCATATAACTCACTGTCATTGGTTCAAATACACATGAGGTGGGTCTTGTATACTTGCTAAAGCCCACTTGGCAACCAAAATGTACTGTGGTTGGCTGAAAATCACGTCAAACATACACGTGCAGTTTTGTTTATGTTTTTAGCGGTAAATTAGCAATGATGAATATGGAGGATTTAGCGAGGGGAGCGATATTGATGTAGATTGTGAGGTAGAGTGTGAGGGATTTGGCCATGAGAGAATGGACGAGGATGATTTTGTGCAAAATGATCCGTTGAATAGGGCACAGGAGTGGAATCTGTGGGACACTGACGAGGAGGAGGATGATGACTTTCGGGGATTCCAGGTTGACTGGAGAACCGAAAGTTACGAGCCTCGGAATATGAAGCGGTTCACTCGCACACCAGGCGTAAAGCAACACATCCCAGTAAATGCTAGCCCCCTGGAAGTATTTTCTAAGATATTCACGGAGGATCTGTGGGATATGTTGGTGACCGAAACCAATCACTATGCGGAGCAGGCGCGACAGACTCCCACGAACTCCAAGTGGACGCCAGTCTCCAAAACGGAAATGAAGACGTTCATCGGGCTGTGTCTCACCTTTGGCGTTTTGAAGCTGCCATCATGCCGGGACTACTGGAGGCAGACTAAATGGCTGTACCAAACCAACGTCCCAAAGGCAATGTCAAGGGACCGTTTTGACATGATTTGGAGGTAACGATTGTGTTTATTTGTGCTCTCATCGCTTGTGTTCTCTACCGGAACTTTTATTTCTGCTAGTAGCCTAGGCTAGTTTAATTTCGCCTGTTGCCGCCACAGCTGTTATGTGAATACTGTCGCGGAAAATGTCAACACCTAGCTGTCAGTGATCATCGAGGGGCGTAGCCTATGACGTGTATTTAAAGTGTCCTCACTGAACAGTTTTGAATCTCTCTGGCTATGTCCAGAAGTCAAGCGTGCACGCTGGATAGTACCCTCTGCCCAGTAGCGTCTTAAGCCTACCTTACATTGCCAGACTTTGCAAAGATTTGGAAAAGATTTTTGAAAAACTACAGTCTCAGACCCTCTCACATCTAAAGACAATTCATTGAGGTTTTAGTCACAGTCTAGTCACAGGCCAGTCTCAGATTAGGATTTTGCAAAGACTGGGGTCACTATTTACAAGACTGCTGCTAGATTCCTTCAAATTATTTCCATCGTGCAATAGGCTACACGTCATCATTCACAGGAAATCACATGATAGCCTACTCATATCAAAGTAATTTTTTCGCGTTTCTGCAGCATTGTTTGATGTGTGACATCACTAACAGATATAGAGCTGTTCTGTCACGTAGAACAACCGACTAATAAATTATAAGAAATGAAATAACAAATAATCATAAAGGCTACAGCTGTCGCCTATTTTGCCCCTTCCTGTTTCATGTTCGCGCAAGGTTACTATTGGTTTTTAATGTTCACGTCACTATTTGCATGAGCCACGACTGAAAAGACTTCCGATAATATCAAACATGTTTGATATTGTCGTAACGGCAAAACTAGAAAAAGACTGCCTCCGACGGACTTAAAACCGCTAAGATTGGCACCTTACACTAAACGATTTAGATGACGGGAGCGCGCTGCGATTTCAGTACAACTCCCAAGATTTCCGCCCGATTTTGGAAATTTAGTTGCCGACTGTTGAAACAGACCAAAATCGTGCAATGTAAGCCAGCCTTTAGTTAGCTCGCTCCTCAGTATGCGTCCCTACCTACATTTGGACAGCACTAACTAGTTGGCGTCACCTGACTCGGGGAGGGGGGTGTGTTGACGATTTGCATGACATGTGGAGCTTGACCTGCGCTGCGCAATGGATTATGGGATATCTGAGGCCAAAAAAGATGCATCGATGCACGCTTGGAAATCACGCCAAACGAAGAACCCACTAGTGAGAGCGCTTGACTTTCGGACAGTCTATTCTGACGTAACTTCCGGAAAATGCACACTGCCCAGTGTGCACGCTTGACTTCTGGACATAGCCATCATCACGCTGCAATTGACCCTTCCAGAGCCACGCCCTAAAACCGCCACAGGCCAATCGTGGCTTAGCAACCCGTAACTAGGCAAGCAAGGCCTGGCAAGCTTTTGAGTTTTTGCCATGTTAACCTATGGAGACTGCATAGCCTGTGGGCCATTAAGGGCATTTATTTATTTTATTTTATTTTTTTTATTTAAATTTTTTCAAACATGCATTGCCCAGGGGCTAAACATACAGAAACATGCCACATGTATAGGAACCATTGAAAACCAAGGGTTAAACATCATACAAATTATAACACACGTAGACATACAGTAACATAACATAGGACATCACTGACATACACTGAAGGACATTACACACGGGAAAGGGGACAGGGGGACAGGGGGGGGGGGGGGTTATGTATGAGTGTTTGTGTATGTGCTGCGAAATGTTATATGTGGTGTAATTTATATTCCCTATACCATGCTGTCAGAGCACCTTGTTACCTTATCTACATATCTCAGATAGTCTGTATTCCACTTTTCCATTTTGCCATTTGTAACAGATATAAGCCTCTCCATTTCAAATAGTTCTTTTATCGTTTTATACCACAAAATTAGTTCAGGTGTTTTAGGTTGCTTCCATAACCTTGTTATCTGCTTCAGTGCAGTTAGGCGCAATATATTAAAAACCTTTTGCTCTTTTGCGTTTATCTTATCCTGAATATTAATACCCAACCAGTTTTCCAAAGTGATATGTTCTTTAATATCCAGTATATGTTTAGTAGCTTTCTCTACCTCTAGCCAGAACATTTTTATTATTGGACAGGTTAAAAATATATGTGCGTGGTTAGCCTTTACCTCTCCACATCCTCTCCAGCAACCAGAGTCTGTTGTAGGGGACATTTTCCCACTTATGTTTGGAGTTAAGAAAAGTCTCTGATTTATTTTCCAAGCGAATTCTCTCCAGTGTTTTGAATGTGTGCTTTTAAAGCTGTCCTTCATAGAGTCTCTCCAGGCTGTCTCAGTGATATTTATGGATAACTCATTTTCCCATTTCTCTTTTGCATCGCTTTTTATCATTGTTAGGGTTTGCACTATTTTGTATATGTTTGAAAGTTTTATCTTACCTTTATCTCGATTTTCTATCAAATATTGTACTAGTTCATTTCTAGTGTTTTCTTCTTTTAGATTTTCCTTTATATAACTTCTTATCTGTAAATATTTGAAAAAGTGTTTTTGCTCCAAGTTATACATATCTGCCATATCACTGAATACTCTTATTGTATTTGTATCGAGAAATTGTGAAAAAGTAACTAATCCCTTACCAGCCCAGCATTGTAGAATCTTGTCACTTCTTCCTGGTATAAAGTCTGGATCGTGCATCATTTCTCTGAGAAGTATACTATCGCTCGACATTTTAAGTTTTTTGCACAGTTGTCTCCAATTCATAACTGTATTACCTATGCAAAAGGGGTGTAGATATTGTTTTTGTCTCTCTTTCTTTAAAAATGGTAATGTTCCTATTGATCCTCTTGTTATATCATTTTCTATATTGATCCACTTTTTCTCCATGTCTCCTTTCATCCACCTCATAATTATTTGAATTTGTGTTGCATAATAATAATTTTGAATGTTGGGAAGGCCTAGGCCTCCTTTATTCTTAGGTTGAGTAAGTAATTTAAATTTGACTCTGTGTTTTCTATTGTTCCAGATAAAATTAGCGAGGATTTTGTTCCACGATTTAAAGAATGTCTCTGGTAATTGGAGAGGTAACGCTTGGAATAAGAAAAGAAATTGAGGGAGTAGCATCATTACAGTGCATGAAAATGCACTGTACTGTTCTTCCTAGGCTTCTTCTTATTATTCTTCTTCTAACGCACGCAAATCAGCTAGAACCGTTTAACGTAGAAACTTCATTCAAACTACGTTACGTAGGTCTTACTTAGGACATGTGTGCTATGACTTTTCAACTTTGTAACTTTTATACTTTTTAAACTATTAGTTAAAAACTATTACAATTTCCCCCATAGACTTAACATTGCTCATTATGACATCATGGCAGCAATTAGAATCTTACTCCAGCTGGTCAGCCACCTGGGCACCAACTGTCAGTTTCTCTCAGGCAATCTCTCTGAAGACTACATATTCTGTTCCCCTGTATCCTCTGTGCACAACAGTATCAAAATAAGTCCTCCTAATTCCATCCAACTTTATATCCATTCATCTTCTTCAAACCATTCACTCATCCACCCATTCTAAACGGTCTGCCTATCAACATCAATTAGACGTTCTACATTCAACTTTTAAACAATCTACTCTGTCTCAGGCTGGCTCTCTTAAGACTAGCCAGTTAAATTGATTACACCTGTATCTGTATCCACTACTCTCAGTAGAGAGCTGTGTCTCTCCATTCTACAAGAATATAAGGCACATTCCATCCAACATTCTATCCATTCATCTTCTTCAGACCATTCACTCATCCACCCATTAAACTGTCTATCAACATCTATTAAACAATCTGTCTATCAACATCCATTAAACTCTCTGTCTATCAACATTAATTAGACTATCTACCTTCAACTTTTTAATTATTTACTCTGTCTCAGGCTTTAAGAGTACACTCTGGCACTCTTAAGACTAGCCAGTTAAATTGATTACACCTGTGTCAACTACTCTCAGCTAGAGAGCTGTATCAGTGTCTCTCTTAACAAGAATATAAGGCACATTCCATCCAACCTTCTATCCATTCATCTTCTTCAGACCATTCACTCATCCACCATTAAACTGTCAATCAATATCTATTAAACAATCTGCCTATCAACATCCATTAAACATTCTGTCTATCAACATTAATTAGACTATCTACATACAACTTTTAAAGTATTTACTGTGGGTCCCTCTCAAGCAGCGTTTATATGTCCTCCCTCGCTCCTCGATCCTCAATGATCTACATAAAGAAAGATAGAAGAAGGGCTAGACTATCCCATTGTTGCCGCTCCATCATTCTTTATGTAGATCAGTGAGGAGCGAGAGAGGACGCGTGAACGCTATATGAGAGGCACCTTCTGTCTCAGGCTTTAAGCATACAATCTCATTAAGACTACAGATCCTGTTAACTGTTTCCTCCCACAACTGTTTCAAAATAAAAGTCCTCACTGCAATAATACACTATTAAATCATTTGACCATTGAAACTACTCAACTATTTAACTGTTCAACCATTCCAACTGTCAGTTATCATCAACTATGCCTCCAGTCAACTACATGAAACCTCCATGTACCTAGCAACCAACATAGCAACCATTAAAATTAAGCGTTTATGACCGTTTCCATAGCAACCAACATGATTATACTGCAGTAACTTCTTGTTTCCTGATAGTGGCCACCATGGCTACCCTAGCAACAAATGTTTCAAAATAAAAGTCCTCACTAGCAAGTTATCTAGTTAGCATGGTTAGCTTTGTTAGCATAGCTAGCATTTTTAGCATAACTGCAAAAAATCATCAACTAAGTTAGCTAATCAACCTGGTTAGCATTGTTAGCAAATCTAGCATTGTTAGCATAGTTAGCATTTTTAGCATTACTTCTAGAAATCATCGGTTAAGTTAGCTAATCAACCTGGTTAGCATTGTTAGTAAAGTTAGCATTGCTAACATAATTAGCATTTTTAGCACAACTGCTAGAAATCATTAGCTAAGTTAGCTAATCAACATTTTAACATGAATAGAAATCGTTAGTTAAGTTAGAACTGGAATGTTTCAGCTTTAAACTGTCTACCTTCACACTATCAACTCTCTGTAAACGATGCAACCACCATGTTTACCCTAGCTACACCTTAGTAACCATATCTACATTATCTATCTTTTTTTTGCATTTTCATGCACTGGTAATTCCTTGGAATTGCATTTCTAGTTTTAATTGTTTCCACTCTGCTATACGTACCGTCTGGTATTAATTTCCATCTATTTAAATCCTGCCTTATTTTCTGTTCCAGCTTGCCATAGTTATCTTTGTACAAGTTATTTAGATCTTTACTAATGGAGATACCTAGGTATCTAATACTCTCTGTATCCCATTTAAAAGTGTACTGTTGTTTAACAGGATGATTAATCTGTGTTCTAATACTTAATGCTTCACATTTATTTTCATTTATTTTATAACCAGATATTGAGCTATATTTTTTTATCTCCTCTAATAGATGTTGCATTGAGGTTTCAGGCGAAGTTAAGTATAGAATTATGTCATCTGCATAAAGAGCTATTTTGTGTATTTCCTTTCCCATCTTCATCCCTTTAATATTCATGTTTTTTCTTATAGCTATTGCCAGCACTTCAATATACACAGCAAATAGAAGTGGCGAGAGTGGGTCTCCTTGTCGAGTGCCTTTTTGAATCTTAAATTTCCTTGATATGGTGCCATTTGTTTTTACTACAGACACCGGGTTACTATAAAGAGTTTCAATCCATTTACAAAATATATCATCTATACCAAACCTTTTAATTGTTTCAAACATAAAAGGCCAGCTGACCAAATCAAATGCTTTTTCAGCATCCAATGTCAATAATAATAGCTGTTTATTCTCTCTTTGTGCATAATCAATCATATTCAGAGTTCGTCTAATATTATCCGCCAAGATCCTTCCTGGAATGAAGCCGCACTGATCTGGTGTAATTATTTCTGTAATATTTTCTTTTAGCCTATTTGCCAAGATTGATGAAATTATCTTGTGATCTGTGTTGAGAAGTGATATAGGTCTGTATGATTCACATTTTGTAGGATCTTTCCCTTCTTTATGTAGTAATGTTACAATTGATGATGACCATGTTTGGGCCCACTTGCCTTTGTCCAATGCATGCCTATATGCTCTAACCAGTAGCGGGGTTAATTGATCTTTAAGAACTTTATAAAATTCATTTGTAAAGCCATCGTCGCCTGGAGATTTCCCATCCTTCAACCCCTGTATTTGAATCTGTACCTCTTGTGCAGTTATTGGTTTTATCAACTTCTCATTATTTATTTGTGTCAGTTTTGGTAAATCCATGTCTCTTAGGTATGTGTGAATTTGATCACGATCTGCGTTTACATCCGCCCTATATAATTTTTCGTAATAGCTGGCAAATGTTTCTGCAATCTGGTCCTTATCAATTATTATTGTCCCTTGATCTGTTTTTAAATTTGTAATATGTGCTTTCTTCATTTGTTTCTTTAGTTTATAAGCCAGTATTTTTAGTGACTTTGGCCCCCCATCATAGCTTTCTTGCTTTGTGAATGCAATTAACTTTTCTACCTCTAACGTACGTATTCTATCTAATTGTATCCTTTTTTCTTTTAGTTGCTCCTTGTCTTCCTTGCTATTTGTTTTACTATGTCTACTCTCCATTATTTTTATATCCTCAATTAACTGTTCTACTCTTCTTGCTTTCATCTTAGCTGCAGAGTATGAAATAATGTGGCCCCTCAAAACCGCTTTTGCGCCTTCCCATAATGTAATTGAATCTATATCTTCAGTATCATTTAATTCAACATAATCCTCCAGTACTTTTTTAATCATTTCTATAAAATGTGATTCCTGCAAAAGCGAGTTATTTAATCTCCATAAACTCCTTCCTTTACTAGTTTGTAATAATATTGTAAGGGAAATCGCTGCATGGTCCGAGATGTTTATTGAGCTAATATTGCATGATTTAACTAAAGTTACATTTTGTTTATAAATAAAAAAGTAATCTAATCTGCTGTAAATTGAATGTCTTCCAGAGAAGCATGTATATTCCTTTTTATCTGGATTAAGTTGTCTCCATATATCTACTAATCCCAACTCAGAGCATGCTTTCCTCAACAATTTAGCATGTTTCTCTGCTCTATGTGCCTTAGTGCTGGAGGAGTCAAGTTTTGAATTCATCACCAAATTTAAGTCCCCCGCCATTATTACCACTCCCTTTGTCTTTGTAGTTAATAAATCAATCAAGTGTACCATGAATTCCAGGTCTGTATCAGGTGGATTATAAACATTCAGAAATGAAAATTCTGCTCCTTCTATTTTTCCAACTGCTAATACGTACCTTCCTTCTTTATCTGTATGGCATACTTCTAATTCAAAGTTTAAATGTGGTTTAATAAGTATAACTACTCCTCTTTGTTTGGAATTTAGCGTACTATAGTATACCTGTCTCTTTGTTATTTTCATTAATTTTTCATGCTCTAATTTATCCAAATGAGTTTCCTGCAAATAGATTATGTCTGCTTTTTCCTTCTCCATCTCTAACAGAATCTTTTTTCTCTTTATAACATTATTTATTCCGTTGACATTCAAAGATATTACTTTTAACTCACCCATGAGGCTGCTGACAATTCCCAGGTTCGAGCTTCCTTACTATTTCATCTGATAGCATCCAGCTGATGTACTCAAGCCGCGTGATAAGGGCAGTTACATGTTCATTCACTTGAATATGTATATGTATGTGTGCATGAGTGTATGTGTATGAGCCTAGATGAATATGTAGTGTATGTGAAACCATTAAACAAAACACAAAAAAACAGGGTAAAATAAAAAGGAAAAGGGAAAAAGGACAATACACACACATATAAATTTGGTTCCATCTGTACCACCCCAGACCAAAGTGGTATCTCATGGTGACTGTTGTTAGACACATCTTTGTGATCAGGGAGTCAGCCAACTTTTTTGAGCATGGCCTATACATCCCCTATTTGTGGCAGCTTATGTTCTGTGCCCTCCTCCCCGCTTACTTTATGCTATTTCCATACCCAACTTCCAAACAAAAAAGGCTTTATATTTCTTAGCTTTATTTTTTATTTTTCGATTAACTAGAGGTAGAGGGAAACAAAAAAGGCTATACATCTGACACAGGCGAAAGTATTTCAATTTTAATTTCTCAACCAAATCCCCCCTTGAACTTAGAAATTTGTATATCTCAAATCAGATTATTTTCTTCATATGTTTAAGTAAAACTTTAAACATTACAGACACAGGGAGAAAAAAAAAAAAAAAAAAGTATATATATATATACACAGTATGTAGTCCAATCAATTACCCCCATCCTCATCCCTTCACTCCCACTCCATCCTGCCTAATCTCCCCTCCCCCTCCCCCTAGTCTCTTCCCACCTATACATGTCATACATAAACCAGACAAAACCCCACCCAAATTATGCACACATTCACAGAACCACCTACCCATAACTCACATATACACTCATTCACACAAAAAAGGGGAAAGAAAGAAATAAAAAATAAAATAAAAACAGACAGACACACATACACAATCACACACACCTCACTCACCTAGCCATCCACTCCTGTTCCTACCTTCATACTTCCATACACTCAGTCAAATCACCTTCCATTCTCACACACACATGATTCCTACCTTTCCTCCATTCATACTTCATTCATACTTCCATACATTCTACCGACTACCCCAGTCACCTTCCATTCTCACACAGACATCACAGTTCAGTCTCTCAAACACAGATATACACACACACACACATGATTCCTACCTTTCCTCCATTCATACTTCATTCATACTTCCATACATTCTACCGACTACCCCAGTCACCTTCCATTCTCACACAGACATCACAGTTCAGTCTCTCAAACACAGATATACACACACACACACACACACACACACACAAGGGGAGAGAGAGAGAGAGAGAGAGAGAGAGAGAGACAGATATAGAAAGAGAAAGAGAGAGAAAGAGAGAACTACAGTTCAACTCAACATATTTTTTTTTTTTTTTTAGGGTACATGATTTTCTTTTCTTTTTCTTTTCCCCCTTCACAGTCCCATTCCTTCCCTCTTCAAAACGTCTTCTCCACAAGAGTTCCAAGAGCGTTCTCGTGTCAACCGAAAAATATAAGTTTGGCTACTTCCCTTAAAGTCTTGTTGGCTCGCAGGCCTAGGCCTACTTCAGGATTGATTAGTGGCTTTCCTGCTCTCCGTTTTGTACAGGCCTTCCTGCTCCAGTTCTTTTGCAGCCACTGTTGGATTCGAAAAAGTTATAGTAGTCCCATCTTCCTTGAAGACTTTCAGTTTTGCCGGGGCCAGTATGTGCGTCTTGATATTTTGCTCTTTTAGTTGTTGTCTTATGGGTTTGTATAAAGATCTCTGTTTTCTCACTGCAGATGAGAAATCATGGTCGAAATAAATCCGCTTGTCTTCATAAACCACTTCTTTCTTGTTCCACGCCGCGTGCAGCACCCGTGCTTTTGTGTCTGAGTTGAAAAAGGAGACAATTATTGGTCTTTCAAAATCTTGTCGCTCCTTAGAAATGCGGTGTGCTCGTACAATGCCGAGCTCCCCCGACACTCCAAGAATATCTCCTATCCACTGTCCAAGGAAAGCAGTCATGTTTTCACCTTCGGTTTTTTCGGGAATATTGTATATACACAGATTGTTTTGTCTGGATTTGTTTTCCAAGTAATCCACCATCTCGACAAGTGCATCCACTCGCGACTTCACCTCTTGTGTTGTTCTATGCGTGGAAATGTCCGCGTCGTCTATGTCACTCACCCTAGACTCCAGGTGGTCCACGCGAAGTGTCGTTTCTTCCACCTTCTGGCGCAGATCAGTTGTTTGTTCCATAATTGCTTTTATATCCCGCTCAGTGTCATTTCGAAATTGTTTAAGGTCATCTTTTAGTTCTTGGAATTCTTTACTCAAAGAGTCTTTCAGTTCCGCAAACATTTGTTTGATCTCAGCTATCTTTGCCATGCTGCCAGCGTCTTCATTCATTCGCTTGTCTTCCTTATCCCGTATTTTTAATTCCAAAAACTTACCTGAACGAAGGTTCATTAGCACTCGAAGATCATGATGTATATTTCGTGGATTACTTTTTAAATCATTAGATAATATTTGAGTTTAGAGGAGGTTCAGAGGGCCAGCCATTCAAACTGCCGCCATGTCACCGGAACCGGATCTCCTCGAGTGTGCTCCTTGATGCCCTCACTGACCTGAAGGGCATTTATTTGGATGTGTGGTGCCCCCAAACACGTGAAATCACGGTGAAATAACATGTTGAACTATAAAGACATAATATAGTTTGAAATACGTATTTTTCTAACTTTACATTTTGCATATTGCGTGATATTTCCATAACCGCGAGATACGTTTCACGATGGCGGCAAAAAGTTCTTAACAGACATTCAACGAGACGTATGTATAGCCCGTCAGCAATTCTGTCTAAAATAATACCTATTTGAAGTACCAATCATGTTATGTTGTCAAATATTGACGTTATGGAAGTATAGCTTAAAACGTTATGCTAGTTTTGTCCCCCGCCTGTTTCATTCGTACTAGCCTGGAGGAACCATCGAAAACAACGCGTACCTTCGACTTTTGCTTAAATAACTCATGAATGGTTTTGTTCAGAGCTAAAAATGCAACTGTAGTTGACAGAGGACAGATGTAGCTCGCTAGTGACCAAATATGAGCTTTCAGTGTGGTACGATGTCTTTGTAAATTACATTTGTTTAAAAAATCCCGTTTCTCCTCCATTGTAATAGACGGGCAGGGTGCGAAAGTTTGACAGGCGTAGCAACAGTAACTATGGAGGGCGGGACTTCTGGAAGGGTCAATTATGCAAAATGTGCAGAAAACCTGTCTGAAAACGTCTATAGAAAACAGAATGGCCAGTAATGATAGTGGTGCAATTACTAATGGTGATGATGGATACTGATAATAATATTGGCATAATTAATACATATCATAATAAATAGCAATACATTTATGGCATGATGAATAAATAGTGTAATAAATAGTAATACAATTATGGCATAATGAATAAATAACAATACATATAAATACTATACTATACTATAAATACTATAAATAACACAATACATGTAAATAAATACAATGATGGAAGCTTTAATTCTTTATCATGTGCATTTTCAGATATCTCCACCTAGAAAATAACCTGAACTCTGCCTTGGATAAAGCTGACCGACTTTGGAAGATCCGGCGGTTCATGGACCTCCTCCTGGTTCAGTTCAAGGCGCTTTATGAGGTCAATGGCTTTGTAAGCGTAGACGAGTCAATGGTCAAATTCAAGGGACGCCTGGCCTTCCGGCAGTACCTCCCAATGAAGCCAATCAAGTGGGGAATTAAGGTGTGGGTAATGGCGGAGAGCAACACCGGCTATGTCAGCAATTTTCAGGTATACACCGGGGCCATTGCTGGTAAGACTGAGACAGGCTTGGCTTACCGGGTAGTGTCCGACCTCGCTAAGCCTTATTTTGGGTCGAACTTGAGTGTCTACATGGACAACTTTTACACCAGTGTGCAGTTGCTAGAGGATCTTAAGATCAGGGGGGTGCAAGCGTGTGGAACGGTGCGTGCTGGGAGGAAGGACCTCCCTACAAATAAGCAGCTCACAAAGAAGGCTGAACTGAACAAACACCACTTCAATGTGGCACAGCGGGATGACCTGACCTTCTGCGTCTGGCAGGACACCAAGACTGTGATGGTTCTATCCAACTTCCACGACCCAACTGCACATGGGTCAGTGAGGAGGAAAGCTAATGGTCAGCGGCAGACGGAGGTTAGGGTGCCTGCATGCCTTCCTGACTATCAGAAGCACATGAAGGGGGTCGACCTGCTGGATCAGATGGTGGGCTACTACCAGGTCCGTCATCGTTCTACAAAATGGTGGAGGAGGCTCTTCTTCTACTTCATCAGTGTGGCTGGCTACAATGCCTTTGTTGCTGCTAGGTCTGCTGGAGGACCCGAGTGGACGTACAGGAGGGGCGGCTATAAGGACTGGCTTAAAGATCTAACCCAGGAGCTGATCGTCCCAGTCACCGCAAGAAGTGCTCCCTTAGCTCGTTTCCACCGCAGCGGTGCCGGTGCTGGTGCCGTGCCGGTGCCCAATCTTGAACTGGTTCTGCGCATTCCGACCAGAAATGTCAGGTGCCGGTGCTCAAAAGCTAGCACTGGCACGGCTCCGTGAAGTTGCTGGTCCCAAAGCCGGGCACCACAAACGTCATAGAGGTTGTAGGCGGAGCTACCCCTACAGCAAGAAGGATTTCCGTCGCCATTTGTTTTCCCTTTAGCAGAAATAGGCAGAAATATGACTGAAAACGAGAGAACAATTCATCAGTGGTCAACTGAGGAAATAAACGCTTTAATTACTATTTGGTCGTCAACAGAAATGCAAGAAAAATTAGACGGGGCCGTGAGAAAGGGTAAAATATATGAGCAAATACAGAGAGAATTAGAGATGGCAGGCTTCAAAAGAACAGTGGACCAAATAACAAACAAACTTAAGAAAATAAAGAAAGAGACCAGAGATTATAAAAGAGAACTATCTAGAAGTGGTGCTGGAAGAAGCAAACTGAAGACCGGGATTAATTTTGATCTACTGGACAACGCAATTGGAAAACGACCTGCTAATCAACCAGAGGGAGCTCTTAACTCTGCTACAGCTAACGTTAGTGCCACGGAGATACTGGAAGCTATGTGCGACCCCAATGCTGGTCCTTCGTGTGAAGACGGTGAGTTTTCATCTGTTCATTAAAAGTTGTTGTGGTTTTATATGTAACGGTTACTCGGTTAATTTCGTATGTTTTTGTTGTATAATGTTACTCACTTGTTACCTAACGTTACTTGTTGATTAGCTATGGTGTTTGTGTAGCTGCTAGTTTGCTTCCAGCTGTTGAGGTAAAGTTGTTAGCTAACGTTAATGGTACGGTTACAACAGCTAGGCTGTCAGTGTAGCTAAGTCCTGTCCTGTCCTGCCCTGAACTGAATTGTGTCGATCGTCTGATCAACGTGAGAAATGTGATATTGATCATTAACTGAGACTTGCTGTAGTGTAATACTCGTCTTGTATTTTGTATTACAAGAAGCACAATCTGAAGACGACTCTGTGGCACCCATCAATGAAACACCTCAACCATCAGCAGACACTCACACTGGAGTTAGAAAAGGTAAGGCAACATCTGGCTATGTTACACTGATCATAGCCTACTAGCTACACAGTATAATAATACAGAGCAGTATGTTTTGCTCAGTTTGCATTGCCATCTCTTGAAACTCTTGCCTTCAAACAGCTTGTTCAAAACAAATGTTGTTAGGTTTTTAACTATAATGTATTATGCCATTGGCTGTTATTGCATATACACTATATTGCCAAAAGTATTGGGTCACCTGTCTTGATCCCCATATGACCTTCAGTCACATCCCTGAGCTGGGCTGGGCCCATTAGTTCCAGTGAAGGGAACTCTGAATGCTACATCATTAACCAATAGATTTCAGACAATTCCATTCCTAAACATAGTGAATACTTTACAAGAAAGACATTCACAAATTGTGTTTTCTCTGAAGTAATGTGGCAAAAATTATGGTTACCATATTGAAATGAAGCCATTATTGTGTGGTGTTTTTTTTTTTTTTGTAGGAAAAAGAAAGTCACAGCAACAGGACCTACTGGAGCACATGGAGAAAGTAGATGAAAGAAGAGACCGATTGTTCCTTGAGCACAGCCAGAGATTTAATGAAATGTTCTTAGCCCGAATGGAGAATACTAGCAATGCTTTATTGGGCCTCATGGGACGAATGGTCTCCGCAATTGAAAAAGAACAATAGTTCATTCACACTGACAGTATGTCTATCGATAATACCATTTATACAATTTACTATACACTTAAATAATACTTTTTTTTAAATATATATTTACTGGTAATATCTACTACTATTGATTCTATTACTAATTCACACTGACAGCTTGTCTATCAATAATACCATTTATACTATTTACTATATATACTACTATTTATAATATTTACGGGTAGCCTACTATTCGCTTTGGACAAAGGCGTCTGCTAAATAACCATAACCATAACCATAACCATAACCATAACTATCTATTACTATTGATTCTGCTATTGTCTGTTGTCTATTTGTCTGTAACAGAATATCCAATAACACAGAGAGATATATACGTGTGTGTTTGTGTTCATTCATCTTGGGTATTGAAATAGTGCATTAATGCAGCCCGGACATCAGTTCCTTCCTGTTGGCCCCGATCAGGTAGAGCATGTACAGGGGGTTGTGTGTTTGACCTGTCTCTATAAAAGTGGTCACCATGCTCCTCACAAATGTTGTGCAACACACAGCATGTCAGCACCATTTTCTTCACCATTTCAACTTTACAGCCATTTCTTTTCATCAAACACCTCCACCTTCCTTTAAGCCTTCCAAAGGTGGTCTCCACAATTGACCTTGCACTACTTATTTTGTAGTTAAATCTGTGCTGCTCGGGTGTTAGTCGTCCTGTGTCCGAAAATGGTTTCATAAGCCATTTCTGTAGTGGATAGGCAGGGTCTCCAATCAAAAACTGTCCAATATCATGCCCTGAAATATTAACTTTGTGTTGACTTAATATTTCTCCATCACTTAATCTCTCCCACAAGTCTGACAGTCTTAGAACTCGAACGCATCAGTTGCGTATTCCTCTGGTGCTATGATTGGAATGTGACTGCCTTCAATGGCCCCCACACACTGTGGGACACCACATTTGTCTCTGAAAAAAGTTGACATTTCCAAGAACATTCTCTCATCCGGGACTGGAATGTGTAGTGGAAGAAGCACCGCAATAACGGCGTCGCAGAAGTCCCTGACAGAATTCGAGACTGTGCTAATGCCCACACCAAAAAGATGACCTATGCTCCTATACTCGCTGTTGGTAGCCAGCTTCCAAATCGCGATGGCAACCCGCTTTCTCACAGGTATGCACAGTCGGTAATTTGTATCTCTTCTGTCGAGTGTGTGTCTTAGGCGGCGGCAAATATAATCAAAAGACTCTGGCGAAACTCTGAAGTTTTGAATGAAACGAGTGCGATTGAACGTAGGCACTGTAGTATCCCACCACTCGGTCGACCGTGGATGTCTCCAAACTACAGGTGATGCTCTTCGTCTGAGCAGCCATAACATCTAAAACAACGAAAGGTAAAGCACAATTAGGCTATTTGTTGTGTTAGGCCTACATTAGGATATACTACGCTATAAGTTACGTATCTTACGCACCCGTCTGGAGCGCAGTCTCCGTCTGTTACGTATGCTGTTCGTGTTAAATACATGCAACCAGCCTTCAAATTCCACTAATATTAACTTGTAAAGTAATTTCAAAACCACAAAAGACAGTAGTAACTTTCTGTCTGCCATTTTCGGAATAAATATCGCTCGTGAACATTACAATTGTAACTATGGTAACATGCTACTTGTAACCAAAGATTCTAGAGCGTAGCTGTTAGGTGCTGAAACGTGTGGAAATGCGGGCCGGTGCTACAAAGGAGCCGGAGCCGGCCTAAGTCACGTCAGCACCGGCACTGGCACGGCCTTGGTGGAAAAGTGATACCTGTGTGCTCCCCACCAGCCCAGCAGGAGCTTCGGCTGAACATGATCTGGTGCAGCTCAACGACAAGCGGAAGACCTGCAGGGAGTGTTCTTTGAAGCACAGCGGCACCAATGTGCGTCCAGGGTCAACTCTGATGGGGTGCAAGCAGTGCAACATCCCTCTTCATAGCGAGTGCTTCATGCACCATGTTGTTCGGCATAGATGTCATTTTCTGCTCAAAATGTGCGCTGTTGTTTCTGCCCCACTCTGAGTTGTGGCACTCAGTGGCCTTTCCTGTAGTTCCCCAATCTCATGTGTGTGTGAGTGTGAGTGTGTGTCGCTGTCTCTGTCAAGCAGCTAGTTAGTTAGCTAGTCAGTCAGTCAGTGTGTGTGTGTGTGTGTGTGTCTGTCTGTCTGTCTGTCTCTCTGTCAAGCAGTTAATTAGTTAGCTAGTCAGTCAGTCAGTCAGTCAGTGTCTCTGTCTGTCTGTCTGTCAAGCAGTTAGTTAGTCAGTCAATGTGTCTGTCCGTCTGTATGAGGATAATGCTAGAGACTGTTCCCTGTTCAGGACTTTTGTGATGGACCGTCGCCTCCACGGTAACAGATGGGTCTGTGACCACTGCATCAGATGCCTCTGGTGCAGTGTGTGAGTTGCCTTGTGTCCATTGTAGTCTGACTGTTGTTCTGTTGCACAGGTCGTTGAGGTCCTGCCAATCTGACCGGACCCCGAAACCTGTGGCTTGTGTGTCCAGTTTGCCATTGCTTTTCCTTCAGAAGCCTAGGAAGCTGTTTTGGCTGCCTGTGGCCAAAGGGACCTTTCTCTTCCTAAGGTCCAGCAGGAGGGAAGCTCTGGCTAGCTCTCTGACTGCAGCATCGTCATTGTTGAGCATGCTGATGAGGTGTGTCAGTCTTGCAGTAGTGTAAATCCATTCCACATTTGGGACCCCCAGACCCCCTTCCTTGTGTGAAAGGAAGATGATGTCCCTGGTGGAATGGGAGTTCAGTCCCAGCCATTTCCTGACGGCCTCAACTGTTTTATTGTTCATATCCCGTAGGACATTTTGTGGGATGTGGATATTTGCAAAGAGGTGTTGTATCTTTGCCAGGGCTACTTCTCTAATGGCCTCCAGTTTCATGACTGCAGGTAGGGGGGAGGAGTCAATCAGACTGATCCTGTTCTTAAAGGCACCTCCTAGATATCTCCTGTACCTGTTCACCCCATTCACCTGCAATGTTGAATTTATGGCCAAGGTAGCTGTATGTTTCATGGCGAGAGTAGACCCTGATAGGCTGTCCCATTATTGTAAAGGAGGGGGGTTTGTCGGATTTCGATTTGTACCAGCGGTTGCCACCACTTCGCCGTTCATAAAATGCTGCACATTTGGTGTGTTTCACCTCCAGCTTAGACCATTGTAGGAATTCATCCGTTCTGGCCAGCATGTTTTGGATGATATTCTCATCCCTGGAGGACACCTCCACATCGTCTGCGTACCCCTGGACAGGGTTTGGGGATCTAGTGTGCGGTGATGCGCACTGGCAGAGCCATTTCATCCACTGGTTGATGGCTAGGATGAAGTTAACAGCACTCCAGGGGCAGCCTGTCTTAATCCCCACCTCAAGAGATACAGGCTCTGTGAGTTGGTCACCACAGATCACTTGCAAAAAAGATCCCCTATACACATCCGTTATGATGTCCACAAACGGCTGAGGTAGATGGATCTCCTGTAATGCATTGAGCATCATGTTGTGAGACAATGTCCCAAAAGCATCTCTGAAGTCCAGGAATATGGTGTAGAGTTTGCATGATTCGTGTTTGAAATCATCAATTCCAGTTTTCAGGCAGAACACATGTTCGTTCATACCCTGTCTGTCTATGTAGGCTTTTTGCTTGGGTGAGAGAATGCCTTCATCCACAAGCCATGGGAGGATTCTGGCAAGAAGGCATTTCATAAACACCTTGTAGACAGTGGGGAGGAGAGATATATCTCTCCACGTGGAGGGATCACTTGGGATATTGTCTTTCTTTGGTATTCTATGGACAAGGGCCCCCTTCCATGACTCTGGCACCTTCCCATTAATCAAACAGCTGTTGAAGATATCTGTGAGTATATGGGTGGACCAGGGTTTTGTGGCTTTAAGGGTCTCATATGTCACCCCATCATATCCACAGGCTTTGTTGTTTGGCAAATGAGAAATTACTTTTTCTACTTCAGTGAAAGTAAACTTAGCAGTGGATGGGTAATGGACTGGAGCAGTTGTCTCTATACTGTTGGACCAAGGGGGCGTGGTCAGTGTATGAGACGAAGGTGATTGACATTTGGCCATGTAATACTTATGTACTCTACTGGTGTCATTGATAACCAGTGGAGGGGAAGGAAAGGTGCTATTATTGAGAATGATCTCAATAGCTTTTGACCTACGATGTTGCCATAGGTGGGATAATTTGTCTCTGCTTACTGTCCTTGGTTGTTTGTGGCGTTCCTCAGCTCCCCCTCTGCTGAGCGATGGCTGGATGACGTCTTTCACGAAGATCAGCTGTTTCTCAATCCAGGAAGTAATGGAGATAGATGTTAATTCCGCTGGATGTTTATTGCTCAAGGGGAATTTTTTTAGGATACTTGACACGTATTTCAGAAGTGGTAATCCAAACTCTCTCCCGTTGGTACGCCTAGTTCGAAATATTCCGTTTTGGACTCCGAAAAGGATGGATAGCCTACAACTTTACTCCATTTCGCCGGGTCACCGGAGCAGGCAAAGTAAGTTCTTTCTTGGAGTAGCTTGGTATCCAATGATTTCCTGAACTGTCTCGTGGATCTCGAACATGTTCCATTCATGACATTGAAGTTGGTGCACCAGTTGTTAAAATCCATAGGGACAGCCTCACCGCCCGGCGTTCGCGGGACAGGGTCATGGGTTTGCCGCTGTCGTTTGTAGATGCGGCCACTGGACAAGGCTTGTTTAAAGGACGATCTTAGTGCGGCAACTAGGCACATGTTCAGTACTAATGTCCATAGCATAATTTCACTACAGTTACACTGCCTGGTGTTCATTTTCATGTATCATAGGTGCGCAGATGTTGTATGAATTGAAAGTGAGTTGTATGAATTAGAATTTTAATACTGTTTACTGTATTTAATAAAAAGCTTTTAAATGACATCTTGTTTGGGCTGCTCTTATTATCAGTAGTGTATATAAAGATTAAGCGATACAAGTACTGTGAAAATGCTGTAGTGTAGTGTTATTTTAACAGTACTAGTACTGTGTACATTTTGTAGAGTACTGTAACTTTACGGTACTACTACTGTGTAAGTATTGCAGTGTACTGTGATATATTAAACGGTATTATGCTGTAGTTGAAAAATAACCGTAAAAAAACAGTAGATTACAGGTAGCCACAGCTGCCAGTAGCATACCGTGATTTTACAAGGAAATTTTTTACAGTGTGTGTAAAATACAGAAATATTCCTTTAAGAAATTTCAGTAGGTGTGTCCAATACTTTTTACCTGTGTCATTCCGCTTTATTACACATATCTCTTCGTGTGGACTTTATATATGGTTGGATTATCTGAGTTAATGTCAATTAATGTTAATGTTAATGAAATTGTCATGCAAAAAGCCTCATTGGAAGTATCAGTATCAAATGCTTATGTCCCCCGCTGTACCTGGGATCCTGTATCAGCCAATAATTTACATGGGTGTCTAACATGTCCCTCAAGATGCCCCAATTTGATCAGTTCCTTCACTGGGCCCACTAAGAATATAGGTGGTCTACTGGTCCTCTATCACCATCTGCTGGCGTTTCCCGGCAAATATGGACAGTCTCGTGCAGATGAGTTTCTTGGTGTTATACAGTTTTCACAGTTGCTGAAACACTAAACCCCATCTCTGAATCAATTTCTCAAATTTAGTTTACATCAGATCATCCCTCCAGAGTACACTATTATATTGACAACATGACTAAGGCATTTGACTGTCTTATTCGTACACAATGACACAAGGACTTGTCATTCTGATGCACGGACATGTTCATTGACAGAAATATTTCGTTTGAGAGATGGACTAAGGATTTTAAGCAAGAAACTGGATTTTGCAGGTAATCCATGATGTTTTTCTATTTGTACAAATAGTTTTGAGAAATGCACTTACTGTTAAGCAAATCTCAAGGATGATTCGAGAAATGTACCAAAGCGACTGAGAAAAACTATAAAAAGGGTTTTGGAAACTTTAAGGTAAAAAGAAAACTCGTTGGGCCGCTTTAAAAAGCATATAAATTTAATCGTATGAACCCCACAGCTGTAATCTTTCCCACCCATATTTCATCCATATTCCATGACAGACAATTGTTATTCATAATATAATGTTTCTTATTACAAAAATGTTACAATACAATCAATTTAAATATTGAATTCAAATGAAAGTTTGTTTGTTATAGGTTTTATTGTATTTGCAAAAATGAAAACAGCACACGATCATACAGTGGATTTCTAAAGTGTCAACTATTTTTCATATTGTTATATACAGTACATCTCTCATGTAATATTTTGCAGGTTACACACATATTTGATCCATGCTGGTTTTAAGGACAATGAAATGGCATAGCAGGTGATTGATTTGTTGGGGAAGTAATGTTTCAGTCTTGAATCTTGAGAATGTTTTTTCTTTCTAGGTCATTCATCTCCTTTAGAATGAGCGCAACATTATAGCGTAGTTCTTGGAACTTTGAAACAGGAATCTGGAAAAGAAAATGACAGGTAAAATGATGTAAAACAATAACACTTGATAGGATAATGTTAGTTTGGTTTCTGATATAACCAAATATTTGATATCTGTTTTTTGTAAAATGTCACGGTAAAATCTATATACAGCACCCTCCACAATTATTGCCACCCCTGGTTAAGATGCGTTAAAAGCCTTAAAATAAATACAATTTTTATTGTAGAAGCATACTCTCACACTGAAAATTGTAGAAAAATGTAACCTTCAACTCAAGTGAATTTTAAGGTGGGAAAAAAAATCCCTGACTGAGAAATAATTATTCTTCATAAAATCACCTGTTCCACAATTATTGGCACCCCTAACAATTCCTAGGAAATAAATGTAATTAAAGTATTTCTGTAATGTCTGTCATGTCTACAGTAGTTTACAAAGTCAATCAGAGTATGTAAGAACATTTATTTAGTAATTCTTAACATCCTGTTTCCCTGGGCTATAAATATGACGTGACACAGAGGCCATTTCTCTTCAACATGGGAAAGACAAAGGAACACACTGTTCAAGTAAGGCAGATGTGTGTCGACCTTCACAAGTAAGGCTATGGCTACAAGAAAATAGCCACTCGCACACCTGCCCATATCTATGGTCAGAGGAATCGTTAAGAAGTTTAAAACAACTGGAGCAGTGGTAAACAAGCCTGGAAGAGGACGCAAGTTTATTTTGCCATCACGCATAGTGAGGAGGATGGTAAGAGAAATAAAAAAATCTCCAAAACTCACTGTTACAGAATTGCATCAAATGGTTGCATCTTGGGGTCACAAAGTCTCCAAAACAACCATCAGGCGCTATCTACATGCCAACAAGTTGTTTGGGAGGCATGCACGGAAAAAAATCATTCTCACTCAAAATCATAAGCACAAACGTCTGGAGCGGTACTGGGCCTTCAACTGGGACCGTGTGCTTTGGTCAGATTAGACAAAGTTAGAGCTTTTTGGCAACAAACACTCTAAGTGGGTCTGGCGTAACAAAAAGATGAGTATGCAGAACAGCACCTCATGCCCACTGTGAAGTATGGGGGAGGATCGGTGATGCTGTGGGTCTGTTTCTCTTCCAAAGGGCCTGGGAACCTTGTTAGGGTGCATGGCATCATGAATGCTTTGAAATACCAGGACATTTAAATCAGAATCTGGTGGCCTCTGCCCGAAAGCTGAAGATGGGTCGTCACTGGGTCTTTCAGCAAGATAATGACCCTAAACATATGACCTACACAGAAATGGTCTACACAGAAATGGTTCACCAGACACCGTATCAAGCTCCTACCATGGCCATCTCAGTTCCCAGACCTCAACCCCATTGAAAACCTGTGGGGTGAGCTGAAGAGGAGAGTGCAGAGGAGAGAACCCAGGTCGTTGGATGATTTGGAGATTTTGTGCATAGAGGAATGGTTGAAGATCCCTCTTTCTGTTTTCTCTAATCTTGTGAAACATTATAAGACAAGATTAGGTGCTGTTTTATTAGCAAAAGGGGGTTGTACAAAGCATTAACATCAGGGGTGCCAATAATTGTGGCACACATGATTTGATGTAAAATAATTATTTCTTAATGTGGGATTTTTTTCCTTCTAAATAAATGCACTTGTATTAAAGGTTGGATTTTATGCCTTTTTAAATTGTGGTCCTATATTATTTGAAAAAAAATGAATTTATTAGAAGCTAAAGAACACATCTTAACCAGGGGTGCCAATAATTGTGGAGGGCACTGTACATCCATTCAACTATCTGTCTATCAACATCCATTAAACCATGTCAGCCTACAAAACACTATAGCAACCAACTATGATTACCCTAGCAACCAAGCATAGCAGCCACTTTATTTGGCACAGCCTAGCAACACCCCTCCAACCATCTTATTTACCCTAGCAACAACCGCTATAGTGTCAACCTAGCAAACTCCATAGCAACCATTTTATTTAATATAGCAACTGCCATATTTACCTAATCAACAACCTAGCCACCATCTCAATTACCCTAGCAACAACTTAAATATTGTCAACCAACATGATGACCCTAGCAACCAGCATCTACCACTCATTTAGCATAGCATCCACTATATCTACCCCTAGCAACAACATAGCAACCACCATCATAATGTCGACTTAGCAACCAACGTAGCAATTAACAATAGTAACTATCTGTACATTATCTGTTTTAACTCTGTAAGATATTAATGCACTCCTCATCGGGATCTCTGGCAAGAGCATCCAGAGACTCCAATACATCCAGAATAGTGCTGCCAGAATCCTGATAAGGGTGCGCAAACATGAACATGTCACCCCCATTCTGAAAAGTCTTCACTGGCTCCCGGTTCATTTCAGAATCGAATATAAAATCTCACTCCTCACCCACCAGTGCATATACGGACATGCCAGGATATTAGCTGGTTTGAATTGCATTGAGCTCAATGAGAATGAAACCAGCTAATAGCCTTACTGAAATAAAACCATGCCAATCTCTTGGTATGATGAAGGGTATAGTGTTGATGTGGGGTTATTTTAATTCCACAGGCCAAGGGGACTTTATCAGGGTGCATAGTGTCCTGAATACATCAAATAACTGGCATTTAAAAACTAAAACAAATAAAAATCTGTGGGATCTATGTGAATTTTAACACATGTTAACATAGGCGTTCCAATACTTATGACCCCAGTGCTTTATATACAATACATTATTCATTCACAAAGAAAATCGATGTCTTTAAAGATTGAATATTTCCTTATTTTTTCATTTAAGGCATTAAGATCAATTTCCAAAAGAAATGTTTTGCAGATGCCCTATATTGTTTACATGATAACGGCGTTTTGGGGGGTTGAAAACACAAGAAAGTGAAACCACCCTCCAGAGTGGAAATCTTAAAAACGCTCCACTCTCGCATCACTGTAGCCTAGAAATCTAGACGCCCCTAGCGGCAGCAAATGTAATTTGGCTGGCGGGGCAGTCTAGGCACGATCCATTGAGCCAGGGAGCTGAGAACCCCCAGCACCAGCGGGCCAATCACAGGGTGTATAGAGTCGGTGGGTGGGCTTAACATAATGGTGACTGACATGCGACCAGAAGTTGCGATGGTAATGCATCCTGTTATTTGAAAACAAGAAGATGATTCGTTTAGCGTTATCCTTTTGCGTGGAGAGGGAAGGTTACGCATCCTGCTACTTGAAAACAAGAAGATGATTCGTTTAGCGTTATCCTATTGCGGGGAGGGAATTTGAAAGACAACTGTTTATCCCACCCCTCCGATTGAGCCCTGTCTACGGTGAGTGTCCAGACCCTACATCTTGATGTGGGTCTGGCTCGTCAGGCTAGCATCACCGTGTAAAGGATGAGAAACGCAAAACTGTGTTTCTCGTCAGATAAAAATTACGTGACAAGCATGCGACAAAACCGGAAAACATCAACATGTCAATCTCTCTTGTTTTGTTTACTGTATTTTGTGCGCTACGAGTGAACAAGTAGAAGAGAAGTAGAAAGATTATATGCAGGCACTTGGTCTTGATAGTGTTGCCATCTGGTGTGTATACTGCATCGATAAATATGAAGTGTCACCCACTTTTGCATCTCCATTAACACGCAAAAACGCTCGTCTAAATGCGGAATTAGAAGTGAAAACGAAACGCCACTTTTGCATTTTTGGTTCAGATCGTTTCCGCGTAAAGGTAGCCTTATTTCCTCTATGATCCCAGAAAGATTTTCTTTGACTTCTTTTGAACATTTATTTTATTTAACGACATAAAACCCATAATGAACTGCATCCATATATCCTTGGGCTATGTGTGACTATTTTCCACTAGCCAAAGACGGTGAGAATGAAAGCCTACAGTACTCCTTCGGAAATGGATAAAGCAACTTAGCCAGCTAGCAATACCTACAGAAAAAAAATTGGAACCAAAGTTTACCTCAAAGCGATGTCTGGTTTCATCAGAGAGCTTAATCTGTCCAAGTATTGAAGGTTGAAGAGCCCGGGAAATAGAGCTTTATAGAAGGAAACAGATGGTTTATTATACTACTTGAAAGCACTTGTAACAAAAATGTTCAATCAAAGCCACTGGCTACTGAAATCAGAGAAGGAAAATATACGACATATGCATGTTCATGTTGAAAGATAACAAACATAAATGACAATACACCAACATCCTATGTAGTTACAGTGCCTATAGAAAGTAATCATACCCTTTTGAAATAGTAACTTTTTTTATCTTGCAGCCTGAAATCAAAACCCAATATTTTTCCAGTTTTATTTACAAATTTAGCTCTACAACATCAAGATAATGAGAAAAAAATGACAACTGTTCTGAAAATTAATGAAAAATGAAAAACTAGAATAAAAGGGTTGGAAAAGTCATCATACCCCTGAATTCATACTTTGTAGAGCTTCCTTTTGCTTTCATTACAGCCATAAATCTGTTTGGATATGTCTCTATTAGCTTTGCACACCTAGATTGGGGAATATGTGCAGAATCTTCCTTGCAGAATTGTTCAAATTCAGTCAAATTCAAACTGGAAAAATATACTTTTTAAATGGGTTTTGAATACAGGCTGTAAGACAAAAAAGTAACTTCAAAGGAGTATGATGACTTTCTATAGGAACTGTATGTTAGAAACATCAGGCTATACCTTGTAGAAATGGCAACATCTACTCTCCATGTGAATTCCTTGATGCTGGGTAACTGTGTAACCTGATGAGTGCCTATAGATTCCAGAACCATACGTCTAAAAACAAATTACATAAGTTGTCATTAAACAGAGAAGATGTTTGAATTAAAGAATTCCTGAGATTTTTCACATAGACCTCTGTTTCTCAAAATCACCAAGTACTGTAAGTAAGCTAAGCTCGAGTTGCTGCAGCCAACAGCTGCCAGGCAGCTACAGTGCTACACTGGGGGCATGTTCCTGAGCTTCCATGTTCATGCCCCCAGAGTGTAGCACTGTGGCTGCCTGGTAGCTCTAGCTGTTGGATGAAGTAACTCGAGCTAAGTAGTACCGGTTGCTTTCCCCCCCCATTATTTTCAGTCCTTTGACACGTGAAGCAGTAACTCAGGGACAGACAACTACAATTTGAACCACTTGCCAACAAGCTGCTGGTTCTCATAAACACTGTAAAGACCAGCTGCAAATAAGTTTACAACCTCTCTAGTAAAATTTTTTTACTTCTTTAAAAGGAATAGTTCAGAATTTTGGACATAGGACCTCATTTCCAATTTAGCTGGGGTGATATAGATCGGTGGAGACAGTTTTCAGCGCATTTCATCTGGTCCTTAAGTTGCAGCGTTCACCGGTGCTAAACTGGCGCTGAGCTAACGCAATTCAATGGTAACATCCAGCCTGCCACTAAAAACAGTCTTAACCCACTCCACAGAACACCGGAAACAAATAAATGATAACGTCAGATTATCAATGCACATGTCTGTGTTGATAGAATAAAACTAACCTTGCATGGCATTGCAAAAGCCTATACTTTGCTCCCTGTATGACAGAAGCAGATTGATATTTATTATTTACCTGCCACCCCAACTAATTCCACTCTGCCAAATTGTTGCAAATGCGACATCAGTGGCATGGTATGGCCACGTGGTGGCGATCTGAATAGTTTCGGTTCAAATGTATGACTGACAACCTTGGAAGAACAATCCAGGCGGAGGTCTGCACTCTCTGAGTGCTCTTCTAGTTCATCATGTCACGGGCAGAAAAAAACGTTTGAGTGTGAGGTCTCTGTTTGACGCTTTTTTCTCTCTCTCTTAATTCCCCATACATATCAGTAGATTTAGGTCTAGTGGAAAAATTTGCTTTATTTGATATTAAAATATGATGAGGAGGACCCCAACGAATGGCCTTCCCTTCTCAAACTACATTGTAACTGCATCTTGAACAACCCAATTTTCAAAATTTCCAGGGGGAGAAACCCCCAGACCCCCATTAAAAAAAATCCTGGGCTACAGCCCTGATCCTTTGCACTCTGGCAGGCTCCAAGCCGGCTGCAAGAAGCCAGACTTGGTTCCTTTCTGGTTCTTTAAACTGAAATTGGTGGAAACTCTGTGGGATCCTGGGTTCAGAAAGTAAAAACCCAGTCAAGTATTTCATCCAACCATTTAGTTAACCAGCTAATCGTAATTAGCAGCCTGGTAGATAGGATAATTAGTGATATCACCTAGTGGTGGGGGAAAAAATCGATTCTGTTCAGTATCGCAATATTTTGTGCATGCAATTATATCGATACTAGTAGCTCAAAGTATCGCAATACTTAATAATAGAATTTAATTATCTATTTTACTTTTATTTGAGTCCCCAAGGGGAATTTCAAGATATTACACTCACAAGGTGGCGCTTGTTGTGGCGGTTTATTGTGCATTCAACGGCAATTTCAAATAAAAATGGCTTCACAATCACAACCTGTTATAGACGACCCTCCATCACATTGAAAGTGTGGGTGTACTTCGGTTTTCAACAAAAAGCCAATAGTAAGGACCTTGATATGCACCACGCCATGACAGAGTGAGTTGAACAGTGTTATTTTCCTTATTTTTTGTAATGCCTTTGAATAATATGAGAGACATGAATAGCAATATATCGCAGAATCAAATCGCAATACTTGTTGTATCGCAATATGTTTAGAATCGCAATAATATCGAATTTTGGCCCAAATATCGCAATAGTATCGAATTGTCATTCTTTTGCCAATTCCCACCCCTAATATCACCTGTTTTAAATGCACAGGTAGAAAGAATATATGACAGGACTTTTACTTCCTGGACCCTGGGATGTCCGCCTCTGCTGTTGCGTTTATTTTCACAATTTTTGAATGCACACTGAATCACCATGTTTATTAGGCGGCTACTACTAGATGTTCCGACAGGAGTTCAATCCTGTTTTACTTTTTGACGCAGTACTACTAATTACAGTGCATGAAAATGCACTGTACTGTTCTTCCTAGGCATTTTCTTATTATTCTTCTTCTAACGCAGTTAAATGCAGCTTCAACCGTTTAACGTAGAAACTTCATTCAAACTTTGCTGCATAGGTCTTACTTAGGCCATCCGGGCTTTGTATTTTTCAACTTTGTAACTTTTATACTTTTTGAACTATTAATTAAAAACTATTACAAATGTTCCCATGGACTTAACATTGTGATTATAACATCATAATAGGGCTGTTTAGCAATTAGAATCTTATGTCAGATGACCAGGCCACCTGTAATGCTAGAAGTATACTCGACGCGCCCAACCTGTTGCGCGACAATGTTACGTCAAAATTATGTAATTTCCTCTGTTGCGCGCCAGATTTGAGCCTTGTGCCGACGTGTCGCGCACCAAACATTTGATATCAGCGGCGTGCGCCAACCTTGCACGACAACTAGGAAGCGATTGAAGCCAAGCTCACGGAGCCAGTGTCCTTCTACAGTCATCAACCACATAAACCACATTCGGGCATTATCATAGCCTATCCCACATCTTAAATAAGCCCATTCATTTTTAAAACGACTGTAGTCATGAAGTTTGAATAATAGTCAGTTTGAGAAGTTAACTTGGCTAGGCTGCAGCGAGAGTTGCCGTTTGGATGACTGATTTGTTTACAGTCGTGAACTAGATAAGTTAACAAAGTTACCAGTGAGAGTTGCAACAGAAGGAATTAAGGGGAAATTACTAGGACCGAGGCACATAAGCATTCCAGCAAAAGGTAACGAAGAGATTTATTTTCAACCAAAGGATATCTGCTAAGACCACTTAGATTACACAAACTCATCTCATTAGCTAGCTGCACACACCTTAGAAACTAGATGGTAATCCTCCAGTTGTGCAAGCTAAATCTGAAATATCATCAAAGAAGCTAGTTGCTACTGCCCTTTAATGCATAACATGGGTCACAAATGACCCGGATGAGTTTATTTTTTCTGAAACTCAGCTATAACTTATTTTCATGACCCAGCACACATTCCTCAATTAACTTTTGTTCATTACACGACTAAATTTGATTTTTTTCTCTTTTTTTTTTTTAAGATTATTTTTTTGGGCCCTTTATGCCTTTAATGGACAGGACAGTAGAGAGGATGACAGGAAGCGAGTGGGAGAGAGAGTCGGGGCGGGATCCGGAAAGGACCACGGGGCGGGAATCGAACCCGGGTCGCCGGCGTACAGTGCTGGCGCCCCAGCCAGTTGCGCCACTGCCGGGGCCTGATTTTTTTCTCTTAAACTTTTTCTCTTAAACTCTACTGCATAACATGGGTCACAAGCGACCCGCACTCATTTTGTTGAAGAGTTAGGGTTTCTTAGCTATTCTTAAGAAAATAATTTAATTTGTCATTTAATATTCCAGGTTTCCATCACTTACTTAGTTTCTTCCAAACATCAATCATTATTTTCATTAATTGATGGATACTCCTTGAATTCTAACTCTTTTTGTGTGCCTAAATTACATTTGAACACATGGGTCACAAATGACCCGCATTCATTTCCTATTATATGTAATATTAGCCTTCAATCAGAATTTCTTTGCAGTACTCTTTGAAATCAGTGTAATTTGTCATTTAATATTCAAATTTACCATTACATATTCAGATTTTAACAAACAGCAATATTTATGTTAATTTCTCTATGACTACTCTATGAATGTGACTTAGTGAAACAATACAATGATTGAACACATGGGTCAGAAATGACCCGTATGTGCAAAGTGTGATTGTGAGTAAGATAATGAATATTATGAGAACAATTTCAATACAAACCAATTCTAAAATTTGTAATTCTAATCTGATAAGAAATAGTTTTATTATATCTAAAAAAAAATAATTTGCTTAAACACTGTAAAACACTGTACATTATGTCACTGACACTTTAACACTTGGAGGTCCGGGGCCTTTTCAGGCACTTTGAGGCAGTCAGCTATACCTTGAGATTTTTAAGTTTTTCATCTAACTAAAAACATCTATGCAAGTGATCAAACAATGGGGGTCTATGGGGCTAGACAGCTAAATTGGTCTGTTTCACCTGATTGTCATTAAAAAATCGAAGATTGGATTTTAGTTTCTGCAAGCTCAATATGGGTTATGGGTCCAAAGTTGAATGAACAATTACTTATGGCCCTTTGGTTTCTCACAGGCTTGGTCGTTGTTGCCCATAACACACTAGCACCCTGCTAATGAATGACGTCATTGACACGTTTGAAAGGTTTTTTAGAGCAATTGTTAAGTCAAACTGCATTGAATTGGCATTGAATTGGGGAGAAAGCTGCATGATGAAAAGAAAGGGAAAAAAGAAGAAATCGTGGTGACTTTCACTCACGGGTTAGCAGAAAGGAATTTGCTGAAGTGTTCAGTCAAGTATGTTTACGTTGCGTTCAGGCTGCAACGTCACGTGAGCGACGTATCCGAAGTCACAGGTGGCTAATTAAGCACAGTGTTGCCAGATTGGGCGGGTGCCCGGCCGCCCAATTGGGCTTCTTTTATATCGTTCGGCGGGGGGAAATAAGTTGTAGGCGGGCAAATAACATTTTTAGTTCAATGGTTCTCTATGAGAAAAACGTCATCGGGTGTTTTTTTTGCTGAAGACGGCGGGGTGATTGGGCGGAAATCAGTCAACCCAATCTGGCAACACTGATTAAGCATCAACCGGGAGTGAGTAGTAGGAACAGCACGCGCTATAGTAAGACGCTGAAACAAACGCTGAAACAAACACTGGAGAACCTGCATGTAGCCTACACGAAATTCTGTGCAATTGGATATCTAGGGTGACCAGACGTCCCGGTTTTCCTGGGACAGTCCCGATTTTGAGTGGCGTGTCCCGAGTCCCGACAAAAGCCCGTCGGGACGCTAATATGTCCCGGTTTTCACCAACCACAGTTGAAGTGTGGTTTTAATATAGCCCGATCACTACCTAAACCCATGTAGAAACTAGCATAAAGTGTCTGACGTATGATTTGTGTGTGTGTGATCGTGTGCCAGTCAATCGCAGTCTGCACAATCTTTGCAGTCAACGTTACATTGTTTCATTGCCTCGTTTTAATGGCTAGCAGTACGCTACGACAATGCTGAAGAGAAAGTCATCATTCTCAATAACCTACAGTGGGTACGGGTTGAGAATGCACCTTTTCCCGCGGGACTCCCGAAGAGATCCCGTAGGCTGTCGAGACGATTTTTTTCGAGGCTAAGGCAATGAACCCAAACAACCACCAGGTGGCAGAAAGTTTCAACCCGCATTTCAACTCGCAATTCAACTGCATTTAATGACGAAGACCGCATATCCGTCTCATTTAATCATTAAAATGAAGGTGATGACTGGCGAAATTAATCAAACGACGTTTCAATAAACCATTGTTGAAATGATTGAAAATGGTGTAAGAAAATCGCCTATAGGCTTATCAGAAGGAAATAGCCTTCAATTCAACCTGAAAGACTCCATAGGCAACCTTAGATTAGCCTAATTCATTAATTCATTACGGTTACAAGACCGCATTTCTGTGAATAGGCTATTGTTGTCAGGGCGAAGACGAAAGAGATGGCCAAGATGGACATTAGGCTACATTTATATGCCAGGAATACTTAATAATGTTTAGGCCTATTTTAAAACGCAGGCATGCGTTCATTTTAACCGGCGACGCTGGATACATGTACCCACCACTTTTTATCACAGATTTTGTCCCCACCACTTTTGACAACTGAAAATAAAATGTATATAACAGAAATCTCTTTAATACATGCCTACGCTTGTCACTTTACTTATAACCGTAGGCTACATGCACTGAGAAGATTGCGTATTTTGTAACATTAGGCAGATAGGCATAGACTACCGTAGGCTACTGTGCGTCAAACTATAGGCTACGACAGCATTTTATCATGTGGTGAATTAATGACTAATGTCAGTTTAACATGTCAGAACTTTTGATGGGCGTTTCAAGTGCATGCCGCGAATATCAAATAAACTCGACTGGCTGAATCCCTTATATTTGTTGCCAACTGTTACTGTAATATAGGCATATTCAAAGCCATGCACCGGTAAGGATAAACCGGATAAACTACCAATATTTAGTTTCACGGTCCTCCGCTGCTCACAGCGCAATTTCGAATAGCCACGGAGAAGATTTAAGCTTTGTAGGCTACTATTTCGTAGAGGGCCTAGGTATTAACTTTGAAAAATGTCTCTGCCCCCCACGAAAGTAGGCATATAGCCTACATTTTCATGAGGATTAGCCTACTAGGGTAACTAGATATAGGCGTTCCGAAGCTTCAGTATCTCAACTGTGGCGCAAGTGATTCGGGGGCTGCCTTGCATGCCAGCGACCCAGGTTCGCTCCCCGTTTTATCATCCATTCAATGATCCACCAAAGAAAGGATAAATTTGCTCTTAAAATGTATATATTAAAAAAATTAAAGATGTTTTAGTTTTGCGAATCTTTTTTGTGTTTGCGTTTTGCTGAAAAGAGCTAGCCTTTATTTTTCAGCATTCACACACATCAGCATTCACACACATTTTCACATTTACATAATTAGTGCAGGCTCAGTGACACGGAGGCAGTCGTCCTCAATGCGCACAGGTGAAGAACTGGTTAGACGAGTGTGGGGGAGGGGGAATGATCGCATAAGACAATTGCTCTTCATGAAGCTGGTAGCCTTTGCTCTTCATGAAGGCTGGTAGCCTTTGCCACCTTTACGGTAACGACTACCAACCCCTCTGGCTCACGGACTAAAAGTGCTGCGCCGACATCGGCCGTCTATAGGCCTATACAGTCTATAAGCGTCTTTGTCCGAATCCAATGGAGACTGAAAGTTGGTAGGCCTACAAAAATAACTGGGATGAAGTGGTACAAAAGTAAATGTTTCAACACAATGTCTATGCCACTGCTCAGGGTGAAAGGATAGTGAAAGCCTAAGGCAGCGATTCCCAAACTTTTTTTATTATAACGCACCAACTTCAACATCTTCATCTAGGCTTTAAGTCACACGCTAAAAAGGCAACACGGGTAAAAAGGCCCTTGTTTAAGACACGACCACACAACAGGGCTCATTCCCACGCAACATTTCGAATGTATCATTCTGAACGTGAGCTAGATTGAGCTGAAACGTCAAGTCATGCCCTATGCCGGACATTCTAAAACGCTTAACGCTGCTTAAGGGCAGAAAACGGTCAATCATCACCAAATTTCTCATGACCATATATTGTCATGGACACTTAAACCTGTCAAAAAAACGAAACCGTAATCCAACGATTATAGAAGATATCTCACATTTACGTTGTCTTCTTCATTGGCGTCTATGGCGAGAAAAAGGCTTTGGTTTAATCTAAACAACGATGTCCACCAAATTCTCTCTCATATTGCTCATCATAATCACTTTAAACTATTGGCTAAATATATCGAACCCAAACTCAAATTATTATGGACGTTAGGCTATATGTCATGAAGCGTTTCTGCCCCATTGAAAGGAAAAAGCTTAACGTGGTTTAATGCAACTAAACAACGATCACCAAATTTCTCTCTCATTACTTCTGATAAGCACATCAAACTATCAAAAACTCGGACCCAAACTCCATGGACGTTATCTGACATAAGCATATGCCTACAAAGGAAAGTTCTCTGCGCTTCTGTTGTGCGCCAATCTGGTGCAACCAGGCCAGGACAGAAGTATACAACTATGATGAACAACTTATGTATAGGCTACGACTCTGATGAAGACATTTGTAATGTCGAGATATAGTCAATGTTTTGCACCTTTTTTTTTTTTTTTTTTTTTTTAAGATTATTTTTTGGGCTTTTTATGCCTTTAATGGACAGGACAGAGAATGACAGGAAGTGAGTGGGAGAGAGAGTCGGGGTGGGATCCGGAAAGGACCACGGGGCGGGAATCGAACCCGGGTCGCCGGCGTACGGTGCAGGTGCCCCAGCCAGTTGCGCCACTGCCGGGGCCAATGTTTTGCACCTTTTAAATACAAAAGAAGACATCTGCGTTGCACCGGCATTCCCCTTCTTTTCATACAAAAAGGCTTAACGTGGAATACGTTTGGAAAACAACGACCAATGATAACCACATTTCTCTCTTATAGTCTATTACTTCTCATAAGCACATAAAACTCTCAAAATATCGAATCCAAATTCCAATCATTATGGACGTTATCTTAATTTTCATGTTAAGCTTTTCATGTTAAGAGTTTTAGAATGTCCCGGCAATGTAGCCGATTTCACAGCGCAGCAGGGCGCGGGGTTAAATGTAACATGCACTTTTTATGTAGGTAACACGCACAAGCCTTCTTAAACTGCATGCTTTCGAAAGTTGACGTCATGGAAATGTAGGCCTACAAAATAACTAGCCTACTTTTTGGCTAGCAAAGGCATCCCCGTTTACCTAATTGTCCTAAACATTGCGTTCGTTTTCCTGACTTAGCCTATGAATCATATCCGTGATAAGTTGAGCAGACACTGCCGTTTCGTTGAAAGAAGGTAGGCCTAATAAGCATTTCTCTCCCTCTCCATTGACCAGAGTGTTTTTCTGGCATGAGACGAACCTGCATGTTATTAGGGCGGTCTTATGTTGCCCCCCTGCGGTTGCAGTTTTAATTACAAAGTCCCGAACCTTCGGGATTCCCGATGTGCAGGAAAGAAAGGAGCATTCTCAACCCGTACCATTTGTAGTCCGTGAGCCAGAGGGGTTGGTCGTTATCAAAAAGGGGGCAAACCATACCTTTACTGAACGCCTGGAATCTCCGCTTTTCAGTGATGTATAATGGCCATCTGACAAGAGTAGCTGTTTAGAGTTATCATGTAAACTAAGGTTGAGAAAATAATATGGCTGAGTTTCGTTTTCAAAAAATCTTTTCATGCATAGGCTACAGGCTATAATGTTTAGGAGTCAGACAGTGCATGCCCTAATCTCTGACTGAAAGTGCACAGAATTTGTGCATTTACACAGCAATATTTAAGAAATGTTCTCGGGGGTGACACCCAAACCCCCACTACCGTTTGGGCTTAAGGACGGCTACGAAAAAAAGTATAATCTGTCGCATGTTGACGTTACATTTGATCACGCACAAAAGTGTCCCGGTTTTGGTTCAGAGAAATCTGGTCACCCTATGGACATCTAAACTTTGGAGAGACGGCCGGTAAGAGATTAATACCACCTTCGGAAAATGTGTTGTACCGAACGCATTTCTTTAGTTATTTATGGGACTGGCATCCGTGGTTTCATCTGCCCATTGTTTAAGTTAATGCATATTGTGATTCTATGCTTAGCGATTTCAATAATGTTTGCTAAATCGAGTAATTGTTTGTGTGACGAGGTGCTAATGGGCCTGTGCAATTTAAACTACAGTTTGCGTTTCATTAGTTTAATCTGGAAGTCTAATGGTGGTGGGCTTGAGTGTTGCTGCTAGTCTTTTTTATATTGATGGTGATATGTTGTATGTTTCCTTGTCATTTTAATGAGCTATATATAGTTATATTTTTCTATCGTGTTTTTCTATTGAATTAGCTATTTGCACTTTAGAATTGGTTTGGTTATTTAAATGTCTATTGTTGGATGTGTATTCTTATCTTGTGTATTTTTTGGTCTCTATTTTTGTTTGTCTTTTAAAGGTTTTTCACCTGGTGAAAATGACATAAATGATTGAATGGCTGCTACAGTTGACTCTGAATTCAAAGAAAATAAAGAGAAAAAATAAGGAAGAAACTTAAGCACCGTTGTATTGTGATGTCATTGAGTGGAATCCAGCACCTTAAAGTCTCCATAGATGCCATCCCATTTTCAAGTTGAGGGAATTTGCACAGAATACTAGGCACAACTTGACAGCAATTAAGGGACTTAAAAAATCTAATACTCAGCCGTGTGTATTTTCCTTGGCCCCCCTATCACATGGAATATTCCGATTTCTACACAAAAAATTATATCCAGAGAAAAGTGGATTTTAGGAGAAACTCCATTCACCTCCATTCATTCACCACTTGCTCGCAACCGCCCTCTAGTTGCAGTACCATGCGGAAGTATTCAGCGAGTGGTCGTTCTCACCTTATTAGACATGGGGTATTTCTCAAAGTCAAGAGCTCGTCCTTGATAGAATGCTTTCTTTCAAGTCGAGTGCTAGAGAGACAAGGCTACACACCTTCCCAGTACCCTCTCCAGCCGTCAAGATCACATGCAATGGAACAGCCTAGCGAGTGTGGAAGTGCACGTCAATTGTGCACGGTTCCGGCTGCGCGCTTAATTAGAACCGTGGAAATTGTGCTGCTTACAGGAGTTCCGACAACTGCAGCTGCACTTTCCTCTAAATAAACTTTTTTGGAGTAGCCTACAGTATTTCCACATTTGACTTGGTCTTCACATATCACAATCCGTAGTTTATAATTATGTTAGTGTCAATGGAAAGTTATACCGGTAATTGGCAACAGCAACGGTAATGTTAAACTTCTACAAAGTTTGTATTGGGCGAAGTTCTGAGATAAATTAATAACAAGTCTATCACAACTTGTTCATGCACATTGACATATGCATTTATGATGAATATGCACAATAACTTGATATAAATGCCTGAGCAAATATACGATGGCATTAACAAAACACTTGATAAATCATATTTAGCCTACATTAACACGCACTGCTTCTTTGCATCTACTTTCCATCTCCCTCTCCCTCTTTTTTTAAAACCGCACCGTCAGAAAATTTCTAATTGTTCATACGCAAAGGATTGTGGGTCATTTCTTCACTCCGAGGATCCATCGATGCATCCTCCAAAATTCTCCGAAATTCTCAGAACGAAGGACTCAGTACTTGCTAGAATTTGAAAGCATCCTTGACTTTGGAACAGTGCTTGACGAGATTTGATGACGTAACGTCCTTGAAAAAGTGGCTTGGAAGGAGCAATCCTTGACTTTGAGAAGCACCCATTCTCTGGCACCCTCATTCACTGATGTTTCATTAAGTTAGGCCCACGACACCTCATGAAGGCTTAACAGTGAAACCAGTGTCCTGGAGACACCCCCCTCCATGCTGCCACCATCTACCACATTGCAACAAACCAGCTAGTTTAGCTTGCGCTACATGCTACCACCACATGCTACCTCCACACTACCATATTGCAACAAACCAGCTAGCTTATCTTAGCTTGGCTACATGCTACCACCCCCACCACAAAATACTCTTAACTAACCTAGGCATGGTCTAGGTTGGTTAGGTTGGCTTATCCCTTTGAGTGCGGACTTAGCCATAACCTTAAAAACCCTAACCAACACACCATAAACCTAGGCACCGTGTCACAAACACAGAACAAATAAGCCAGCTAACTTACCTTACCCCAGGAATTGGAGCTTCTCCTTACCCACAACCATTCACTTGCTCGTTCTGCTGCCAAAGACATGCTACTAACCACTTGCCTTAGACTTCGTCCACGAAACTCAGACAGCAAACCAATAGCAGATCTGGCCACAAACCAGGGCTCGACATTAACGGTAGCCCAGTAGCCCCGGGCAACCAAATTATGACAAGTGGCAACCAATTCCTCACTCCTGGTTGCCCCTGTGGCAACCACAACATTGCCCCATTTTTCCTGTGGTTTGATTATTATTTTCATTGTTTGGTATAGAGTATTATCAGTACATAGGCTACACATACATTTCAGCATTTCCCACATGTGGTGGGCAACATAAACTTGAATGTTCTGACTCGGGATGGCCCGGCAAATCAACGCAGCTAATAGTAAACAAATTAAACTTTTTTCAAGTAGGCATAAAGTTGCACGGTTCACCGATACTACAAACTAAAAATGTCACAATGGCTAATGTTAGCCTACTGTACTTCACGGTACTTTTAAGAATGACCATGTTCTTCTGAAGTAGCCTAACATGCGTGTGCGCAAGGCACCCCCTCCTCTAGAAGCTAGCCTGTGGCTGTGCGTCTTTTTTCCCCTCACACACACGTAGGCTATGTGCAGCAGTGCCATAATGATAAACAGCGAAACATGGCTGCTAGTTTAAGTGATGCTATTGTAACACACAATAATAGGCTAATATCAAGTTGATATGCTCTCTTGCATCTCTCAAATTTGTGTTGCTAACCTATAGGCTATGGGATTTAGGCAATTTTGGGTTCATTTAGAAAGCTACGCAACCTTGGCAAACTTTTACATCTGGAGAGAGCTCCTGCCATGCCGCTAGCTCAGGTCATGTCATTCGTGTAGTGGTCACTAAAATCATTAATGAACATTAGAAGACACTTATCTCTTCTATGATCCCAAAAAGATTGTCTTCGACTTGTTATATTTTCGAAAATGTATTTAATCTAATGATATAGAAAACAATGAATTGCACCTCTGGTTGCATCCGTATGCGTTATGCGCAACTAGACTGTGTTAGCTAATTACTCTCCCCACGTATTTCTTAAAGTGGCAGGCACTCAATTACAACTACTGTATACACAACCAATGTGCACTCAATTAGCCCTACACACCACATTAAACATACTGTAGTATGTATCCAAGACATTAAAGATATGCCTTGTTTTAGTGCACAGAGAATAACAGGCCTTTTATAATGGGGCAACCATTTTTTTGTATTTGGCCACCAAAACCTCATGCCTGGTTGCCCAGTTGGCAACCACTTTTAAAAGCTAATGTTGAGCCCTGCCACAAACCCTCGTGCACCAATTTCAATAGGCCTTAGTCTCACACTGCAACCCCGCTGGGCTGCCTCCTCTGCTATTTCAGTGTATTTTGCTCTCTTTAACTCATTGCCCTCTTCTACTCTGTCTTCCCAAGGAACAGTTAGTTCTATCAGGAACACTGGTCCTCAATGGCTGCTGCTAAGCATTTCAGTACTTGGTTGTGATGCCATGTATAGCGCCCCTGGGTGAGACTTACCTTGCACCCCAATAGGATATGGTGCAGGCTGCCCACACACGAACAAAGTGTACATTTATCATACTCACCAAACCATTGACTTAAAGGTACAGTGGGTATAGTAAGTATTCACACCCATGCTAAAGTTGACTAAAAAGAGGAATATAAAATCATCTTTTGAGAATTGATTGTAATGCCTTAATTCAAAAAATGAGTAAAAATCAAACCGCTAAGGACACTAATTTTCTTTGTGATTGAAGAATGTATCGTAAATAGATAAATGTTCTTCCTTAAATACAGGGTGCATAAGTAATTGACCCCTATGTTAAATTCCCATAGGAGCAGGAGGATTTTTTTATATGTTTTTATTTTTAAAGGCTAGCTATTTCATGGATCAAGGATATTATGCATCCTGATAAAGTTCCCTTGGCCTTTGAAATTAAAATAGCCCCACATCATCACATACCCTTCACCATAGCTAGAGATTGGCATGGTACTTTTTTCCAGTTAGCCTATTAGCCTGTTTGATTTGCATTGAGCTCAATGAGCATCGGTGTATAAGTAGAAGTGCCGTTCACCCTGTTAAGGGCCCATCACATTACAGGTGGCATGCGCTGCGCTCACCGCTAGAATGCTCTTGGTTGAGGTAACGTTCTAACGATTGTTGTTGTGGTTACCGCTGGGTTCCGCGCAAAAGACCATTGACTTACAGCGTGGCGCGGTCAAAGTTCAACATATTTCAACTTCGACCACGGTAGCGCAAGAGCGGCAAAGCGGCAAAAATGCCGCTATACTGAGCGCAGCGGCAGACTAGTTTTTGCGCGTTCAAACCATTGAAAGTAATGGGTTTCATAGCGCATGAAAGCAGACATGATGTATTGGGCCCTTTACGAGTTGATCAGCTGAAACGATTTTGGAAACATTATTTTAAGGTACGAAAAACTCTTTAGTGTTGCTTTAATAAACCTGGTTAGCATTGTTAGTATTGTTAGCATTTTTAACATTACTGCTAAGAATCCTTAGCTAAGTTAGCTAATCAACCTGGTTAGCATTGTTAACATTGCTAACATAGTTAACATTGCTAACATAGTTAGCATTTTTAACATAACTGCTAGAAATCATTAGTTAAGCTAGAACTATTAACTAAGCTAGAACTATGAGAAACTATGCAACCACCATGTTTACCCTAGCTACACCTTAGTAACCATATCTACATTATCTATCTATACCAGGGGTATTCAATTAAAATTCAAAGAGGTCCAGTTACTAAAATTTCCAAGAGGTCCAGTTACTAAAATTTCCTCCCAGCAAAGGTCCGAATCTTATATTAAAATAGTGTACCCTGATGTTAATAAAATCAGTAACGCATGTACATTTCTAATTGTTAAATTTCAAGTCTTTTCAATATGTTTTTAACATACCAAAAAGTCTTAACTTGAATGGTAGGCCTACTTGAATGCAAAACAATACTGTTTGTCTTTACTAGGCCTACATTTCAAGAAAGTTAACAGACACTGAATTTATTTTGAATAAAACAAAACTTTGAACACAGCTTTGAGCAGCCTGAACTTAGGGGCCTATATTTCAAGTAATGTAAAACATTCAGAATCTTTTGATTCAAATAAAAGTGTATCTTTCAGAAAAACAGCGTTCTGAACAGCTGCATCAAGCTGTGCCAGGAAGCCTACATCCTCTAGCCTGACATTACATTTTGGGAGTGATCCGGATCACCGTCTGAGCGCTTGGCGGGGGTCTGCGCTCTCCAGGTGCTTTTCAAGTTTTACTTGCCCTCACTGCGGACTTCTGCGCGTAGGCTACCTTTCCTCAAACGACCTGTGTTTGGTCTCATATGTTTGGTCATGTTTAGTGACGCTAACGTTGCCATTTTTTTAATCAACGCACTGTTTCACCGCATTCACAGCATAACGAACGTATTGGTCCGTCCATTCATCTTTAAAATTTCGGTTTTCACCATCTATTTTTTTTTTCTCATTTTAGAGCATACCATTTTCTCTCATCTCGCTCTCACCCGCTAGGCCTAATTCTCTGTTGCTGAAAAGTAATCAATCGAGTTGATTGGCTTGGCTCCTGATGATGCTCTTTGATAATATTAGGCCGACAATTTTAATGGGTCCGGACAGAACCGTCAGTGGTCCGCCATTTGGTGATGCCTGATCTATACATTTTTGCATTTTCATGCACTGGTAATTCCTTGGAATTGTATTTTTCTAATTTACAAAGTAAAATTCCACTGCTGCTGAGAAACTAGTCCCTCAAAATGAGATACATCATTGAGATGCAAGGTTAGCTTCATTTCTAACATTATTCTATCAACACAGATATGTATATCGATAGTCTGACAATTTAATGTATTTGTCTCTGGTGTGCTGTGGAGTAGGTAAGACTATTGGATGTCACCATTGAATTGCGTTAGCTGCGCTCCTCCAAGGAACATTGGCTGGCACTGCCACCCGTCCACCCCTGGCAATCCAGACTATTTTCATCTGTGGTCCCCCAATGGTGGATGGTGTCCCTCTCCGTCTTCAAAGAAACTCAACTCAACGCACTTCCCTCTCTTCTCCTCCCATCACACTTGGCTAGTACTTATAATGTTGCCACACTTATCCTCTAGTAGTTGTATAGACAGATGCAGTACTTATTTCTACTGACGGTCTCCTCTGCACTAAAGCTTGAATGTCATTCTCTTGCTCTAAGTCACATTAGACAAAAGTGTACGAAAAAATTGATAAATGTAAATGTGACTGATATTTTCTTTATTATTATTATTATTATTATTATTATTTTTATTATCATCATCATCTCTTCAATTTCTTGTTCTTATTTCCCTTGATTTTGTCATAACAGTGTCAGGGCTGCCAAGTCTCACGCTTTGAGCGTGACAGTCACGCAATTTGACCCATTCTCACACCACACGCCATACTTGACATTTCTCACGCAAATTATTTCCCCATTCAGTGCACTATATATATTTATTTTTTCATGATAAACTTTGGTCATTGCCTTGGCGTAGTTCGAGCTCTGATTGACTGACAGCAATAACCAATCCATCAGTCCTTTGTGCCTAAATCTCACCAACCCCTGAAGGCATCACGCAATATAAACCAATCAGAAGCAACGTAAGGCGGGTCTTGGCACCTCTAACTTGTCTTTCAAACACAACAGCGGCAGCGCCGACTCCGACAATTAGATTTTAAAACGTTCTCCTTGCTAGTTTTTGTTCACAGTTGATTCGCTGTTTCTCCTTGATTTTCCAAGATAACGTTAAGGCTGCTAAGTCTATCATTGTCCTATATACTTGTTGCAGAGCTGTGTAACATTTATTTGCCTCTTTCTTGAGAAGTTCACACTTGAAAAATCGACTCTAATCGGAGCTGCCAAATGTCACGCTTTTGAGTGTGACAGTCAACAATTTTTTCAAACTTGCCAGCCCTGCAGTGTACCAACTTTAACTTCAATATATCAGGGAAAATAGAGATCTCTGAAGCCTGAAACGTCCTTACCGGTTTCCAAACACAACACTAGAAAAGTCTGCTATACACTCCTCTGATATCCTGCAATAAGAAGAAGATAATAATTGAAACATTGATCAAATCAATTTGAGACCTAGATATCTTCACAAATTGGAAAAATGTATACTTAAGCGCCCGCAGGTCCTCTTGGAACACCTTTTAAAAAATAGACATATTGTATAAGACAATATAGATGAGGGTGATTGTCCATCAGACCACTATCGCTAAGTGTATGATTGATTTATCTTGATTACCTCCTGCTTTAATGACGACTTAGGGAGACGTAAAGCTTCTTTCAGCAGACCAAACATTCCTGCGATGATGTGACTTAATTTCTCTTCTGTAACAATGCCACTCTCAACTGTAGCCTTCAATGCTTCGGAGCAGTCCTTTCCTTCAATTGTGTTAACCACAGCTGTGAAACATTGGGGGGGGGGGGGGGGGGGGACAGACAAGATTAATATGTTGATTATGTGCATACATTTTATGTGCAGCATATGAGGAAATGGTGGGAAAATCCTGCTTCTGTAACAGGGTGGTTGCCCGTCACGGCTACAGATTGGGATTTAGATTAAGAAAACGGGCAACATAGTTTGTAAACAAACACTGTCTTTGCACACACAAGCACAAATGGTATTCAGCATGATTGTAAGTAACTGCAAAACACAAATGCTAACATAATATTATTAGTTTATAGCCTTACTTTCAAGATACTTTCAACATCAACTGGATGTTAAGGTACGGTGACCAGATGTTCTGGTTTAACCGGGACAGTCCCGACTTTGAGACAAAAGCCTGTCGGAATGCTAAAATGTCCTGGTTTACACCACCCACTGTGAAAATGTCCCAGACCGGATATCAGCGATTACATAGCTGACATGGTCTTATTATAGCCCAATCAGAGAAACTATGCAGGATTGGCGATTTCATCTCCGGTTTTCGTTTTCGCTCGTTTTATGCTTGCATATTTCTCTGCAGAGCTTCCCCTACAGCTTTAGCGTGTACATTTATATATATATATATATATATATATATATATATATATGCAGTACAGGCCAAAAGTTTGGACACACCTTCTCATTCAAAGAGTTTTCTTCATTTTCATACTATATGACTATGAAAATTGTAGATTCATACCGAAGGCATTAAAATTATGAATTAACACATGTGGAATTATACTTAACAAAAAAGTGTGAAAGAACTGAAAATATGTCTTATATTTTAGGTTCTTCAAAGTAGCCACCTTTTGCTTTTAATACTGCTTCGCACACTCTTGGCATTCTCTTGATGAGCTTCAAGAGTCACCTGAAATGGTCTTCCAACAGTCTTGAAGGAGTTCCAGAGATGCTTACATTGTATTATGTATTAGAAACTCCAAACAGTACGTTTTGAGCAATATTTACTATTATTTCGTGGCTGCTCAAAATGTGTCCCACATTTTCATCACCACCGTCAGATATTTATAAAAGGCAATAAAATCAGGCAACTACAAGATCAACTACATTCTTGAGGACCTCATTTTCAAACCTTCAGCCGTACTGCATGCTTTAAGATCACTCAAGCTCCCATTAGTTTGCTATTTTCTCTTAAAGTTGTTCATATTTTTGGACACTGCTACTGTCACAACCATAACATGTCAACACCGTCTCTTTTGTATACAACATATTAGATTAGATTATAAAATAAATGTATACTTTTTAAGAAGAGATTTGAGGTGGCCAGCAATAGGATGCAAATAGGGTGGATAATGTGAACAATTCATGCATATCATGTGAAAGAGTAGATTTTTGTCACCACCGTCAGATGTCACCCTCCGTCAGGTTTTCTGCTAAACGGTGGTGAAAAAAGCCTCCAAATGGTCCTCAACGGAGGCTTTTTGGACCAAATAGTTAAATAAAGTTGTCAAGCAAGACTTGAGTGGTATTCATTTTGGAATTTTATGTTGTAATGAAACCACTGTCAACACCGTCAGATTAGTGTACCACCGTCAGATTCATTTTGTATTTGTTTTAAATAAATATGCTTACTATATGTTTCTTCAGTGGTATAGTTATTAAAGTAATAGTCTGTTTTAATTCAAAAATATGGTTGTTGGATTAAAAAAGCATACTTTTTCTGTTTAGGCCTAAAAAAAACGTTGTATAAGTACTGGAAAAATGCCTATTTTATGAAAAAAATACAAAAAGGGGAGGTTGCACCGGTACATTGCTGAACAGCTAAGACCTTGGTCTATAATGACATACCTTCAGATTTAGTAATTTAACTAACTTTTTTTTTCAAAATTAAAACCTGTTTTAGGCAAATTCTCAAGAATCAGTGAAATAAAAAACATGCGTTCAAAAAAACATGAAAAAATACCTTAGTCAATCATACATGATCTGAGCAGTAGGGGGTATATACAGTATGTAAGAGAAGGGTTTTTTTTATATTCTGTGTAGGTGAATATGTATACAGTATGTGTGTGTGTGTGTGTGTGTGTGTGTGTGTGAGCTTCTGTACAGTATATGTATGGAGTCTTGTCAATCTAAGGTTTGTTAATGTGATGTTATTATTTTATTTCATTTTTCATTATTTAGGCTATTATCTGTCTGTACAAATTCAATTCAATTCAATTCAATTCAATTCTCCCCTCAAAATTCCTTAATCATTTTGCTAAATTGGTCAAAACTGTCTACCTCTTGCTAAAATCAAATATTTGTCCAAGAGACATACTTCTACTTGAATGTGTGTGCGGGGTTCAGGAACATTACAGTGAAGACCAGACGACATCAACATTTTTCATGTTCAATCTACAGTATATAATGCAGGCCTATAGGGTTGCCAGACCAGTTGAGACCAGTTGTTTCATCAGTTGAGACCAATATCCATTTAAACTGGAGGATACCAGTTACATCCTATTGGTTTCAACTGGTTGTTGGTGAGCCACCCCTGCCCAATAGCTCTATTGGTTCTAATGGGTTTTTAACTGGTTTTAACTGGTGTCACTAACCAGAGGTGTCAAGTAACGAAGTACAAATACTTCGTTACCTTACTTAAGTAGAAATTTTGGGTATCTATACTTTACTTGAGTAATTATTTTTCAGACGACTTTTTACTTCTACTCCTTACATTTTCACACAAGTATCTGTACTTTCTACTCCTTACATTTTAAAAATAGCCTCGTTACTATTTCATTTTGGCTAGTCGTCATCGTTGAAAAAACAAAAAACCTATCCAAATAAATCGCGCAATCTGAATAGAGTGACTTTGATTGTGGTTGGGCTTGAAATGTAAACATATACCATTCCGACATCCTGGTTTGTACGCGACCCATCACACCACCTACAGGAAGAGCAGCCAACTAGTGTAGGCCTACATACCTCATCCCTGGAAGAACCTTTCGAAATGGTTGGATTCAAAAACAACTTTCGGATGCACTGCTGCAAGTTCTGCGCACTTTATTACCACAAGCTAATGGCTTTCAAAAACTCGCCGTCTAATTTGACAACGCATATTGAGGTAAGCTGAGAGTTTTTCATTATCAGTTGATTATTGACACAATATTGTAGTAACCTATTAACGTAGGCTACTAATGTCTGCTATGGCTAGATAGCCGGTTTGCTTGCTAGTATGATTTAACGTTTGTTTGGTGGGCACTGGGATTTGAAATTCAACTTTAGCCAAATGTTATCTGAGCTAATATTACTGCTTTATGCGATATTTGTAAGTTAATTGTGTAAATATATATTCTAGTTGATAGAGCATATGCTACTGTAAGTGACCAGATGTCCAGTGATTAATGCACTCTTTCTGTCTTTGATTGACAGGGCTGACCCCCAAAACGGACTGTAGAATCTGCCTGCCTTCGTGGAAGTATCACATGCTTTTTTGACTAGCCTATACTATCTGTTCAAAAATAAAGTAAACTGTCAAATAAATAATTATGTTGAATTTGATTTCTTTGAATTAATACTTATAAGCACATACTGTAGGCCTATCTTCCGCTCCATGAAACACATGTTTATGCAGTAAAAAGTATATGGTTCTTTAATGTATCTGCATTTTTACTAGAATGCGATCAATTGGGCATAGGCTATATGCGGCTGAAACAGGTAGCTAGTGCATCCCACATTTTAAACATTAACATTTTAATATATCATTATAGTCATTATGGCTTTTAGAAAATGTTTTGGGGGAAGTGGGGTAGTGCACTATTTGCCCCTGTGGCGCAGCCTAAACTTCTGTTCTTAATGACATTTTCCCCCCTTACATTACTTTTACTTTTATACTTTAAGTAGTTTTAAAACCAGTACTTTTATACTTTTACTTAAGTACAAAGTTTGAGTTGATACTTCCACTTCTACAAAAGTCGTTTTAAATCCCAGTATCTTTACTTCTACTTGAGTAATGAATGTGATACTTTTGACACCTCTGTCACTAACTGGGCAAACCAGTATAAAATCAAAAAAACATTTGGGACCAGTTGGGACCAGTTGGAACCATTACAGACCATTTCAGACCAGTAGACTAGGCTACCTACTGGATTTTCAACTGGAATTTCCACTAGTGTGAACACCAGAAATCGTAGCAAAACTGTCAAGCCCAGCGCGTTTTCGTTCACAACTGCCTTTAAAGTTCTAATTAAATAGGCTATTTTCTCGGTATACACTTTCCTTTACGATCATTGCAATAAGTTACTTCAAACGTTATTTAACAGTAGCGTAAAGGAGTTGAACTGAATCTGGCCAACTCTGGAGTTGATATATGTTACAGAGACTACATTAAAAGAAACCAACCTTTCAGTATGTAGCGAAACCGTTCCTTATCCAGTTCTTTCAGATATTTTGACATGATCTCAACCTCTGGGAGTACTCCACTGCCTAGAAACGTGACATTATCGCCCATCGCACCCGCTTTCCCATATCCTGATGCCATCACTTCCCACCTTTAACCATGGGTATACAAACAGTCACTTGAAATTAACAATAGCCAGCAATATGATTGTTTATCGAGTTAACATAGCAATACTAGCCTACTTCCGCGCTTCAGCCTTGGGCTAGTTGAATTGACTGTCATGTGATCACTGGCACAGAAGCGCCGCCTATTTGGGGCACGTTCAACCTCAACATGTTTTGCACCGGTTTACGATCCCCGATTTTTACTCGAAAATGTCTCTAATGTCTCCAAACGGTCTCTAACAGTTTTCTCGTCAACAATTTTAAAGTGTTCGGGTCTGTGGGACCCGTTTTCAACGGTATATCTGAATAGCCGTTGTTTGCTAGCTAGGCTACTTTTCATTGGGAAGATATAGCGGTCAATCCGAATGACCAGGGGCCTCATTTATAAACGATGCGTACGCACAAAAGAATGCGTACGCCTCGTTCTACGCAAGCTTTGGTATTTATAAAACGTGAACTTGACGGGAAAATGTGCGCACCTCCACGCAAGCTCTGACCCATGCGTACGCACAAAAAAGGGAAAAGCAGAAACTGCGACCTCAGGAGGAAACAGGTACAACGACCCGAAATTGGTTCAATAATTGAAGTTTAACACAAGCATAACATCGCGCAAAGACGCGCATCAATGACATAACTGCCTTAACCTAATCCTGTTTAAAATCTAAAACGTGGTTGATTGTTGTTTCGTGCGCCCGTCAAAAAATCCATCTTATTTGATGCGAGAAAGACATGCTGATAGGCTATGCCTATGTATGTTTTGTTAATTATCCACTTATGGCTTTCATGCATGTTTTGTTATTTGTCAATAATCAAGGCTCAAACATGTTGCTTGTTAGCTTGCAAATGGTAGGCTATATACAGTAAGTGCTGACTTGCATCGGCTTTCTTGCCACTGGCTGAATCGAGAACTGGCTGACCGGACTGGAATAGCCAACCTTCAGCCGAATTTTGCCAGACGTGTTAGGAGGTGTAACTGCTTCATCACCAAACTACATCAACTTTCCTTACATGGTGAACAGGCAAATAAAAACGCAGTCTAATTTCCCAAATGTGATCCGTGCTATTGACTGCTATCATATTGCTATAAGACCACCGAGTGAAAATGAATGTGCCTTTGTTAACAGGAAGCATTTTCATTCCCTCAATGTCCAAGTTATATATGTGACACGGACATGTTGCTCACAAATGTTGGCCTGATTCATATTGAGACATACTGTAGCAGCGTTGGGCGCAGACTGAATGCTGGAGCTGTGCGCGATGGTGGCTTCTACTGTAGGTGCGGGCGAATCGTGTTTAAATCCTGTGTGTAAATCCTAAAAGAATTTGTAGCAATTTTTCGACCATTTCTAAACATTCACCCTTTACTCATTCAAGTTATGTTGTAGGTGACAGTGGATATCCGCTGAAACGGTGGCTGCTCACGCCATTTATGAACCCACAAACAGTCAATGAAGTTGCGTTTTTTGTCTTTCCCGCTGTTTTTGGCATGTTGTCCACAGACATCAATATTCATTAAGGGCGTTTCGCTGAATATTTATAAGCAATTATGGGTGTGTCTTGAGGTACGCACAGGTGCCGCAAATGTAGAGTAGAGCTTCATTTATAAAGGGAAATTGGCGTGGAACGTGCGTGCGCACGATTTTATAAATCAGAATATTTCTGTGCGCACGCACTTTCTGAGTTTTGAGCGCACGCCATCTTCTGGCGTACATCCTGCGCAAAGTTTTATAAATGAGGCCCCAGGTGTTCATTCGGAACGGACTACACCACCTATTCCATTCCAATTATTATTCTGATTGGATCAGGAATTTTCATTCCGACTGAGGTGTTTATTTGACCATTTTTATTCCGATTGAGCTGTTTTTCCATTTACTAATCGGAATAGAAGTATCCATGTAAACTATTGGCTTACTTCCAATTTAATTGAGATTCTTGAATTTGAATTGAATTTGATTTGAAGTCAAAAGGGATGTAATTACAATTCAAATTTGAACTTCAGTGAAATTCAAATAAATTCATATACATAATTTAAAGGGAACATGTTTAACAATAAAGTTTCACATGTCACATGATTGCAAGATAGCAAGAGGCGCGTTCAAGATGGCTGTGCAGCACAAAAACTGCGCAGCACAAGATGCACGTGGTTAAAAATCTGTCCACGATGGTCTAGATGGGTGTGTTTTCGACTCGGCAGTCGGTATCACATGGCCTCAACTTATCGCGGGAGCAAGGCGTGGCCAGGCGGCTGCTCCGCAGCGGAGCAGCAGCCGAAAAGGTACTGCGGAGCGCTGCGGAGCGCTGCGGAGCGCAGCGGAGCCTAGACCCTGCCTTCATGACGTCAGGTCTTTGCCCTAATTGGCTTTTACATCCCTGACGTATGTGCAGGTGTTTAGATGCCTCCTCATATCCACAAGGGTCCGTGCGGGTCCGTGCCTCGTGATTCGTCACATGGTCAAGTCTAGACTACGGGAAGTAGAGAGTGTACAACTTCATAGCAGCGTTTGTATCCCCTCCCCTGCTGCCACCGGCAGCTCTCGCTGTTGCAAGAGGTCATTTGGAGTTGAACTTGAACGTGCCTAATGTGACAATAGGCGCGTTCAAGTTCAACTCCAACGGACCTCTTGCAGCAGCGAGATCTGCCGGTGCCGCTGGATGCTATCAGATGAAATAGTAAGGATGCTCGAACCTGGGAATTGTCAGCAGCCTCATGGGTGAGTTAAAAGTAATATCTTTGAATGTCAACGGAATAAATAATGTTATAAAGAGAAAAAAGATTCTGTTAGAGATGGAGAAGGAAAAAGCAGACATAATCTATTTGCAGGAAACTCATTTTAGTCCAAGAGCATTAGCTCAAAATAAGGTCAAACCCGGAACAAATTAGTAACAAGCTGAATTTTTCAGGATATGTTCAGAATACCTTTAGGAATAACATACTAAAAGTCCCCGTGAATCCCCCTTGTGCTCTCTGAGATATTCAAGATGGCGTCCAAAATGGCCGCTATTTGGAGATTTTTCCACATCTCAGGCTTAAAACCTAATACAAATGCAATTAAAAGGTCAAAATATGTTTTTTAGGGTAAGTAAGTCAAGTTCATCATTAGTTTATTGAATGGAGACATTTCATAATAATACAGTTACCTCCATAAGTATTGGAAAACATGCTAAAGTTGACTGTATAAAATCGTCTTTTGGAAATTGATCTTAATGCCTTAAATGGAAAAAAATAGGATACATCCACCTTTAAGGACATCAATTTTGTTTGTGAATAAGTATAATGGTTTTATTTCAGTTAAGCTATTAGCTGGTTTCATTCTCATTGAGCTCAATGCAATTCAAACCAGCTAATAGGCTAACTGAAATAAAACCATGCTAATCTCTTGGTATGGTGAAGGCACACACACACACACACACACACACACACACAGAGATGCACAGTACACACACACACCTACACACACCTTACACACACACACTCACACACAGATGCACAGTACACACACACACACACACACACACACACATGCACAGTGCACACACACACACACACACACACACACACAAATGCACAGTGCACACACACACACACCTACACACACCTTACACACACACACACAGATGCACAGTGCACACACACACACACACACACACAGATGCACAGTGCACACACACACACACACACACCTTTGAGTAAGTTTTGTGAGACCACCGGAGCTGTGAAGTGAGTGTGTGTGTGATGTACTATAGCCTGTGTGTGTGTATGTGTGTGTGTTTGTGTGTATGGGTGCGTTTATGTGTGCCCGTGTGTGTGTTTGCATGTGTGTATATGTGTGTATGTGCATGTTCTGTGTGTATTCTGTATGTGTTCTCTTTCTTTCTCTCTCTCTCTCTCTCTCTGTCTGTGTGTGTTCTGTGTTGTCTGTGTGTATTCTGTGTGTGTTCTCTCTTTCTCTCTCTCTCTCTGTGTGCCTGTGTGTGTGTGTGTGTGTGCGTGCGTGTGTGTGTGTGTGTGTGTGTGAGAGTGTGTGCCTGCATATGTGTGTGTGCACTCGCGCGCATGTGTGTGTGTGTGTGTGTGTGATCTGATATTGGAGTGACAGTGACGGCAGAGAACACAGTGAACATATACACATAGAGACACATAAAACACACACACAAGCAGACACACACACACACACACACACACACACACTCATAGACAGAGAAGCACTCATACACAAAAGCAAGCGCACATGCACACACTCATTTACATACATAAAAGTTGCAATAGGGGATGGAGTAGGCGATGGAAACAAAAGCGTGATTGATATTTGCGGAGAGAATGTGCAGGACTGAGCGGCGGTCATATTGTGTATCGCTTTGCGGTAGGCTACATCTAGTTTTCCAACATTCCTGTCACACCGGTGTGACGGTACACTCTATGAAAAAATGAGGAAATATCTTTCTGAATGAATAATGTATCGTAAATAAATGTTTTCCTTAAAATACAGGGGTCATAAGTATTGGAACGCCTATGTTAAAATTCCCATAGAGGCAGGACGATTTTTTATTCATTTATTTATTTAAAATAAATGGATCCATCCAGGACACTATGCACCCTGATAAAGAACCCTTGGCCTTTGAAATTAAAACAACCCCACATCATCACATACCCTTCACCACCAAGAGATAGCATGGCTTTATTTCAGTTAGCCTATTAGCTGGTTTGAATTGCATTGAGCTCAATGAGAATGAAACCAGCTAATAGGATAACTGAAATAAAAACCATTATGATATTATTCACAGACAAAATTTATCTCCTTAAAGGTTGGATATTTCCTATTTTGTCCATTTAAGGCATTAAGATCAATTTCCAAAAGACGATTTTATACAGTCAACTTTAGCATGTGTTCCAATACTTATGGAGGTAACTGTATTATTATGAAATGTCTCCATTCAATAAACTAATGATGAAATTGACTTACTTGCCCTATAAAACATATATTTTGACCTTTTAATTGCATTTGTATTAGGTTTTAAGCCTGAGATGTGGAAATATCTCCAAATAGCGGCCATTTTGGACGCCATCTTGAATATCTCAGAGAGCACAAGGGGGATTCACGGGGACTTTTAGTATGTTATTCCTAAAGGTATTCTGAACATATCCTGAAAAATTCAGCTTGTTACTAATTTGTTCCGGGTTTGACCCTATTACTACTGGACTAAATTAGAGCATGAAAAATTAAAGAAAATAACAAAGAGACAGGGATACTATAGTACGCTAAATTCCAAACAAAGAGGAGTAGTTATACTTATTAAACCACATTTAAAGAAGGAAGGTACGTATTAGCAGTTGGAAAAATAGAAGGAGCAGAATTTTCATTTCTTAATGTTTATAATCCACCTGATACAGACCTGGAATTTATGGTACACTTGATTGATTTATTAACTACAAAAACAAAGGGAGTGGTAATAATGGCGGGGGACTTAAACTTGGTGATGAATTCAAAACTTGACTCCTCCAGCACTAAGGCACATAGAGCAGAGAAGCATGCTAAATTGCTGAGGAAAGCATGCTCTGAATTGGGATTAGTAGATATATGGAGACAACTTAATCCAGATAAAAAGGAATATACATGCTACTCTGGAAGACATTCAATTTACAACAGATTAGATTACTTTTTTAATTTATAAACAAAATGTAACTTTAGTTAAATCATGCAATATTAGCTCAAACATCTCAGACCATGCAGCGATTTCCCTTACAATATTATTACAAACTAGTAAAGGAAGGAGTTTATGGAGATTAAATAACTCGCTTTTGCAGGAATCACATTTTATAGAAATGATTAAAAAAGTACTGGAAGATTATGTTGAATTAAATGATACTGAAGATATAGATTCAATTACATTATGGGAAGGCGCTAAAGCGGTTTTGAGGGGCCACATTATTTCATACTCTGCAGCTAAGATGAAAGCAAGAAGAGTAGAACAGAAACAGTTAATTGAGGATATAAAAATAATGGAGAGTAGACATAGTAAAACAAATAGCAATGAAGACAAGGAGCAATTAAAAGAAAAAAGGATACAGTTAGATAGAATACGTACGTTAGAGATAGAAAAGTTAATTACATTCACAAAGCAAGAAAGCTATGATGGGGGGCCAAAGTCACTAAAAATACTGGCTTATAAACTAAAAAAACAAATGAAGAAAGCACATATTACAAATTTAAAAACCGATCAAGGGACAATAATAATTGATAAGGACCAGATTGCAGAAACATTTGCCAGCTATTACGAAAAATTATATAGGGCGGATGTAAATGCAGATCGTGATCAAATTCACACATACCTAAGAGACATGGATTTACCAAAACTGACACAAATAAATAATGAGAAGTTGATAAAACCAATAACTGCACAAGAGGTACAGATTCAAATACAGGGGTTGAAGGATGGGAAATCCCCAGGCGACGATGGTTTTACAAATGAATTGTATAAAGTTCTTAAAGATCAAATAACTCCGCTACTGGTTAGAGCACATAGGCATGCATTGGACAAAGGCAAGTGGGCCCAAACATGGTCAACATCAATTGTAACATTAATACATAAAGAAGGGAAAGATCCTACAAAATGTGAATCATACAGACCTATATTACTTCTCAACACAGAAAAGAAAATATTACAGAAATAATTACACCAGATCAGCGTGGCTTCATTCCAGGAAGGATCCTGGCGGATAATATTAGACGAACTCTGAATATGATTGACTATGCACAAAGAGAGACTAAACAGCTATTATTATTGACATTGGATGCTGAAAAAGCTTTTGATTTGGTCAGCTGGCCTTTTATGTTTGAAACAATTAAAAGGTTTGGTATAGATGGTATATTTTGTAAATGGATTGAAACTCTTTATAGTAACCCGGTGTCTGTAGTAAAAACAAATGGCACCATATCAAGGAAATTTAAGATTCAAAAAGGCACTCAACAAGGAGACTGTCTCTCCCCACTTTTATTTGCTGTGTATATTGAAGTGCTGGCAATAGCTATAAGAAAAAACATGAATATTAAAGGGATGAAGATGGGAAAGAAAATACACAAAATAGCTCTATATGCAGATGACATAATTCTATACTTAACTTTGCCTGAAACCTCAATGCAACATCTATTAGAGGAGATTAAAAAATATAGTTCAATATCTGGTAATAAAATAAATGAAAATAAATGTGAAGCACTAAGTATTAGAACACAGATTAATTATCCTGTTAAACAACAGTACACTTTTAAATGGGATACAGAGAGTATTAGATACCTAGGTATCTCCATTAGTAAAGACCTACAGATGGTACGGGTTGAGAATGCTCCTTTCTTTGCCGCACATCGGGAATCCCGAAGCATCGGGACTTTGTAATTAAAACTGCAACCGCAAGGGGGCAACATAAGATCGCAACTACCATAGGCTGCTGGGCGTCAAGCTATATGACAGCATTTTATCATGTGGTGAATTAATAACTAACGTCAGTTTAACATGTCAGAACTTTTGATTGGCGTTTCAAGTGGATGGAGCGAATAAAGCATGGTGGTAATTACATTGGAGCTGTGGCGCATCTGGTTAAAGCATGTGTAGGCCTATCGTACGCCAGCGACCGGGGTTCAAAACTCATTCGAAGAACCTCACTGGAACCAATCAAGACAAAAGGCATTGTTTTATTAAAAAAAATGAAAGATTTTCTGTTTTGCGATTTTTTTTATGTTTGCGATGTCTGCTGAAAAGAAAAGTTAATATGTGAACTCGTGGTTCAGCGCACACTCACACACATTTTTACATTGACATAGTGTCGGGCTCAAGTGTCGTCCTCAGTGCCGCATATAGGTAGGCTATAATGTAGTGAACTGGTTAGACGAGTGTGGGGGAGGGGGAATGATCGCACAAGACAATTGCTCTTCATGAAATGGATCTCACAGACGGCTGTCGATTTTTAAATGTAGCCTAGGCCCTACTACACCACTTGAGAAATCGGATGTGGCACATAGCTTAATTATTAGGCTACTTGATTTAATATAGCAAATCCATAGACTTTGTTCATCCTATATATACAATAAGTATAAAATCCGACAATCCAAAACGATAACGAGATCTCCCAGAAACGAAAAACAAGTTTGTTGAGTAGCCTAGTCCTTCCAACAATCTCAGCTTTTGCGTTTGATAGATAAAAGGCATCCTGTCCTGCTGTATTCCAATGAGAAAAAAGACAGCATCTCTCTCTCTCTCTCTCTCTCTCTCTATATATATATATATAGAGAGAGAGAGAGAGAGAGAGCTGGCTTAACAAAGTTTTGTGCGTTATAACGCACAAAACTTTGTTAAGCCAGCTCCATACATAACAATAGCTGCCGCGCGCTCTCCCCGGCCTCCATTTAAACTAAGGGCAAACCCATTCATTCGTGCCCAAAAAATTATTGTCAGTAAGGATAGGTCATATTACCAAATGGCGAACCTCGAAAATTATTTAGGATATAGAGCCGTGTCCATTACGCACTACAGTTATTTTTTAGGCTATTGTTTTATTTGAGTGTTTTTGTCTACCATGGCAAACATAGCTGAAACGTTCGCTTAAGGCTGGCTTACATTGCACGATTTTGGTCTGTTTTAACAGTCGCCGACTACTTTTCCAAAATCGGGCGGAAATCTTGCCAGTTGTACTAGAATCTCGGCGCGCTCCCGTCATCTAAATCGTTTAGTGTAAGGTGCCAATCTTAGCGGTTTTAAGTCCGTCGGAGTCAGTCTTTTTCTAGTTTTGCCGTTACGACAATATCAAACATGTTTGATATTATCGTAAGTCTTTTCAGTCGTGGCTCATGCAAATAGTGACGTGAACATTAAAAACCAATAGTGACCTCGGTCGACGAACACGAAAACGGAAGGGGCAAAATAGGCTACAGCTGTAGCCTATGATTATTTGTTATTTCATTTCTTATAATTTATTAGTCGGCTATTCTACGTGACAGAACAACTCTATATCTGTTAGTGATGTCACACTATCAAACAATGCTGCAGAAACGCGAAAAAAATTACTTTGATATGAGTAGCCTATCATGTGAGTTCCTGTTGATGATGACGTATAGCCTAGTGCACGATGGAAATAATTTGAAGGAATCTAGCAGCAGTCTTGTAAATAGTGACCACAGTCTTTGCAAAATCCTAATCTGAGACTGGCCTGTGACTAGTCTGTGACTAAAAACTCAATGAATTGTCTTTAGATGTGAGAGGGTCTGAGACTGTAGTCTTTCAAAAATCTTTTCCAAATCTTTGCAAAGTCTGGCAATGTAAGGTAGGCTTTAGTTGAAACTTATGTATTTCCAATCGGCTTTCACAATCAGCTACAGCTGCGCTGATGATCACCATGAAAACTTGCAATGTCTATTGACCCATCCCACTCACGTGACCTTAGTAAGAGCGGCTGCCATTTTGGACATGTAGTGGACTGAAGTTTGAATGCAATGGACGAGAAAACGTAAATGAAAAACGAGTAAAATAAAAATGCAGAAAACACCTTCACTGTCCAGCGATGTAGGGCATTTACAGGGTGAGCAGAGGGATCGTCCCTGGAGCCGGTGGTCGCCATCTTATTGCAGCTAAGGTTTGTTTACGTTCACATTTAACGAACTGCATGTCGCACACTAAAACAAGTTAGTATCAACCAGTGGCATTTTCTCCCGGGAGCTAAGGCCCTATCTTGTCCGACAATCACTATTGTAAATACAGGACTGTTTTGTGCATTCTTTCTTTGTGTGGAGATGTGTGAGGGAGGGAGAGAGAGAGACAGTGCGTGTGTGTTGCAGTTACCAATGACCCTCGTCCAGTCTGTTATGTCTTTTACATGGTCTGTAGGTTAGAGTAGGGATAATCAACGACGCGCCGTGCGTTTATAGGAAAATAATGCACGTTCGAAGTGGTAATAAGGACCCGACGCCGCAGGCGGAGGGGACTTTACACTTCGATAAGTGAACAACAAACAACAGACAAAAAAATACGTAGGCCTATTCGTCACTTGGCTTCCTCGGAAATGTCCCTTACGCCTCGTCACTGGTATTAACATAGCATTAACAAGTTGACCATGTTCGATTCCACTTATGCATGTGAGAAATCCTAGTCTACTATTCAGTTTAGAGGAGAGCTTAATTTAGTCAAATTGTGTTCGCTCTCGAAAGCTTTGCCCGCGGACATGCGATTGATCTTGCAAACGCAAACACGCATGCCAGAAATCTCTATCACATATTTAAAAATATAAAGACAAACTTGCACTCACGAAGCAGACGATTAAAGCCTCAATGCTTGCATAAAACGACACCTCACTGAATATGAGCCAAGGCCATCAGCAAGTCCATGCAGCACTAGAATGGGCCTGATGTTGAGTTTCGTAAATTACATGTCAAAGATATGTGTTGATAACTTTATTGTTACTTTGAGGCTACCAAAGGACGCTGTTGTTCTATTCCTTTCGATTATCCTTTTAATTGTTTCCGCGTGTTAGCCGTGGTAGACTACTGATAGTTCATGTCCAAAATGGCACTTACTTTTGCTCTGACATCACGTGGGATGGGTCAATACAGAACTGCTTTCACTTCCCCGAGTCGCGAACGCAACATGCACAACAATATACCGATATTTAGCAAACACATGTATTTCCAGCTCTCAAAACCGATCTCAGTGGCCTCATAGCTGCCTACAGCCATGCATAGTAAGCCTAATAATAGCCTTGCCAAATAAGTCATCAGTCACACACCCCTAATCGCGGGGTTGACCTGTTCCTTTCACACTGAGCCCCGATGAAAACAACCTCCTTGGCGGAGATAATAATTAGGCCTATCAAATTAAAAGCACACTACGACTATACTTGTGTGATCACGCAACACAAGAGAGCATTTAGCGATGGGACAGTTGTGAATGAGTGCTTAACACCCTGGAGTCTAAATACCCCCCGGGGGATTTGAAAAACTGTTCCAAACACAACATCTCAATCTCTGCTTTTATCATATTATAGAAACACCATTAGAAACCTTTAATCAACTCGTTTTCAAATATATAGCCTATGTTTTAAGAGAATATGGCAATGATAATGGCACTTTGTAAAAACAATAAATCCTTAGGATTTGTCCTCTCACCTGCAGCAGGCCCATTCAAAAGCCCATCCACCTAATTTGCATTTCAAAGAGCCAATCACTAAAGTGACACATTTAGTCTGGAAAAAGTAGCAGGCTAGCCTACTTTATGAGTTTTTTGACCCCTCTAATAAATTGCCTATAGGCCTACTACGATATGGAGGAAGGGCTGTTCTCCCTAAGAGTTTTTTCATAAGATAAAATGTTATTGCTATTTAAGTTTAGGATTTGGTAGACAAGACAAGCTCGGAAAAGTTATTCAAATAAACATTTTTTTTATTGAATTAAAGGAAAGAAAATGTATCGCCGGGGTTTCGGGGCTTGCGAAGGCATTCGTTGATCTTATCGATGCAGTCCTTGCGGCCACTTCTCCCCATCGTGCACCTGTCCCTGAGTTATAGCCTAGTCTATGAGTAAGCGCTTATGCTCTAACCGAATAATAAAAGAAGCACCTGCATTCCACAGCAGTGCTTATGGCAAGGCTATTAACACCTGTCACTGAGCTATGGACAAGTAGTTATGCTCGAAAATTATCATAATAACAATAATTGTATGGCTCTATGTTTAAACACATCAAATTAGCAAGCATTTCCTCCCGATAGCAGCAACGTTTGCTTTCTTTTTCTGTCGGTCCGCGGTTGCTTGGTCAATTGCGCAGCAAATTATCAGATGAAGCACCGGACCTAATTTCACTCCATGTCTCGCGGACCAGCAGCAGTCTCCACGTTTCGCGGCCCATAGTTTGAGAAACGCTGCATTAAAGTGTAATTAGGTTGTAGGCTATATGTTTAGTGTTTTCTTTGTGTGTTTTTCATTGTAGTGTGTGTGCATTGAGTAGTTCCTTAAAATACGGAACAAAGAGCGTCCCGTATCTGTTCAATACGGAAGAAGACTTTAACTATTACTTATATATTTCTTATAACGAAACGCGAAGAAAAAATACGAGGACTGACCATCTCGTTTCTCCGCGTTTCCCCCAATACCATGGCGACAAAGAGAAATGAATATGATTTGACATTTAAGCTGATTGTTGACAAATTTGCCACACAATTCGGGAGAAGCAGCGGACAGGAGCGCCACCACAAGCAAGAATTTCTAGCCCAAATTAACATGGCAACGTTGCCTATGACTAAAGTGTCTAAGTAGGCTAGTCCTACTAATATTACATTTGATTGGTAGCATGTTTGTAGCGCGCCAGTTTACCCATCCCCTACATCGCACCTTCTCCCGCGGGACTCCCGATGGTTCGGTTGTTTTTGATAGTGTGAACGCAACCGTACCGAACTCGGGTGCGGACCCGGGACCGGACCTGGGTCCGCCTGAAAAGGTGGTCTGGGGTCCGGTTCGCTAGAACGCTGGAGAAGGTTGCTAAGCAAACGCTCTAAAGATTCTAAAGAATCTTTACCTTTGTCCTCTTCATTGCACTGCCTTTTGCTGTGTTGCCAAGTGATATTTTGTAAACAGAATTCTGGAAGTTCGTGTTGCTTATGACGCAAACGGACCCGGGTCCGCAGACAAACATGTAATGTGAACAGAGACCAACTAACCAGAATAACCGCACTCGGGTCCGGTCCAGCTAAACGGACCTAGTGTGAAAGCAACCTCAGAGACCTCTTTGCAATGCTTCGACAGCTAGGTACCCCAACATTCTTCTGTACATTTAGTGCTGCCGAAATGAGATGGCCAGAGGTCATACAAACAATAAAGGCACAGCAAGGAGAGCATGTTGACTTGGGCCTCAAAATGCGAGATATTGCGTAGCAACCCTGTCACCACCATGCGCATGTTTGACCAACGTGTTGATGCACTACTCAGACACCTGCTCCTGTCACCAGCACAGGCCATTGGCGAGGTTGTTGACTACTTTTTCCGGGTGGAGTATCAAGCTAGAGGCTCACCACATATACATACGTTGGTTTGGTGTAAGAATGCACCTGTATTTGAGGAGGACCCAGATGAGAGAGTGTGTGAGTTTGTTGACAAGTACATAACATGCCAGCTGCCTGATCCAAACACAGACCCTGAGCTTTTTAAAATAGTTACAGAAGTGCAGACCCACAGCAAACGGCACTCCAAGTCATGTAAGAAGGGAAATAAGCACTGTCGTTTTGGATTTCCTAAACAGCCGGTAGAGAACACATTCATAACACGACCAATGCCAGCTGAGCATGTGAATGAATCTGAAGATGAGGCAGATTGTGACCATGCCTTCATGTCACCTGAAGATGAGACAGATTGTGACCGTCCCTACATGTCTCCTGAAGATGCCAAAAGAAAACTGAAGCCTGTGTGGGAATTATTGAATGATCCAACAACATCATGTGAAAGCATCCCACAGCTACTTGCACAATGCAACTTAAACTATGAAGAATACTTAAACTGTGTCAGTTCATTAACAACGTCCAGCACACTGGTGATGAAGCGTAAACCAAAAGACTGCTGGATAAATGGCTACAACCCACATTTGCTGAGGGCATGGAATGCAAACATGGATATTCAGTTCATCCTAAACCCTTACTCCTGTCTGCTGTACATCTTGTCGTATATTTCCAAAGCTGAACATGAGATGAGTAAGTATCTGAAATGAGTTGTGTCGGACACCTCTCAATCCACTACATCTGATTGTGACGAAATGAAACAGATCATGCAAGCATACTCCAAAAACAGAGAAGTCAGTGTTCAAGAGGCTGTTGCACGGGTCTGTAGCTTGAAACTGAAATCTTGCTCTCGAAATGTGATATTTATACCCACTGATGACAATGCTTTGAAAATGAGCATCCCTTTAAGGTTTTTGAATGACAGAATTCCAGAGTCAGAGAATGTTTGGATGTCTGGATTGGCAGACAAATACAAAAACAGGCCCGATACTGAAGAGTTTAAAACAATGTGTTTGGCCGAGTTTGCTTCCACATACAGAGTGGCGTACGGAAGGCAAAAACAAGGAAAGAAAGTTTAACCTCTCCAGAATGAGATGGGATTTATCCAGAAGCGAACTGGTAGACCTGCCATCATCAGATACGCCCGATTTTCAGAGACAAAAGCTCCAGAGAAATTCTATGGCACGTTACTCAAACTGTACCTCCCTTACCGTTCAGACTCACAGTTGAAACCCACAGGTTTTCCAACGTACGAGTCATTTTACAAAACAGGTTCTGTAAGGCTTCCTGGAAAAGACGAACCAGAGAATGTATTTTCTATTGTGAGAGAGAGAAGATCACAGTTTGAAAAAAATAGTGAGGCCATCGAGAAAGCCATGGAGAATTTGGAAGAAAATGGGCCTGTAGAGGATGCATGGACAACCCTCGCTCCTGAGACAGAGCTTCTTCGCCTTGAGTGCATTTCAGAGCGCGAGGAAACAACCTCAGATAATATCAATGAACAAGATGATATTCCGGAATACAGCACAAGTACCACAAGCAGAGGAAGTGAGGTAGGCCAATGTTTGAGGCTCCTCAAATAGACCCCACTGTTGTCCGAAACATGTACCAAAATCTAAATCAAATGCAAGCATCCATATTCTATACAGTGCGTAAGTGGTGCATGAGACGTGTGTGTGGACAGAATGCTGAACAATTTTTCTACTTTGTCACTGGTGGAGCAGGAACTGGCAAATCTCACCTCATCAAATGCATCTATATAGAGGCATCAAAGATACTTTGCAAGTCACCCCGCATCACAGAGGAAAGAGACATGTCCATGCCCACTGTCCTTCTCACAGCATTTACTGGCACATATCAGGCAAGACACTGCATTCTGTCCTAAAATTGCCAAGAAGCCTTAAACCACCTTACCAGTACCTTGGAAACTGTCTGGATGAATCGAGAGCAACCTTATCCAGCGTTGAGATTATCATCATTGATGAAGTGTCCATGGTATCAAAACTACTCTTTGCATATGTCAATTGGAGGTTACAAGAAATAAAAGGGAGTAGAAAGGCATTTGGTGGTGTGAGTGTGCTAGTCTTTGGCGATTTTTACCAGCTCCCTGCGCCAGGTAAAGCTAAACCACTCTGCGTATACGAGGATCATGTTATTGATTTCTGGAAGGATCACTTCCAAATGGTCACTCTCACAGAAATAATGCGCCAAAAAGATGATGTGGCATTTGCTGAGCTGCTTAACAGAATCAGAGTGAAACGCAAGGATGAGCCATTGACTGAAGCAGACAGATCTCTACTTTCCCAGGCCATATGTCAAGCTGAGAATTGTCCCAAAGATGTCCTGCATGTTTTTGCTACAAACAAAGAAGTGAATAAACACAATGCAGACACCATCTCTGGTCTATTCTCAGAACTGGTCAATGTGGAAGCCCATGACTACAGAAAAGATCCTCAAACTGGCCGTATGGAGAGGCAGAAAGCACCCTTTGAAGGACGTAAAGGAGATCTACCTGATAGACTGCAAATTACTGAGGGTGCCCGTGTGATGCTCATCAGAAACATAGATGTAGAAGATGGACTCGTGAATGGCTCATTTGGAAAGATTGGCAAAATCGTTTACCAGGTCCAAAATGGCAAAACTGATGTGAAGATGATAGGCATTGAATTAGACGATCCAAACGCAGGCCAGAGACATCGCAACAAAGTGCCAGGCAGATCAGACAACCTGGTGTATATTGAAAGAATGGAGGAACGTCTGAGCAAAAAAGGTGTCAATAGATTTATGTTTGGGATTTCTTTATGCTACAGTGTGACCATTCACAAATGCCAGGGAATGTCTCGTGCCTCAGCCTTTGTCTCATTGCACCGAATCTTTGAACCAGGTATGGCATATGTGGGTCTAAGCAGAACTACCTCATTGCATGGACTGCGCATAATTGATTTTGATGAAAAAAAGATTTACTCAGATCCAGAAATATCAATCTCTTTGGAAAAAATGCAGAGAGCAGATTTTGGAAATGCTATGCCCCTTCTCCACCATGTTCAATCAAACAGTTCATCACCAAGTCTGACACTAGTTCACCATAACACAGAGGGACTGTCAGCTCATATTGAGGATGTCAAGAAGCACCATGAAATATGCCTTACAGACATACTGTGTTTTACTGAGACGCACCTTTTTGGCACATTTGTCCCAGAAAACATCCAGTTGGAGAACTATGTATAAGCGCAACAGACACATGTCATACTCTGCTCTTTCTCATCTAGCACAGAAGAATGGTGGGGGAGTTGCTGTGTTTGTGAAAAGCCATGTTCAAGCCCATCATGTGCCATACATACAGGGTGTAACTGACCTTGAATTCCTGGTAGTGAAAGTGACGACCCCAGTTCCAGCACTAATTGCAGTGATATATAGACCACCAGATTACAGCACAAACTTATTCATGCGAAATCTCTGTCATCTGTTGGACTCATTACATGTCATAGCTGATGGTCCAGTTATTGTCTGTGGGGATTTCAACAAGGACCTGCTGGCCAATGGAAGGAAACCAATCTATGAGTTGTTCCAGTCTAGAGGGTTCACAAATCTAATAACCACCGCAACCACTGAGAAAAATACACTGTTGGACAATATCTTCATTTCTGATCCCCAGCATTGTGCCCATTCAGGTGTCCTTCAAACATATTACGGTTACCATGATCCTGTGTTTTGTATTTTAACTTGATCATTGAATTCACCACCTACAGTATACTTCTTCTGTGTCTTGCTGTGAGGATATACAACAATAGTTATATTTATGGTCAAAAGAAAAGTGAAGTTTTTAGTTAAACAGAATTATGATGCTAGTTTGTTGGAGTTCTCTTTAAAGAGACTATATGCAACATTTCCATAAAATTGCTTAGAAATCGTTGTTTTGCTTGACTGACCAGTTTTATCGAAAACAGTATTTCCTCCTGCCCCCAGTGTCCCTATCCGCTATTGCAGCCTTGCAGTTTGTCCGGGGAGCTTAACATCTGGAAGTCTGAGACGCGTGAGGAACAGAACCATGCTTGCAATTTATAAATATATAGCCTTTATAAAAGCATAAGCATAAAGCATAAAAGCATAAGACGAGCGAAAACGAAAAGCGAAACCGGAGATGAAATCGCCAATCCTGCATAGTTTCTCTTTAAACTAATCCATGCATAACATATTAGTTGATACATTTGTAACTACACATGCAACATGGTAATTGCCTCGTTTGCAAACAATGTAGGCCTATACATTTTTACATGTATTTATTGACCCCCCCCCCCCCCACACACACACACACACACACACTCCCTTATTTTAGATGGCCATTGTATTATGTATTATTTATTTATTGCACAGTATTGATTGATTGCACCAGCTATTTCCACTATTTCAGGAATGCTGTTTCTTTGCGTCAGTTCGTCAGTGGTCTTTCTGTCCTTGTTGTTGATATTGTTGAGCCACACTGAAGATAATTTTCTGTCATGTCAGAGAATAAAGTTTTTCTGATTTCTAATTTCTGATTTTCTATGTTTATTGACATTTCTATAATGAACCATTTCGGATATATGAAAATGTTAGAGTGTAAGTCATGACAACAGCTTAAATATACCTAATACCTTACTTAATACTTATGGTAGCATTCATTTCAAAATTGTTTTTAATGTTATTTTCTAAATATTTAAACACCCTATTAAGCTATTTTTAAATGACTGAAAGTAATATGCAACAGCATAACATTTAAACAAATATATGATATCTTGACCGTTATGGCATTGTAACAGGACGTTTAGTTGTTTACTTTATTGAAATGATAATGACAAAATAGCCTATAAATAAAACATTGATAAACAATTCAAGTGTTTTTGATCAAGATAATGCTAATATGGTATTTTACGTATGTTTAGGCAATAAAACAGTGATACAACTAAAAGTGGATAATCTCAAGGTAAACTGCGCGTATGGCGGTTTAATGTTTAATTGTCAGGCATAAAGGTTAATAAATAGTTAACTAAATTCAGTATTTACATACACCCTTCACTTGAATAATGTTTAATTAAGGCTGTTAATATTAACTGCTATTAACTTTTACATCAGCAAAAAAATGCTTATGAGTAGTGGTTTATCATATTCAGGCACAACTATGGGTTATTCGCTCCAATTTTGCTGTCAAAACACTGGGATGAAGATTATGTAGTGTAGCCAACTCATGACTTCAATTTTATGCCATCACATCTTTAGCCTGCCATTTAAACGGTAAACATTTTAACTTCCCAACTAGTATTCTTACTAGGCTACTAAACAAAGTTTTAGTGCTTGCAACTCTTCATTTCAGTCATTTAGTTTTAATAAATGAAGAGTTATTTTCTAAAATTCTATCCACAATTATAATGCATTTTTTACAAATCACTTTTTAAATGTGGGTTTCCAAATTATTTCAGTGGAACTGTAATTGGGTTATTGTTTATCTATTATTTACTGTATCATTGTATTTCTATAATGTTTTACACAGCAACCTTTTTGCATTTACATGCTATGGTAATTCCTTCCATGGAATTACATTTTCTAGTTTAGACTGTTATTAAAAAAAAACAAGGCAGACCTGAAAACAGTTTTGAAGAGAGGACAGACAGAGGGGCCTTCCAAGGCAAGGAAAGAAGAAGAGAGTGAGCCGGTTAACAGTTGCTGGCATGCTCTTAAAAAAGGCTGAAATAAATCTGTCAATTTAGCCTATTTAAGTGTGTTGAAAATGTTTTGGTGCGCGCACTAAACGCACTGCACACACACTTTTAAAAATGTCACTCAAAGCTCAACTAAAGAGTTGACAGATATTCAGAAAAAGGTGAACAATATGTGATGACCGGCAATTATTTAAAAGTACTTTTACCTTGACTATTATAGAGGTATTACAAAACATCATCAAAGTATTACACTACCATATAACTCCCGTAGAAATCTTACAGTATTAGTATAGTGTTTTTTCGTTTTTGCTAGGCTACCTAATTCTTGGATGAGGTGACTGTTGCAAGACCTAGGCCTACTGCCAAAGAAGCGTTATCGAACAATAGTAGGTCCTACGATAAAAAAAATTAATAATAATTTGCTAAATTATTAGCAAGCAAGCCCTACAGCACGCTATCCCACAAAAGGCCTAGAAGCTAGTCAACAATAATTGCCACCAGATGAGGGCGCCATTTTTGACCTCGACTATGCACTGAAATGCATCGTGACGCTTCATCCTGTAACCGCAAGCTAATTAACATGCGGTGCCGTAGTGAAACTTCAAAGCTGTTGATGCATGTCCTAACCTGTAGACTATGTCCTCAGGAAATAAATGCATGAACATCTTATATCGCCTGCTGAAAGTATTTTGAACATAACTGATCATGGCATGTCAGTAACACGAGGAAAAAGAGCACCTGTTGTATGATGGTTAGCCTACTATCAGGCAATTTTGCCTACGTCAGGGTGCAAGCAAAATTGCAAATGAAAGTTCCTTCAAATGTACCTCTTCTCTGAATGACACAAGGCCTGCTGCAGCTCTTATAGAAACACTTTGAAATGCAGCTCACGCGCTCTGTCGTTTTCAGTGCTCTTATATTAAAACAGATCACCACTGGTTGACTCTGACAGCGCGATCACCATATTTTATCATCTAAATATTTTAAGAACATCTTCTTTCCTAATTGCTCGACTCTAAGGTGGCGCTTTGTAACACAATCACTGTAATATTGGGGCAACACATAGTTGGCAAATGTTAATTGTTATGTACATATTTCGTTTTGCTCCATCTCAATGCCCCCTCCCCCATCTCTGCATTCTATCTCCCCCCTCCTGTCGTGGGAAGCTCAATGCAGCTGTATACCAGTAGTCTAGCCTACTCTTTGGGAGGAATGACGAAAAGGAACACAAAATACAATTTCAAGCTAGGCTCTATAATCTCGTCGTGGCCGATTTCTGCTGAAAGAAAATCTCGTTTTAACATTAGAATATGAGGATGAACAGCCCTCCTTTTGTCTGCATTTGACTAAGCTGAATAATTCATTCTCCGCGTCAGTTCAGTCGCCTATCTTGCTTTTCTGAATGTCTGTTCACGTAAGCTACTTTCTTTCCTTCTTTCCGAGTAGCCTATTACCTTAGTGTGACAACGCACTGACAATCCTACAGACTGCAGAATCTGACATAAGGAGCCTGTCAAAAAATGTGTGCAAAGGGTGAGTAAAACGCAAAGGATTATATCGATTTTTCAGAATTCAACAGAATCAACCAAAGCAAATTCTAAAATTTTGTAGATTCGTGGACGTATTGTTTTTAAGGCATCATTTTGATGATTTTCTGGGGTTTTTCTTACTGGCGAGTGTTGGACTTGTGTTCCAACCAATACACCCTTCTCGAAGTGTTTCAAGGCAGACGGTCCTTTGAATACATTTATAACTGAAATACCTCAAGGACATACAATGGTCTGGGTTATTGGCCTACACAATAATATGCGTTTGAAGGAGGACAGCCTGACTGGAAGGGGCGCAGGGGCTGATATTTGAAACCACTGCGATACTGACGTCTCAATGGGAACAGTGCGTCTCTATTCTCTGCCGATTTTCGCTGTAATCGGATCGGATCAGAAAAATACATAACAGCCTCGTTAGGTGAGTTTTCAATTTCTAACTAGCCTAATTATAAATGCGTAACATTTAGATATGCCCATTTCATTCCTGTGATGCGACCAGAGAACGTTGTATCAGCTGTTGTGTATCTGGGGTGTGTGTGTGTGTGTGTGTGCGTGCGTGTGTGTGTGTGTGTGTGTGTGTGTGTGTGTGTGTGTGTGTGTGTGTGTGATGAGCGTGTGCACACGCGCGCACACGTCCCTGTGTGTATATGTGAATGTGTTTTGGACACAACTGGGCTAATAAGAGTCTTTTTATTCTCTCCATAATTGTCATTCTCTCTGTCTAATAATGGCAGATAAATACATACTGTATCTACCATGGTGTGGATTCTATCTGTATTGTTATCATTTATTATTATTATTATTATTATTATTATTATTATTATTATTGTTGTTGTTGTTGTTGTTATTAGTGTGATTGAAGAAATCATGCACCTTTGTAAAATTAATTTATCTTTTTCATTCCTTTAAGGTTGCTAAATGGTTCACTGGGGAATTTTAAAGGCAAAATGCTGCTGTTTGTTCTATTGGCACTTTCTGTATCAAGATCGTTTTCTAACTCGGATTCTGGCCTTTCCACGGAGACCTGCAGTGTTTGTTCTTGTATGTCCATTGAAAATGTCCTTTATGTGAACTGTGAGAAAATAACTGTTTACAGACCTACAGAGCTGCAACCACCTGCAACTTCTAGCCTGTACCATCTGAATTTTCAGAATAACCTCCTGTACGTTCTTTACCCTAATTCTTTTCTGAATTTCACGCATGCAGTATCTCTACAGCTGGGAAACAACAAATTACAGAACATCGAAGGAGGGGCCTTTTCTGGGCTGAGTGCACTAAAGCAGTTGCACTTAAATAACAATGAATTAAAAGAGCTACGTGCTGACACTTTCCGTGGAATCGAGAACTTGGAATACCTCCAGGCCGACTACAATTTAATCAAATTTATTGAAAAGGGAGCCTTCAACAAGCTACATAAACTCAAAGTTGTTATACTTAATGATAATCTCATCCAGATCTTACCTGAAAACATTTTTCGCTTTGCCTCCCTGACACATTTGGATATTAGAGGAAACAGGATACAAAAGCTACCTTACCTTGGACTTTTGGAGCATATTGGTAGAATTGTGGAGTTGCAGCTTGACGACAACCCATGGAATTGCACTTGTGACTTATTGCCATTAAAGGCCTGGCTAGAAAACATGCCCTATAATATTTTCATTGGTGAAGCTGTATGTGAAACCCCCACTGACTTATATGGACGGCTTTTGAAAGAGACAAATAAGCAAGAACTTTGTCCCATGGGAGCAGGTAGTGATTTTGATGTCAGAATGCCACCCTCCCATCCTGAGGATGGCCAGGCAACATCAAATGTAGTATCAACCACAATAGCATCAACGGCTACCAAAGTACCCAAAACAACCAGCTCCTCAAAGGTTTATGGCAATGGAATTGTTGCTGGTATTCCATTTGGTAAAAATGGTCCAATTATTTCCTATCAAACCAGAGTCCCCCCCCTTTCCTGTCCACAGCCATGCACTTGCAAAGCTCATTCATCTGACTTTGGAATTAGTGTCAGCTGCCAAGAGAGGAATATCAACAGTTTAGCAGATATTGCACCCAAGCCACCAAATTCCAAGAAGTTGCATCTCAGTGGTAATTATATCAAGGATCTAAGTCCATCTGATTTCCAGGGATTTGAGGGCTTAGATTTACTACATTTGGGTAGTAATCAAATAGCTACTGTTCGAAAGGGAGTCTTTGCAAATTTGACAAACCTAAGGAGATTGTATTTAAATGGAAATCAAATTGAGCAGCTCCATCCTGAGATGTTTCTTGGCCTTTCTAACCTCCAATATTTATTCTTGGAATTCAATGCCATAAAAGAGATATTAGCTGGAACATTTGATTCCATGCCAAGTCTTCAACTCTTATATCTTAATAATAATGTCCTTAGGAGTTTGCCTGCCTACATATTTGATAATGTTCCCCTGGCTCGACTGAATCTGAAATACAACCAGTTCATGAATTTGCCTGTAAGTGGTGTTTTGGATCAGCTGAGGTCACTCACTCAGATAGATCTGGAAGGGAATCCCTGGGAGTGTTCATGTGATTTAGTGGCTTTGAAGCTCTGGCTTGAGAAGCATGATGGACAGGTTGCTGTAAAAGAGGTGAAATGCGCATCCCCTTTACAGTTCTTTGATATAGAATTGCGTAATCTTAAGAATGAAATTCTGTGCCCCAAGCTTATAGCACAACCCCCCCTTATACCGACCAGTTCCATGACAATTCCTTCATCAGTGGTCTCACCAGGTGTGGGGAAGATGTCGCCGGGAGGCCCAGTGCCCTTGTCCATCATGATTCTTAGCATTTTGGTGGTTTTAATTCTTACTGTTTTTGTTGCCTTCTGCCTCCTTATCTTTGTGCTGAGGCGCAACAAAAAGCCAGCTGTAAGACAAGAGGGTTTGGGAAGCCAAGAATGTGGCTCCATGCCAATTAAGTTAAGACGACATAACCATAAATACAACAAAAATGATGATCTAGGTGGGGAGACATTCATCCCTCAGACCATAGAGCATATGAGTAAAAGTCACACCTGTGGGATCAGAGACTCTGAATCAGGTTTTAAATTTACTGACTCTCAAAGACAGAAAATAATCCTCTGCAATAGCGCTGACAAAGACAAAGATTCTCTTCCCCTGGACCCCAGGAAGAGGCTGAGTACTATCGATGAGTTGGATGAATTTCTTCCAGGAAGGGAGTCTACCATGTCCCTTCACCACTACTTAAGGAACAAAAAGGATTTCAATACCATAGGTGTCAGTGGATTTGAAATTCGTTACCCAGAGAAAACACAGGACAGAAAAGCGAAAAAGTCTTTGATAGGGGGTAACCACAGTAAGATAGTAGTGGAGCAGCGCAAGAGTGAATATTATGAACTAAAAGCAAAACTACAAGGTACACCTGACTACCTTCAAGTGTTAGAAGAACAGACAACCATGAGTCAAATTTAGTCATTTACCACCCTTTTTTCTTTAGTCAAAAGTGCCTTCTGAAAGAACAAATTGACTGGAGCATGACTGACGGAAGTGAATGTTAGAAACTGTAATTGTGTTACAAATTTGAATGCTTTCCATTGTAATGATTCTATAATTTTATAAATGATATCATCTGATGAAACAAGCATTTATTTTTTGTGTTGTCGCTGCTACCAGAATGAGTTATTTCTTTCTCTTTCTTTTTGTCTTCTGAATTTCTTGTCTTTCTTTACTCTTTATTATTTTGTACACCAAATCAGTGGATATTTGAAAGTGTGTTGTGTTTACCTTTGCAATTCATTTATATATCAACCATGTTTGTTTTTGAACAATTCATAGGGTGCTGTAACTAATTTAACATATGGGGCTGCTCATTTTTATCTTGTGGTAAATGATAATCTCTCCACCGTGGTAACAGTTTTCTCCTGGTAAGATGATACTAGTTATTAAATGTCATCACTCAGAAAGCTGTTGGATATAATGCATCCATAAACTATTTCTGCAAAGGAACATTTTGTCATTATCCTCATAAATGTCATTGCTCTTGAGGTGTTTGGAGATGGCATATAAATGGACATTTCATCAGCCCAAGTGAAAAAGCTGCTTGCCATGTAAGCGTATATGAATTTATTTTGTAAATTGACATTGTTTGTATTTGTTGTGGAGTTTGTAAATTACAATGGTCAACAATGAAAGAAATAATCCCATGAAGAATTATATTGTGTCAAGAACATAAAACTCTAATTATCATGTTTTATGGTCACCATCAAATGTAAATGCATAGTGTGATTACCCTCATATTTAATTTATTTTTCTATGCAGAATTATTTAAAGAACATATACTATTTAAATATTCAAGGAACATATAGAATGCTTAACACTATTTGGGCTTTGTCTACAGAGCCATGAATTACTTATCAGCATACAACTTTGTTTTAAATGGAGTTGCTGTAGGGAATTGTCTACTGATATAATGAGAGGATGCGAATTTACCATATTTTTCGATTTTACTGTATGTTTGCATGAGCTGATGCGTCATAGTTTCAGTCTTACGGTTTTCTTGCTCTTACATCCCAGAGAAAGTTGTAAAAGGTTTCTTACGCAACCAAAAGAGTGCATTTAAGTGAAATGCTTTGACATTCTTGTGAAACAGGACTTCAGTTAACCGCAACTTTGTGTAATATATCAAAATGTTTTTGAAGTGTATGAAATGAGATTTTAACTGGAAATTAGGGGTATATTATTTTTAATACTTCAGAAAGGCAGTTGGGCGTTCATGGAGTATTCAAAATACAATGTGTTTATCATAGCTTCTGATGAAAACAGAATTATATATCACACCATGTGCAATATCAAAATGCTCAATTGTATTAGCTTATATTCTTCTTTTTTGTAACTGCTTGTTCAAGTAAATATTGTAGAGGTTTTCAGATATTCAGAAATCTTCATGAACTTGATTTATTTCATCCTTTAAGATATTGTTAAGTTAACCAGTGTTTGACATAGAATGTACCTTGAAAGACAAAAATAAATACATTTTTTTATCTGTCTGTGCATTGCTTAATTATAATGTATATGTATTGATTATGCTTATGTTCACTCCACACAATGCCACAGCATCCCTATATAGACTGTATACCAGAGTTTCTTCAATGTTATTTATACAGAGTTTAGTTTCAATGGAGGATATTGATATGCTTAAGCAAAACGAAAAGGTAGAAAAGACATGTGCCAGAAAATCACTCAATCACTAGTGCATTAGTTACTTCAGAGAGTGAGTGTTTGCTATTTGATTATGCAATCCTACTCAAAACAGGTAAGTATATATTTTTCTAGAAACAGTTCTGCAAATATCCTTTTTGAGGTTTCCAGTAATGCAATAGGCTAGTAGGTACATGTTTTGCTGAATTTGCTGAATTTGTAGTAACCACTTAATTTGTATTCATTGTGGCTACAGCTATAGGCTCATATTTTTGTTTGTTTGTTTTCTGTGCATAGGGAGCTGTGTTTGTTGGTACATGATGAAAATATACAAGTTTGCAGATAACCAATTATCTTTCTAATAAGCTAAACTATTACTTCAATAATATTGTAAAGGACATAATTTGACCAACAAATGCTGAAGCTGTGATATTTCAGCATATTAATCTGCTGTACATTTTGACACATTTGTTAATGTACTTTTAGTCTCTTTTGAGGTGGTGTTTGACAGTATTAACATTCATATGTATACCTAATAGATACAAAAGTATCATTTTTATCATTTAGAATGATTTAAAAAACAGAAATGACTGCAGTGTTTAGATGGACATAGATGACTTGATTTAATATTTCTCAAATATTTAATCAACAGCAAAAAAGGTTTTAGATAAAGAAAATCGCAAGAGTAATGGAACTTGGAAAATCTCCAATCAAATCCTATTTGCCAAATGAATACTAGTCACATGTCAAGTACATACTGTATGAGCAGGGTAGTGAATCTAGAAAGTTGCTAAAAGTTGTTTTTTTGTGTGGTCTCCAATAGGCTGCATGTCTGGAGCTTGGCTTGTCATTTTATCAAATATCAAATTCAAGTCAAATGCAGATGCTGCATAAAAATGACATTTTGTGGAATGATTGCCATGTACATACTGTAGAAAGGGATTGAAAGGGATGCTCCCAGAAGACACCCTGAGCCTGCACACACCTATATCAACTCTGTGGTGTATTTGCAGGGGTGGGCTGTAGAAATAGATCTATGCTGCCATTGGATGTGCTGTCTCTTAGCCTCACTGCAGAGACGGATGTCTCCTGACAGGTTAGGATTGGTTGTTGTGTTTCAGAATCCCATAAATTATTAATACATGTCCATGTCATTAGGTGATGACTTCCTCATGTCATGAGGTGTTGCTTTCATCTGTCCAGGTAATTCAAGCTGGCCTCCCGCGGATAGTTTGCTATTGATGAACAAAATATATTTACAGTATACTGTGTACAACACATGACAATTGACACCAATGTATAATTAGCAGAGCCAAACTTAAATGTCTATGTTCTTAGAACTGTGTATTTGTAATGCCTGTTACATCTTGTGCTATAAATAGGAATAACTAAACTAAGGTTTACCTGGAGTCTTTTTGCTAATGCTAGAGACAATGACTCCTGCTATTTGGTGAGGGCATTACAATTATTAGCAGTTGGAACAATGAGCAAAATGACTTGCACTCATGAAAAATATAAAAAACAACAACACCAAAAAAAAAACATTTAAACTTGGTCTAGACATAAATTAATTCATTTTTTTAATTTAAAATAAAAATGTGTATCCAATCCAATTTGATTTGTATGGTGCTTCCCCGGAGACCTTGAAGGTTGTGGCAATTTATTGGCCTGCCATATCTGCAGAAATGTTCATATCTGCCATATGACAACATATGGCCTCATGCTATAGGCTATAGGTTATACAATACATGGACATGTTTAGTATATGGACATTTTCAGTACTAATTTCTTTATCTTACACCATTTGTTACCAGCAACCAACTGGCTTAGATTTCACTGGGTGTGAATTATTGTCATTTGGTTGCATAATCAGCCCCCACATTAATCATGAATGCTTTTCCCCATGGCAACTCTTTTAAATAAATTAGTCTCTTTCCCCCTTGTGTCCCCAGTCCCAGTCTGGTTAATCTAATGTAAATGGATCAGTGGCATTTACTAGGGATTTCAATTTCAATTTAGCTCAAGCAGACCCTATATCTCACATTTTTAGGCGTTCTATTTGTTGTATGAAAGAAAATGTCATGGAAGAACATCTTGAAATGTCCAGTGAACTAATTTAAAACAACTATCAGATTAATACTTTACATTTTCCCCATGTCCATAATTCACTAACACAATATCCCCTTGCACTGACACCTAGGTAACTCATTGTGATATCTTTGTGTTAAACCAAATGATTTGAGGCAAGGCCGTAGTCACCATAGACATTGAGGGGGACGTGTCCCCCCCAATATTCAGATACGACCAAAATGTCCCCCCCAATATTCGGACATAGAAAATAAATAAATAAAAAAAACTCTACAGGAAACCAATAACGACCGCGATCTGAATTGTCACTGGCAAATGCAATCAAATGCACAAAATAGATTAACAGCAGCACCTTCATTAGCCTAGTACCTGGCGTGACGCACGCTTTCAACAACAATCTCACGCTCTCACACACACGCAAGAGATGTCACGCCAAATCCCTCTTCTGTTCACTTTCAGTTGACAGTTGGTGACTAGACTAGACCACAGCATATTGTTTAGACAGGAGACCAATTTAAGGCATAGGTGCATGGGCTCTTTAGATCAACTCAGGTAGCCTATAGTATCTGTCTCTACTGTACAATGTTTTCAGCGCAGAGAAATTTATCTGAGACGCAAAATGCAAAATGCTCACCCATTCTTCTCTATCGGATTGCTGACGAAGTTCTAGTCACACTGATATGCATGTCAGTGTCACTTGACAGAGCACGAGCTTTCTGGTGGTATCAATGTAAATGTACATGTAACAATGTAAATGTAGCCTACACAAAATATAATTATATATTCTTCTATCATCAACTCGCGAAAGAATCAAATTGCGCAAATGCACACCAATTATTATGTGGTGGATTGCTCAAGAAGTTTAGGCTAATCACAAGCTTTCTGATGGTAAGGCTATTAGTTAGCAACACTAGTTGCTGTAATAAACAGTTCGCGAGAAAATCAATGTGAATACACAAAATGAAATCATATTACGGTACATTCCATCTCCACACCTGGCCCATCGCGGTGGAATAACTCCCAAGCCATTCCAGAGTAATCCAGTTTTTAAATTGCAATACATTTCTACTTGTTCTCCATCTTCAGGCTGTGGCACAATCAAAATAACTAGATGTACCGCAAAGCGATACACAATATGACCGCCGCTCAGTCTTGCACATTCTCTCCGCAAATATCAATCACGCTTTTGTTTCCATCGCCTACTCCATCCCCTATTGCAACTTTTATGTATGTAAATGAGTGTGTGCATGTGTGCGCTTGCTTTTGTGAGTGCTTCTCTGTCTATGAGTGTGTGTGTGTCTGCTTGTGTGTGTGTTTTATGTGTTTCTATGTGTATATGTTCACTGTGTTCTCTGCTGTCACTGTCACTCCAATATCAGATCACACACACACACACACACGTAGGCACATACTCACACACACACACACACACGCATGCGTGCGAGTGCACACACACACATATGCAGGCACACACTCAAACACACGCACACATACACACACACACACACAAACAGGCACACACACAGATACACCCACAGAGAGAGAGAGAAAGAGAGAACACACACAGAATACACACAGATAACACAGAACACACACAGACACCGAGAGACAGAGAGAGAAAGAAAGAGAACACACACAGAATACACAAAGCACATGCACATACACACATATACACACATGCAAACACACACACGGGCACACAGAAACGTATCCATACACACACACACACACACAGGCTATAGTACATTACACACACACTCACTTCTCAGCTCCGGTGGTCTCACAAAACTTACTCAAAGATGTGTGTGTGCGTGTGTGTGTGCGTGTGTGTGTGTGTGTGTGTGTGTGTGTGTGTGTGTGTGAGTGAGGTGTGTGTGTGTGTGTGTGTGTACTATGCATCTGTGTGTGTGTGTGTGTGTGTGTGTGTGTGTGTGTGTGTGTGTGTGTGTGTGTGTGTGTGTGAGGGTGTGTGTGTGCATGCGTGTGGGCGTGTTTGTGCATGTGTTATGTATGTGTGTGCTGGTGCGTGTGTGTAGGTATGTGTCTGTGTGTGTGTATTTATTTGTGTGTGTGTGTGTGTATGTGCCTGTGCTTGTCTGTGTTTGTGTGTGTGTGTGTGTGTGTGTGTTCCTGCATGTTTGTGTGTGTGTGTATGACCGTAGCATCCAGCACCCAGAGCAACCATTCTCTTTTAAAAGTTATATATTTGGAAACTAGTTCATTAAAGGTTTCTAATGGTGTCACTTATATGTTTCTAGGACAAAAACTAGCAGAGATTGTGATGTGTGTTTGGAACAGTTTTTCAAATCCCCAGCAGGGGATTTAGACTCCAGAGGGTTAACACCACCATCTACAGGCCGATGGGTATACAGTCCTGAATGTACACATAAATCCATTTATTTTATAGCCCCCCATGGATGAAATTCCACAAAACTTGGCATATTCCCAGAGGGTGTCAGGTTAATCATACACATGACATTTGGTGCAGTTCATAACATCTTATCTGAAGATAGGGGCAATTAAAGCAATATTACATTGCATTTTCAATTTTTACCATGGGGTTGCAAATCACAAATGACTGGTTATAAGCTAAGTTGATGCAAGCTCTTGAGACCAACATACCATAAACATTTTGTCATCCTCGGTGCCACGGTTCAGGTAGTTATGTAGGAAAAACTGTCATTTTTGGGCTTCAGGCGGGGGCAGCGCGGGGGTGGAGTGACCCCCAGGGACGAAACAAAATTTTTCCACAGAAGTCTACTGGGGCTACATGCCCACCAAGTTTCATGTGCTCTGGTGTTACGGTGTCCCGGGAATCGTTGACGAAAAATGACGGGAAAAAAGAATTTAAAATTTTTTTTTAAAAAACTTTGACAACAACTATATGACCGCTTCGCTAGCTATGCTAGCGGCGGTCATAATGAACTACTGCTTGAATTTTGTGTTCTTCCACTTGTTTTTTTTTTGTTTGTTTGTTTTTTTACATTTAGATAAACTACATAGAATTAGAACATAAGCATTGCTTTCATATTCCTAGGCATAATTCTAGACTAGCCGAAAATATGACTGAAGTCAAATTATTCTCACGTTTTTAAGTGACAGGCACTCAATTTGACTTGACATTAAAGATACATGTAGGCTAAGTCAATTTCATTCCCAAATCAAACTTATATCAAACTTCTTGACCTATTATCAATTTCAAAACAATTTTGACACCAATATTCTTATCATGTATTTCTAATTGGCTATGGCTCCTGACTGATGCATAAGATAGATAGATAGATTGATAGATTGATTGATTGATTGATAGATAGCCTACAGAACATCTATGATTCTGTAATTAGGTTAGTATTATTGTATTGAATGTGAATTGTATCAGTCTACAACACCACTACAAATGACACTGGGAAACCCATTCTATTTTATTCATCTGGTTGAACAACTACCGTGTTTATATAGCCTATAGTCTATATGGTCAACAGTAGGCTATGGGCCTCCCTGATAGAGAGCATGAACATGCTGACCTGGAGGTGTGTGAGGAGAAAAACAATTCTGAAATATTTGATAATTTGAAAAAATTATGGAAAATGATGGTTAAGAATGAAATCCTACTGTGTGTGTGTGTGTGTGTGTGTGTGTGTGTGTGTGTGTGTGTGTGTGTGTGTGTGTGTTTGTTAGGGTTATATGTGGTCATATATCTATATGTGTCAGTCTGTGTTCTTATGATTGATTATCAATTCAGTGAGTAAATAATAATTGAAAAATATGAGTCAAATATTTAGTTCAGTACATACATTTTTGTAAATTGCTATGCCATTGAGTTTTCCACTGGCATGATTATATTGCCAGCTTCTAGACAATCCTGTCTACACAAACATCTTTAAGATATTTATATGCTGACATGAATGCATAACATGTCAATTCATGATAAACAAATGTTTATTCAGAATCAGAATCAGCTTTGTTGGCCAGGTTTGCATAATCAAACAAGGACTTTGAATGTGGTTAATCTTTGCTCTCAAAGTACAACACTCAACAATAACACAAAATAATAAAAATACAGAACTATATAGAATAAATACAATATGTACATTCGCAATAAATAGACACTATGGGTGGGAATGCACTTGTACAGAGGGGAGTGCAACTGGAATGTCCTCCTTTTTGTTGTCCCTGTCAGGTTGCCATGGTTGTGGACACCTCAACAGGCACAGGCAAGATGCAATGTACAATTGAAAAGGGGTGAGAATAGTGTAATATTAGTATGGGATTTAAGGGTGTAAGGGTGGGTGCTATTTCTAAGTGTTCAACAGAGTGACTGCTTGGCGGAAAAAGCTGCCTTTGTGTCGTTTGGTTTTGGCAAACATTGTCCTGTATCGTCTACCAGAGGGAAGGCGGTTGAACAGTTTGTGACCAGAATGTGAGAGGTCTGTAAATATTTTTGCTGCCCTTTTCCTGACCCTGGATCGGTACAGGTCCTGGACAGAGGGTAGGTCAGCTCAAATGATCCTCTCTGCAGCCTGATTCCCTGATACAGGTAAACCTTTAATGCCGTGCGTATCATATTTGAGACATGCATTTCTGAGACCCATTGCATCACCATGAGATATAAACTTTGCATAAAACCTAGTTGTATACAAAATGGCAGAATCTCATTAGCACCCTGATGGTTATGCAAAGGTCAAGGATATTGGTAATTTGATGATTTTATGGTGAGATTTACCTTTACATATGTATCAATATTTTAAAATAAAATATTACTTTGTTCAAAAACGTAAAATTTCGTAACATTCTAAAATGTAGTTTAGTGTAAAATCGAGCAGAAAATGTTTGAATCAAAATTGATACAGCAGGTATTTTGTGAAAAGTCCCTCAGTGGTCATGTTTTTTTTTTCTGGATGTTATATGAGTATTATGTCTTCCAGTCTACAATACAGTGTTTAATGAATCAACTGCACAATTTACAGAATAAAATGTGATATTTACAGCAAATAATTCATAACCGTTATTCAAAACTCCTAAAAATGAATGCTATGGCTAATTTATAGATGGATGAAAGGAGGTTCTCTACTGAAGATGTTCTGAAATTCTTTGATGGCAATTTGAGTGACATACAGGGCAATGTAGAGACAGATGATGAAGTGGAAAATAGAAATTGGACTAATACAGAGCATGATGATGAAAGTTCTAGTAGTAGCAATGCTTCTGCCTGGTTATCTCATTGCAAAATGAAAGAAATGGTTGACAAAAGGCAGCTGAAAGAAAGAAAGAGAGAAAGAAAGATTTGGATGTAATGGATGACCAAAAATCTTGCAGATGTCAAAGTTTTTGTCATTGGCCAACGTTTGTGTAATGCCCAAAGTATCAAATATGATACAAACAAAAAAAAATATTTGCAAATATATTTTTTCTTTTACTTTTTTACATTTTGATAAAGGGCCTAATAAAGACTCGAGATTTAAAGTAATATACTTTTCTGATGATTATTTATTGGCTTATGCATAATGCAAGTATCACAAAATACTAATGCATAAACTGTCAAGTAAAAAAACAACAAGATATAACATGTATAGATCTCCCTTACAATTGCATATTTCTCTGCAGAGCTTCCCCGACAGCTTTAGCGTGTATAAGACACCTATATAGGCTATATATAAATATAAAAATGGCAAGCGTGGTTCTTCTTGTTCCCTACGCGTCTCAGCCTTCCAGATGTAAACAAGGAGCGATCGCCTCCTGAACAATCTGCAAGGTTGCAATAGCGGATAGGGACACTGGGGGCGGGAGGAGATATTACTGTTTTCGATAAAAACTGGTCAGTCAAGCAAAACAACGATTTCTAAGCGATTTTATGACTATGAAAAAGTTGCATAGGGAGGAGTGCCATGTGGCTGTACTAAAAACAACTCTCATTACAAGTAAGGTCAAGTAAGGACAGTTTTTTTTTAAATGTCAGCTTTATTTAACAGAGACAATGAACCCATTAACGAACACATTAATGAACAGAGAAAATGTGCCAGAATTAGCCTAAAGGCTTTTTTACATCTGCTGTCATGAAAATAATGGGAAAAAATACATGAAACTGTAAAATTCATAAACCATGTGGTGTGGAAGTACAGTCCAAACGTGCAATATGATATATGGTATTATATGCGATATAAAAGCAACACTCAATACATGATGTACTGTACATACATACTGTACATTGCTCTGAATAGCTGTTACATTGAGAGCAACAGATTAAAGAATTGTTGTAGTTTTCTTTTGAATTTTTCACCATTTTTAATAGTTTTAGTCAAACATCTGTGTACCTTTGTCAACATATTAAGGAAGAACCACCACCTCACTGTTTTCAACCTTGTCTAAGGAGCCCTGTTCAGGGAATCCCAGTGTGTATTAGACACTGGGATTGATACAAACATACACAAGCATATTGCATGTCAGTGTTGCTTTATTATTTCAACTTAGGCAGCCAATAATACATGCATAAAAGCAATGAAAAAAGTGAAATTTACATAATATGTGACCTTGTTAGGGTAGACAAGGGATGATGCAATGATGAATGCAATGATGAGTAAAAATTATAAGGAAGAGTAAAATATTGAGAAACAGCACAAAAGGATAGCAGTAAGGCCAAGATGGCCCACATCTTTAGGCTAGAGACTGACTAAACAGATCGTTTCCTGAGATAATATAATGTTGTCAAATTGCCTTCCCAGTAGGATTGTGTTCACAAATTGTCTATGGGAGGACATAATCCACCCAGAAGTTGTACATGAGATTATCTGTGTATTTGATCTGTTTTCACAATTCTTAGTTCACAAGTTTAGTGCAGGAATTCCCACGATGGTACACCAGATGAAAAGGGTTATGTTGGAAAGGAGTTAAAAATGAACTTTTTTTCTGCAACTAATTCATGAATTTTGAATTTTCCCTTGGGGATCAATAAAGTATCTATCTATCTATCTATCTTTTCATTTTGAATCGGGTCATAAAATGGAAACATGAAATTAAAGGAAATAATTTGTAAACTCTATATGTTTTCATTTGAAAAAAAAGGTGGCTTATTTAAACATGATGCTTGAAATGCCTCAATAGAATGTGTTACTTTAGAATGTGTCAGGTGGTGGGGGTACACGCGCCGAGTCAGGATTTAGAAGGTCCTCCGTGGGGAAAAAAGTTTGGTAACTGCTGGTTTAGTGTTTGTTAGAATTGTCAATGATGGTGACATGTAGAATGAAGAATCAGAGCTTGTTGTAACTTTTGTGGTTCCTGAACAATATGGCAGCTTTGAGTACAGCTCTGCAATTTTATTGAGTTTATAGCACTGTTGGGGAATACAGTGTAGCCTTTTTGAAACCTCCTGGTTGCTGCCACCAGTGAGCATTGACCTTGGAAGCGTTGAATTTGTGTGCATTATATGTGGACTTTCCTTCTCTCTATACTGAATGAAGAAATTAAACAAGTAACCTGGACGAGTTTTTTTTTTTTTCTAACTCTGCCATAACTTATTTTCATGACTCAGCACTCCATGAATTCCTCAATTAACTTGTTTTTGTTCATTAACAAGGCTTTTTTTCCCTCTAAATCTTTTAAAATAAAAATACTTTTTCCGTCACTACCCCTCTAATGTAGGCTGGGTGAACCCTGCCTGAACTTCCGGGGAATTTGAATTTCGCCTGGCAGCTCAGGCTGGATACCAGCAGGTCTGATTCGTCTGCATACTGCCAGAACCTTTGGCTCCAATCAGAAACGGCCATACTCTAGTCCTGGCACGCTATTGGCCGGTGACGCGCCGAAAACAAAACTTAAGCGACTCGAAGTGCAGTAGAAACAAAGCGCAGCCTTGCCAGACTAATGCTCAATCTTAAAAGATTGAGTTTAGTATGGTGAAAACCAGACTACCTCTAATGCACAACATGGGTCACAAATAACCCACATTCATTTTCTATGGAGTTTTGTTGAAGGGTTAGGGTTTCTTAGCTGTTTTCAAAAATATATATATTTCAAGTGTCCATCACTATCATTAGTTTCTTCCAAACATCACCCATTATTTTCATTCATCTATGGTTAAATGTATCCAACTAATTTGCATATTATGACGTCATAAGTACATCATATGTTGGCGGCCATCCAAATTTTTTAATTTTCATGATTTGTTTTATATTATTATAAAAATATTAATATTATTATTATTCATATTTTTGCTGACAGACATACACATCACCAGGACATGAAAACGCAAAAAGAACAAACATTGTACTATACTGAATGGTCAGGGAAATAGTAAATCATCATAGGCTACTAGTAGCAAGATGACGGGAATGATGATGATGCTGTGAATTTATGTAGCAGGCCTTTTGCCATAGAGATAACGAATCCCTATTCATCCAGGTGACACTTCTTGTAGTGTTTCATGGTGTGGTACCTCTTATTGCAGGGCACAACACAAAGGCCCACCACACACTGCCTACACCTGTATTTTGTCTGACTATGGCCTTTAGATCTGCCACTTTGTGTTTTTTTTTTAGTTGACAGACATACACATCACAAGGACATGAACACACAAAAAGAACACACATTGTGCCATACTAAATGGCCAGGGAAATAGTAAATCAATAGTGTAAATAATAAATAATAAATGGTAAGATATGATGGGAATGCACATTTCTGTGGCAGGCTTTTTGCTGCAAAGATAATGAATCCCTATTCATCCAGGTGACCACACTTCTTGTAGTGTTTCATGGTACTTCTCATTGCAAGGCATAACATAAAACCCCCCTCCACACTGCCTACACCTGTAGCCTATTTTGTCTGACGGCAGCTCCAAGCGCGCCGGCCGAGTGGAGAGAACTCGCAGGGCTCCGTCTATTGTCATTCTCGTTGTGACTCCCCACACTGCCTCTACGTTTCCCCTAGCTCTCCTATGGACATGTCGACCTCGTCTAACACATCTATTGATATTAGACAATGGCTCCACTACGTTACCGTCCTCGCGATTATGGAGAGGCACACTGTCACTGTCGAGGGAGCATATGGCTAGCGCGATAAAAACAGTGCCCCGACGCCACTTTCGTTCTCCACACACGTCTGATGAGGGTCTGCTAACTGTTTCATGATAGGCCTACTAGACCGTGAGCCAGGGCCTCAAATTATGGAAACCGTTACCGAAAAGGTGGCAAAGGCTACCATACCTTTTCTGAAAGCCTGGAATCTCAGCTTTTCAATGGTGTATGATGGCCATCTGACAAGAGTAGCTGTTTTGAGTTATGACACATAATGTAAACTAAGGTTAAAAAAATAATGTGTATAAATCAAGCAGAACACTGGAATATTTTATTTTGATATGTTTGGTATCATTTTAAAGGGGATACTCTGAGCTTTCATTTAAATCCTTTAGTGAACATGTTGGATAAGTACAGCCAACCCTGGAACTCTTCAAACCTATAATCACACACATTTCCCTACCATTTCCCTGCCATTTTTTGTCTTTTAATCCTGTGGCACCTGGGAGCATCAGAGAAACAAAATCCAAACACTGAAATACTGGCATGACCCTAAGGATTCAGGAAATGTATCATTCACCCATATTATCTGATTTGGAGGGGATGATTTACAGTATTGTATCAGAGATGGCGTTTTTTCAAAGACATAAACAGTAGTGTACTATTACCCTTGGCTAATTTGTTGATAAGTCGAGTTGAAAGTCTGAGGTAAATATATTTTAGATAATAATTATTGATACAGATAATTTTGAAAAAGTTGTTATTCAGCATTCTCAGCATTTTTAGATAGTTAAAAAGGTCCTTAATACATATCCACCACATATCATTTATATCAGGTCCCCACTTTCTTTGAATTTACATACAAAAATGAATGCCTTGTTCTCAGGCAAGAAAATACACGTATACATAGGCTGCAATACTGTAAGTGCATGTACAGGCCATGGTAAAGTGTCAGCCCTAAAACTTTTTCAGAAGAATGAAAACTTCTGTGAGACCTTTCAGAAGGTTGGGGCAGACTGGGCAATGACACCTGAGTGGTATGCAGCCTTAAAGGAGTTCACATGTCAAATGTACAGCTCCAAGTCCAGAATCACCAACATCAATGAAATGAAGTATGCACTTTTTTTGTGCAAAGAAAGGCGTAGAATCCTGGCAGTTAACTCCATGCTCGGATTCTCTCGGTCTCAGAGCTAACTATCAAGGTGCTATCTGGAGAAGATGCCTCGAGAACAACCCTGAAGTTCCTTCCCCAGTTGAGCAATGGTGGTCTAGACTGGACCAAGATGGTGACTTACAGCTCTCCATAGACTGGTTCAATGTCTCCATTGGTCCACAAGCAGTACTTGAGTTTCTGTCCTGCTCATGTAAGAGGGACTGTGTCACTCCTCATGTCAGTGTGTTGCACTGTATAACAACTTTTTCAAAATTATCTGTATCAATAATTATTATTTCAAATATATTTACCTCAGACTTTCAACTCGACATATCAACAAATTAACCTTAAGGGTAATAGTACACTACTGTTTATGTCTTTGAAAAAACGCCATGTCTGATATAAGACGGAAAATCATCCCCTCCAAATCAGATAATATGGGTAAATGATACATTTTCTGAATCCATAGGGTCATGCCAGTATTTCAGTGTTTGAATTTTGTTTCTCTGATGCTCCCAGGTGCCACAGGATTAAAAGACAAAAGATGGCAGGGAAATGGCAGGAAAATGTGTGTGATTAAAGGTTTGAAGAGCTCCAGGGTTGGCTGTACTTATCCAAAATGTTCACAAAAGGATTTAAATGAAAGCTCAGAGTCTCCCCTTTAAAATGATACCAAACATAACAAAATAAAATATTTCAGTGTTCTGCTTGATTTATACGCATTATTTCTTCAACCTTAGTTTACATTATGCATCATAACTCAAAACAGCTACTTTTGTCAGATGGCCATCATACATCATTGAAAAGCTGAGATCCCAGGCTTTCAGAAAAGGTATGGTAGCCTTTGCCACTTTTTCGGTAACGACCAACCCCTCTGGGTCACGGACTATACTTCTCATTGCAAGGCATAACATAAAAACCCACCCCACACTGCCTACACCTGTAGCCTATTTTGTCTGATGACAGCCTGTAGGTCTGCCACGCGCGCCTCCCGAGTGGAGTGAATCAGCATGGCTCTGTCCATTTCTCATTCTCGTTGCGACTCCCCACACTGCTGCTACGTTGCCCCACAGCTGTCCTATGGACACTTCTACCTCCATACCAACATACCCATTAGTATTGGACAAACTGGCTCCATCACATTACCGTGCTCGCAATTATGGAGAGGCACACGGAAGACGAATTGGAGCAAAATGGCTAGCGCGATAAAAAGGGCAGAGAACTTTCGTTCTCCACACAACTAACACGTCTGATAAGGGTCTGCTATCTTCCCTATGAACACCTCCCGTGAAATACTGTTCCTAACACTGACATTGGGCAAAAGATCCACGTTTGTGCTTGGTGTAGGACTTATCTTTACGTTGTCCAGCTGCAGCATTGCTTGCTAGGCAATGTGAATAAACGAATCCCTGTCAGCCAGATAGGCAGATATTTCACTTCAGAACTAGAAATGCAATTCCCGAGGAATTACACGAGGGGATGCAATCTGTTGGGTAGACTTTTATTTTGACACACAGGAAACACTTCAATAGCTTGGTTTCACTCTGTGTTACAATGCTACTTCAAAATTCGAAAATAGCGTTCGAAATTCAGATGGAGGGCAGGGACTGAAATAGCTGGATCAGGAGCCGGCTGCACAAAGCACCTTCAGTTAACATGTTCCCTTAAAATCTGATTTAAGGACCATTAAATCGTTTGCACAAACAGTTTGGGGCTATCAGTTAGGGCGTAATCAAAATATGGCCGAGTCTAATTCATCATAACGAACGTATAGGCCTACAGCCTATTCAGCCGACACTGACCCGTATATTCCCCCTCTGATACATTGATGCGCGGTCAGGCTACTGATTTCACCGGCAGTCAATTTGTGAGTTATCTTACCGTCTCGAGTTGGACCACCGTACTTTCCGCAACTGTGCGCTACCAGCCGTAGCTACTATCTGTTTTTAATGCAACAGGATCAGTCTGTGGTGGCAGACGTCTTCCACACAGTCTGCAGCGTAATAATTCATAACGTCTATAATGCACCGTCTCAAACGCCTGCTGGCGATCATTAATTTGTAAATAATAAATACATCAATACAGTTCATTTGTAATCACGAAAGCAAGATAATCAACGTTATGGCACAGTGGCCTGATAGCACGCATGACGCGCCTCTTCTGGATGAAAGAAACACCTTTCAGGAACGGGGACAGACCTCAGGCAAGTTGTCTAAATTGTAGGCCTGAGGCTGTTTGACCTAAATATGTAGGCTAGCTTGTTAGTTGTGAGTGATATCATTGTGTTAATCTTCAATTCCATACAACAGGAGAGCTATAACTTCAGTCTGTGCAAAACTCGTGCAGTCAATGAACGACGTAGGCTACAGTACTGCAAGCCTAGGCTATCCACTGAGCGCTACGCCATGGTCAACAACTAAATTGCAGAAGATGATTAAATCACTATTATGAATCACAGTCAGTCCGACTCATTTGATTGCATGTCATAAATGAAATGGCAATACACATTTAATGACGAATAGTATTTATTAAATGGAAGGACCTCGTCAGTCAATGTCAATGTAACTTCTAGGCTATTTCGAATTAATCTATTTCTAATTTTCTGAAGCAATGTATCTATTTCTACATCTCTGATACAGCAAAACTTCTTATTGGAGAGCCAACACGTCCTCTGTTGATTCAATGGTTCGTCGTTGTTCCTGTAATGAAAAGAAAAGGAAACAAGAGCCTAATTAGGTTTGGTGACATTATTTGTAGCTGCACTGCAACGAGATGTAGAAATGTGCGAAGTGGCCAGCGGGGTATAAGTTTGTTTGACATTAGGTGTGAGCACAAAAGTTAGGCCTGGGTCTACCCAGTCCACCCAAGCCTAAATCGCATATGCCGACTTAGTGAGAACATCTGTATTTTTTTTTTTTTTTTTTTAAAGTATATTTTTTGGCCTTTTTGCCTTTAATGTTATAGTACAGTGAAGAGTAGACAGGAAACAAGTGGGAGAGAGAGATGGGGTGGGATCGGGACATGACCGCAGGCCGGATTCGAACCTGGGTCCCCGTGGGCACTCGGACCCGTATATGGTACGAGCGCTGTAGCCTCAGGGACGTGCACAGGGGGGTTGCTCAGGCAACTGCCCATATGCCCTTCTCGACTCATGTTGCCCTTACGAGGGCAAACAATAATAATAAATCGTAGGCTACAATGGATGCAGAATTTCACATGGAACTAGATTTTTTAAAAATCACATTAATCACAAGTATCACAAGTAATAGTAGCCTCATTCACTTCCATTGGGGCACCGAGAGCGAAAGTCAGAAGGAGGGCAAATTCTGTTTACGTATAGGCTACTGTTGCAGAGCTTCACGCGACCTGCAACTGAGTTGAGCCTGCATGACAGTCTATCGCGGCCCTCGACGAAAGATATTGTCGCAGTTGTCTGGTGAGACCGACTGCCTCCTCAACGTTGTCGGAAAAGGTTAGTTTGTGATGTATAACAAACGAACAATAATCATCATGAAGTTGTATGATATTAATTACAATCTCCATAAATCCAGGCTGAGTTTGCTACGTTTAGCCTAATCAGACAGCCTGCAAGCAGACAAGCAGCCCGTTGTCCCATAGCAAGCTAGCCTACTATTTTTTTTGGTATAGGCATAATAGTTCGTTTCTCACATTTCGTTTTAGCAAGAAGAATGAATGATGGAAGTAGCCTAATGCATCACATTCATTATTTCATTCAAAATGGTTGAATGCCTAAATCCTATCACTAGGGTATTGAAGTAAAAATGATCACTGAAAAAAATCAGGAGAGGGAGAGACAACTCAAGTAGGCAGCAAAGGGCAGCACATCAATGCAGGGTTGGCTACGAAAAAGCCAACCAGCAGGTGAGACAGAGACTATGCACTGTGATAAAGATGACATAAAGATGACACTGTGTAGGCGAATTGATTAATTAATCAGACTCATATTTTAGCCTAGTAATGACAATTTTTCATAGGCTAAGGCTACGTTACATCTAAGATGAGGAGCAGCCACAAGCCCCCAGACCCTGGAAAATGTGGACCAGAATGAGGCATATAGCAGATAGGCCAAGAGATGAGTTGTGTTTTTTTGTTTTTTTTAGGGGGGAGGGGGGGTACCCTTTTTTCAGGTCCGAGCAACTGCCCCTCAAAATTCCTGTGCACGTCCCTGTGTAGCCTGCTGCGCCACAGCACCCCCCAGAACATCTGTATTTGATACGATATGTTTAGGATCATAATATGTAGGCTTAACATTTTAATAGGAAACACAGTAGCACCAATAACTTACTTTTCAGCTCTCCGTCTCTTCTACGCTGTGCTGGCGGAGGATAGACAGGATGACGGGCACTATCGCTTCACTCATTTCTTTGACTGGCTCACTGCCGAAGGTCTGACTCACTGCAGAAGGTTTTGATGGTTAGCTATACAGTCATAACACTACGGTCACTAACGCATTTAATTAGCTGCTAGACTCAACTGAAAATATATTGTTATCAGACTAGGCTACCTTTCTGATAGGACGCGCAGATCCTGTCCACCAGCACTCCCCATCATGGGTGCGTCCAATGCATGTCAGCGACCATTGCAGCTGGAGCTAGGACACCCCCTGAATAAAATATATTCATAATTATGGAATAAACGTCGTTAGCAGGCCCAACATTAGGTAACCAGAATCGGGTTATAAGGCAGCAAGTTTTAAACGGACGTCAGTTAGCTAACGTTGACTAGCTAACGTTAACGGCTGATCATAGGCTATTATTATAATTCATATCCATAGCATAAAGAATGAAAGCAATATCAGGTTAAAAGTTCGTTAGAGAAAAATGTAATCGCCATTACTGATTACAAAAGACAAATTAAGAAGAGAATGATCTATGTCAATTAGGCCTACCAAGTCTGTATAACGATAACATTTATGGGCAATCTGCATGAGTTAGGCCTAGATAGTTAACGTCATCTTTTGTAGCCTATGCAGCTAATAAACATAGCGTAAACGTTTTTTTTTTTTAAACTTACCTTTTCCATTTGATTCACTCCCAAGGCAGGACATCTCCTTCTTGGCCATAACCGTTAGATTTTCTAACTTTGTTGTAGCCTACTTCGTGTAGCTAGCCACCTCACCACCGTAGGGGAGCGCCGGGTCAATTGAGACACTTTTCAGTTAAACGATCTTTTCAAAGATTACGTTATGTACACAAACATTTTTATCATGTGATCAACAACTCACATGTGTTGTGTCTTAGTTACAAGTGTAATTTAACACATATGTTGGATGATCGCGCTGTTTTCAAACTTTGAACGTAAGTTGACATTTGTCTCAAATGGCCCACCTATGCGTGTCGTTTGAGACACATAGGAGGGGCAATTAATACAGCATGTTTTAAACAGAAACTACTGACCTTACTCACGTTTTTATGAAGCATATCGGACAACATACTAGTGTACTCGTCATCCCGAAAATGTCACATTATTTCTCGCAATATAACTAGGTCAAACAAATATTTTTGTCCTGTGCGTAACTTCTGATAAAAAAAAAAATCTACCGCATGTAATATTTGTTTACCTCACTTCGCTGAATATCTGTGGATTCATGTCATACACATGTTTTGTTCATTCAAAATATATGTTGTTCATTCAAACAAGTTGTTGTTAACTCAAATCAGTTGTTGTTCCTCGCAAAACAGTTATTAATTCGGTGATTTATACAGATATTGGTCGTGTAATGTGGCCACATCCGGGTTATAGCGTTAGGGACATTTAAACAGCTGTACCAATTGAACCTCCAGCGACTACTGACACTTAAACATGTTTTGCTTCTAAACTTCAAAACTATGACATTGCATACTTTAGGGTCTGTTTAAGTACGAATTCATCTGTTGTTTGATCATATTATTATTGCATGGCACCCAAAATAGAACTTTTGATCACAAAAAAACTACCGCATGTAAGATTTTACTTACCGTAGACGAAAACCGGTTCCCGCTAATAACTTTTGAATGGCGTGACGTAATTTCACGAGATTTGCCAGGATTGGTAGGTGTTATGTGCTAAACGTAGTGTCAAAATCTGACGGCTCAAGCTTGGATGGTTTTCGAGGAAATCGCTGTGTATCAATTGCCCCATGTCCCAATCGACCCGGCGCTCCCCTACGTCTTGCACTTTTGCGGCGATTTCCTCCCAATTTCTTTGTTTTACCATTATATGTCTGACAAATTTGCTTTTCAATATAGTTTTTCATTTGTTGTATTCCTCTAGCAGGATTATTTTTTCATCCTCTGGCCAATTTGGCTTCATTGCCTTCTTTTATTGGGTCTATATCAGTACATACAGACTGTCTGCAACGGTAGAGTGGTCCATTGTTTACTTCAATTCAATTCAATTCAAGGATGCTTTATTGGCATGACAAATAAGACATTCATGTTGCCAAAGCGGTCAAACAAATGTATATCATAGTGTAACATTAGCACAGAATGATAATACATACACTGTACACATGCATACATTATACACATACACATAAGAATACAAGTAATATACCATAAGTATGTCTATTCTCTGTAAAAATAAGGATATAGTCCTGTGAGATAAAATAATTAAGTTATGCTAGTGTCTCTCAGCTTATGACAGTGTGAAATGTATCTTGCTGCTAGAGGGGCTGAATATCCCTCTCATGAGAGGATAGGCAGTTTATCATGTGAACCCATGGTTTCGAACTTTGGGTAGTATGATTTAAAACTAGGGAAAGATGCCTCTCTTATGTTTTTATATTTTTCACAGTGAAGAAGAAAGTGCTCCTCTGTCTCAACCTTCCCTGTCTGGCAGTGACCACATATTCTTTCCTCTTTTGGCAGCCAGGTTTTCCTGTGCCTGCCTGTTTCCACTGTAAGAGTGTGGTCACTTAGCCTGTACTTGGTCAGGATTTGCCTCTGCTTCGTATCTCTGACAGAGAAGAGATACTCTGCCAATTTATATTCTCGATTTAGGGCCCGATAGAAATTCATTCTGCTTTGACTGGTAGTTTGATTTCTCCAATGTTCCAAATAGTCTTCTTTCGCTTGTTTGATGGCAATTTTGACACTAATTGTTGATTTGGAAGCAGTACTGGTCTGAGCAGGTTGTATACTTGTTATGGAGTTAGTGAGCTTCAGTACCAGTTGGCATAAGGGACTCTTGTTAGGGTTCAGTTCCTGGGTTTGTAGAGCCTCAAAGTGGAGTGCATTTATGGGACTTGATTTCAAGTGCATCCAGAATTTTAGTGCTCGTTTTTGGATAGGTATTGCCAATGGGTAACGGCCTAATTCTGCCCTACATGCATTGTTTGGTGTTTTTGTTTGGACTTTAAGAATAAATCGACAGAATTCTACATGTAGGGCTTCTGTTGGATGCTTGTCCCATGCAGTGTAGTTGTGCATGCTGAGTGGACCCCAGACTTCACTTCCGTATAGCGCAATAGGCTGTATTATGCTGTCAAATAATTTGCACCAGATTGATATTGGTATATTTATATTGTAAAATTTAGATTTTATTGCATAGAGGGCTCTGCGGGCTTTTTCTTTGAGTGCATTCACTGCCATGCTGAAACTACCTGATGCAGTAATAACCAGACCGAGGTAGGTATATTGCATCGTGTGCTCTAGGGCGGTGCCACCTAGAGTGAAAGTGTGTCTGTGTTCCTGACATCTGGGTTTCTTTTGAAAAATCATGATTTTTGTTTTTGTAGGGTTTACTGACAGGGCCCAGGTCTGGCAGTATTTTGCCAGCAGGTCTAGGTGTTCTTGTAGGCCCTGTTCAGAAGGGGATAGGAGGACCAGATCATCTGCAAAGAGCAGAAATTTGACTTCTGTATTCTGGAGGGTGAGTCCAGAGCCTGCAGACTGTTCCAACTGCACCGCTAACTCATTGATGTAGATGTTGAACAGAGTTGGACTCAGGCTGCAGCCCTGTCTCACTCCTCGTTTCTGTGTGAAGACTTCTGTTTGTTTTTTGCCAATAATTACACTGCATTTATTGTTTGAATACTTGATTTGATCACGTCATATACTTTACCCCCTACACCAGTTTCTAGCAGTTTGTAGTATAATCCGTCATGCCAAATAGAGTCAAATGCTTTTTTAAAGTCGACAAAACATGCAAATATTTTTCCATTTTTCTCATCTTTTACGTGTTTGTTGATTAGGGTGTGTAGGGTGTAAATGTGATCCGTAGTGCGATGATTTGGAAGAAAGCCAATTTGTTTTTTACACAGGGTATTGTGCTTGTTAAGGAAGGTTTGGATTCTTTCATTCAATATGCTGCTAAATACCTTCCCCAGATTACTGTTCACACAGATACCTCTGTAATTATTAGGATCCAATTTGTCTCCACTTTTATGAATTGGTGTGATAATGCCTTGATTCCAGATGTCAGGAAAAGAGCCAGAACTTAGAACAAGATTGAATAATTTGAGCATTGCATTCTGCATCTCAGGTGTGCTCTGCTTAAGCATCTCACTCCTGATGCTATCCTGTCCACAGGATTTATTGGGCTTTAAGGATCTAATTTTTTGTGATAATTCTTCACTGGAAATGGGGAAGTCCAGTGGACTTTGATTATCTTTAAATACTAATTCGAAAGTTTGTAATTTTTCTTTAATCTGATTTTGATTTGTTTCTGTTAGTTGTATTTCACTGTAAAGGTTTTGAAAATGCTCAATCCAAGTGTTACCATTTTGAATGGGTACTTCTTTTGCTTCTTTAGTGCTCAAATTATTCCACATATGCCAAAACTGATTTTTGTTGATGGAGTCTTCAATCTCATAGATAAGTTTGTTGGTGTAGTGCTGTTTTTTTCTTTTGATGGTTTGTTTGTAACTTTTTTGGGTCAGACAATACTGTTGTCTTAAAACTGTGTCTTGGGGGTGGCGGTGTTTTAGGTTTGACAGTTGTCTTAATTCCTTCCTTATATTTTTGCATTCTGTGTCAAACCATTTATCACATTTTGGCTTTTTGGCTTTTGCTCTCTGGCTTTTTGTTAGCCCAGCCTTTTTTGCAACAGTGTGGAAAATAAGGTTCAGCTCTTGAACGGCCATGTTGACACTTTTTGTATCATTACAGAAGGGTTTGTTAGTAAAGTTAGTTATTTTGTTAGTCAAATTTGGTGAATTTAAGGCTTGTATGAATTTTTCTGAACTGTCTGTCGCCCATCTGTACATTGGATTGAGATTGTACAACTTACTGGGCTCCTTATGTGATTTAGTAAAATTGTTAGTCATTTTCAGGAATATATTTATTTGGTTATGGTCGGAAAATGGAGTTTGCTGCCTGACAGTGAATGCACTGAAGTGAGAGGGGTCCATGTCAGTGATTGCATAATCCACTACACTGCTACCCAGGGCTGAAGAATACGTGAACCTCCCCAAAGAGTCCCCTCTAATCCTGCCATTAAGAATGTACAGGCCTAAGGCTTGACAGAGGTGCACTAACTCTTTACCACTGTTGTTTACCACACAGTCTAGGTTGTACCGTGTTGTGGTCGTTGGTGAAAGGTGCAATGGTAACTGGCCAAACACATGTGCACTACCCTCAGGGTCAATAAAGTCGGGCTCAATGCCTGTCCGTGCATTAAAGTCTCCACACAGTATCACTTTGCCCTGTGCTTGGAAATAAACTACTTCTGTGTAGAGCTTATTGAAGTAATCTTCTTCATAGTAGTCTGAGTCAGCTGGCGGAATGTATGCTGCACAGAGGTAAGTTGTGAATTCAGCAATGCCTATGGTATTGCGTAATTTCAGCCATAAGTGGTATTTCTCTATTTTGACAATTGATATGTGTTTAGCCAATTCATTTTTGCACCACACCAAGATACCACCTGAATCTCTTCCACAACGTGTTTTTGTTGATTTTACTGAGGGCACTACAAACTCAAAATAATCTACTGGACACATAGAGATAACATTTTCACGACGCCAAGTTTCAGTAAGAATTAATATATCACATTTTGTAACACAATCCAAAAACTCAGGGTTCGTAGTCTTCAGACCAAAGGCTGAGGAATACAGACCCTGGATGTTCCAACAGCTAATACAAAAAGAAGGCATGAGTATGGTAACGAAGAACAATTAACCATTTTGTGAGACAAGTAATCCAAAAAAAGTTTGATAGCTTTTCACAATACTGTAACATGACATTGTTTGAAAGTGTGTGTGTGTGTGTGTGTGTGTGTGCGTGTGTGCGTGTGTTTGTGTGTGTGTGTGTGCACGCGTGTGCGTGTGCGTGTGTGTGTGTGCGTGTGTGTGCGTGTATGCGCGCACAATTTTTTTTTTTTTTTTTTTTTTTTTTTTGTATGTTCAACTCACAGTTGGAGAAGGCCTGCGCATAGCTTGTGGAGCATGTGTTTTATCTCATCTAGTTCAGAGGGTTGATGGGATGCAGGAGGTGGTTGGGCTAGAGCTTTTAGTCCGGGAGCCAAATGCCATAATTTAGGTGAACCTGGCTTTGTCGGTTAAAGTTTTTTTTTTTGCAGAATCTAGTAGACTAGGGGTACCTCTTTAAGATTTAAGAGGGTGCCCGGTGATATCCCTTGGGCAATTTCATATATTAAGCCTTTCTTGTCCAATGTGTTGACTATAAGGCGGATATACTGCAGGTGAATAGGGTAAAAGAATTAACAAGCAGATATCACTATGAAACTTCACCAGTTGATTACTTAGATCAATATGAAAAATAAATGTATTACAAGTTTTCTGAAATGTAATGTTTGAATATGCAAATTAGGTATGATGTAATTAAATATGCGCTGATTTGCATAAACGTAAAAAGATCAAATCTGAACATTGGACAAAGCCAGCTTAAATTTTTTTCTTTTCATTTTGTTGACATAAGAGATGAAAAGTATTTTAGAGAGGGAATTATAGATATCTCATTTAGTTATTCAGTAAATCAGAAAATACTATACCAGCCTTTAAAAAATCCATTTTCGCCATGTTTTTTGGAATAAAATGTCATGTAAATCAGGCTAAGAATCATATATCAACAAACCCCTCTGCAAAATCCTTCTAAACATGGTTAGGTATAAGACTGAAAAGTTTGGTGTATGTAGATGCTTGTGAAGTGGAGATTTTGTTCTTCGAGTGAGAGAAGAAACTCATCCATATCCGCCTTATATTCAACACATTGGACAAGAAAGGCTTAATATACAAAATTGCCCAAGGGATATCACCGGGCACCCTCTTAAATCTTAAAGAGGTACACCTACTCTACTAGATTCAGCAAAAAAAAAAACTTTAACCAACAAAACCAGGTCGGACCTGGGTTGGTTGCAACCTGACCCCATGGCTTAGTGACTGGTCTGGTCTGCCAAAAGCTCACGAGAACCTTAAAGGAACACTTCACTTTTGTCGGTTAAAGTTTTTTTTTTTGCTGAATCTAGTAGAGTAGGTGTACCTCTTTAAGATTTAAGAGGGTGCCCGGTGATATCCCTTGGGCAATTTCGTATATGAAGCCTTTCTTGTCCAATGTGTTGAATATAAGGCGGATGGATGAGTTTCCTCTCTCACTCGGAGAACAAAATCTCCACTTCACAAGCATCTACATACACCAAACTTTTCAGTCTTGTACCTAACCATGTTTAGAGGGATTTTGCAGAGGGGTTTGTTGATATATTATTCTTAGCCTGATTTACATGACATTTTATTCCAAAAAACATGGCGAAAATTGATTTTTTAAAGGCTGGTATAGTATTTTCTGATTTACTGAATAACTAAATGAGATATCCATAATTCCCTCTCTAAAATACTTTTCATCTCTTATGTCAACAAAATGAAAAGAAAAAAATTGAAACTGGCTTTACCCAATGTTCAGATTTGATCTTTTTACGTTTATGCAAATCAGCGCATATTTAATTACATCATACCTAATTTGCATATTCAAACATTAAATTTCAGAAAACTTGTAATACATTTATTTTCCATATTGATCTAAGTAATCAACTGGTGAAGTTTCATAGTGATATCTGCTTGTTAATTTTTTTACCCTATTCACCTGTAGTATATCCGCCTTACAGTCAACACATTGGACAAGAAAGGCTTAATATACGAAATTGCCCAAGGGATATCACCGGGCACCCTCTTAAATCTTAAAGAGGTACCCCTAGTCTACTAGATTCTGCAAAAAAAAAAACTTTAACCGACAAAGCCAGGTCTGACCCCATGGCTCCCTGACTATTTGGCATAGCTCTGCTGTTGCTGTAGTGGCTGGGTGGTATTGGGCTGGGATGTCATCCTGTGATGAGCTGGTGAGTATGATTTTTGTGTAGAGGGTCCTCTAGAGAAGGAGTTGTAGCCATGCGGATTAGGTGGGGGAGAGTGATAGGTGATGTAGGGCGGGGAGTTGGTATGGTTCCGTCCTAGGGCCACATCTTTGAGGGTCCTGGCGAAGATTCTGACTCCATTCTTGTGGAGGTGAAGTCCGTCATACAACTCACGTGGGCCGATGGAGGGGTGGTGGGCAACGTGGACGTTCGGGAGGGTAGAGCAGTTTCTGGTTAGTTCAGCATTGATGCTATGGATGAGGTGCGGAGGTGTGTCTGTGCGGGGGAGGAGAGTAGATATTATGATGCGGGACTCTGGGAACTCTCGACTTGCTTTCTCCGCCACCTTCGTCATTGCCTCTGCAGTACTTCCTGCCCTCCATCTCAAATCGTCCCGCCGTGGCGCGTCATAATAATCACGTGATTGAAACCAAGCTATACCAAAGATAATTAAGGGCGGAGCAAGATACTTCATGAGAAGCCACTTCCTGGAACCCGAATCGCAAGAGGGGGGGTCAAAACCCCCCTTTATGCAGAGCAGAGGCAGCAACTGTTCCATTGAAGTCTATGGACATAGATCAGAATTTCAACTAGCCTATATGCTAAAATCTCCATTCTCTAGAGTTAGGAATGTGAATTTTGGGCACGGTTTCATGACCCTCAACCCCTTCTGACCACTTCAGGTACCTTTTTAGCATTTTTGAGCATTCCCGTCTGGAGAAAATCGACTTCATATCAGGTGTGTCCCTCTTGTTTATTCTGCTTATTGGCCGGTTGCTACGTACGCTCTACCTTGACAACACATTAGCCAGCCAGCTGAACCAAATCCTGATTTGTGCTAACGACGATCAGATGGCGCTGGGGTAACTTAATGAGAGCAGCGACATATTTCCATTATTCCATTGATGTTTTTATTCAATTCCTTGAAATGTATGCTTTGTGTGTGTTACTTCCATATTAGAACTAATAAATGTAGAGGGCTTGAAAGAGCAGCAAGATTATTTTGGATCATCATCAAGCATTGATAATCGAGTGCTTGATTTTGTACACCTGTGGAAAGGGACCTGATGAAACCCATGAATACGTCTGACACGCAATGACGCGCCTCTTTATGCAGAGGAAGTGATCCCCGTTTTGCGCCCATAGACATGAACTACGACGACGTATCTTGCTACGCCTTAAGGATCTTTGGCTATACGTTAGACCGGCACATCCGGGAACTTGACTCGCGACGAACGTTCCCGCCCCCTTTTGGGGGAAACAAACTACGTCTCCCATTAACTCCAATGCAAATTAGGCTCAATAAACGTAATTCGTACTGAAAACGTAGGAGTAAATGATAACAGAAAACACAACGAATCAATAGGACCACTCAATATATTACCACTTTGCCGGTCGTTGACCGTGAAAAATACGTTCAAAAGCTTAATTCAATCAAAGTAAAAACATGTCCCTTCGGTCTCCCGAGTAGCCTGCTAGCAGTAGCAGTGGCCAGTGTCATACCCGGACATACTCTTATCTCATTGAATCTCCAGTTAAATAACTAAATTGTTTTCCTGTATTTTTGGCCTCTTATTAGAGTGCATGAAAATGCACTCTACTGTTATGCTGTTTATTACAGTGCATGAAAATGCACTGTACTGTTCTTCCAAAACTTCTTCTTCTTATTACAGTGCATGAAAATGCACTGTACTGTTCTTCCTAGTCTTCTTATTATTACATTGCATGTCAAATGCAATGTACTGTTATCCCTGTTCTTCTTATCTTTATTATTCTGCTTCCGACCAAAATCAAACATCAAAGGCTCTAGAACCACTGAACCGTTTGACGTCATTCAAGCACTCATACACAGGTCTTGTAACGGAGATTTGTTCTATGTATTTTTCACATTTGTGAACTTTATACTTTTTGAGATATTTACGATAAAAAAGTTTCAAATTCCCATTGAGTTTACATTGAGACCCTTTGGCGGCAAAGACTAATTGTTACGTCAGTGCTCAGCTGTCAGTAATCAAGGATCTCTGAGTCTGATCCAAAGCTCCGCTTTAACCCTCTCTGTCCAAAGCCATGGCATCACCGCTGCGCTAAACCAGGCTAAACGTGAATGTTACGTTACGTCTACAGCTGTGAAAACATTCTACCTTGCCACTGTAATCCAGGACGTTGTCGTCTTGTCTCCTGTTAGGCTACTCCTTACTTGATTTGTTTATATCGTTACAGTAGCCTAACCGGTTTGCTCTCGGTAACGTTATCAACAGCTAAAGACAATCTAACCTAAAGACAATCTAACCTAACGTCAATGTAAACACTGTATTTAGCTAACGACAACCAAACTTGCTCCAGGCTAACGTTTAACGTCGGGGTAGGCTGCAAGGCGAACAGGGTTTAGCAAGCTAGTCGTTAGACTTGCCAGCCAGGCAATCATTTAAAGCTTTCGGTATCATTCACAAATTAAAAACCTAAGCTTATTTGTACATTCCTATTAGGACAATCACGCACCTGAACACACTTCGAAGAACATACTAGCTCATCCTGTAAAATGTTTAGCCTACATAAAATATCCTACTGTAAGCTAACGTTACATTTGCTAGATATCCTACCTGTTGCTGCATCATCGTTGATTGGCGTTGTTTGAGAATGAGATTGTATTCCGTATTCCATCATGCCTAGCCTACTTTTAACCTGCATTAGTGTAGATATGAAGGCTATAAGCTATCCTACCAGTCGTTTCACTACTAAAGTGTCAGCTCTTGCAACTCGTTTTAAGTTGACAACTTCATTTCAGTCTTTTCAAATTCTAATAAATGAAGAGTTATTTTCCAAAATAGCCTGTATCCACAATTTTGATGCATTTTCATAAATCACTTTTTAAATGTGACTTTCCAAGTAATTTCAGTGGAATTGTAATTGGCTTATTGTTATTTATCTATTCGTCTGTGTAGCCTAGTTGTCTTTTTAACTATAGGCCTAATACAATGATGTCAGTAACCTTTTTGCATTTACATGCAATGGTAATTCCTTCCATGGAATTACATTTTCTAGTTTTCTTTATTATTATTCCGCTGACAGCTTTTTCTAACCGCAATTTCTC